>NW_028230438.1:1289815-1614992 GCF_043228905.1 Azolla caroliniana | reverse complement strand
GCTTCATTCAAAGGTTCAGGGTTTGCATGAGTCACCATTTGCATATAAAAGTCTACACATGTTAAGTGTGGACTCACAGTTTTTCCCCAATATGTGGATGATTTGCTTTTGGTGCATCACACACATCACTTACATTGGATTATGGCTCATACAAACCTTGATTATTTGATCTATATTGATACCCATAGCATGATATGAAAGTTATCCATGGATGAACCTTCACAAGGTATTTGGTTTAAACCTCCAACCATAGGAATTAAACAAATGTGTCATCTACCCACAATTCATCCTAAGGTGCTTGTGACCCACAAACTGTAAGCCTATGAAGCACAAGACTTACTGCTATGGCACCTTGAGGACAATAGTTATCAATAAAGTCTTCCTTGCTAACCAAAAAGAATTCAATGGTGTGAAAAATATGTCTGTCCCATTGACACACTTCCAGACCTAGACAGAAGGTGCATTATTAACCAAATCCCACGGCTTGAATTCAGAACTCAGCTTTTATTTGAATTGACCAAGATCTGTCTCCATGCTACCAATCAGGGGTAGGTCTTCCACATATATTGTGGTTATTATTATTTCCCCACCTGTTTTGATATGAAAGGGCCATATCAGCAAGACCTGAATTTACTTCCTATGAGAAATCTATCCATCCACCTGAAACTGGCCCATAGTATGCACTTTGCCGGATACTGACCTCTCTGCAACCTAAAGACTTGAGTCAGGTGAAGATATAGAGCTCTCTTCAAATTGGGCAGCTTGGAGTCAGGTGGTTGCCCAACCCACAAATATTTCTTCCTTGAGATATTGGCCAATTCACACCGTGGACAATGCCAAAATTGCATGGATTGTTTCAATCCAAACCACCACTAGTCTGGAACTAAGAGTAGTTCTATCGAGGATCAAGTACATATGCTGCAGAGATAAGTAAATTATGTGTGTGTGAAAGAAGAGAGAGGTAGACATTACACAAGGTTACCAAACAGATTGTATGAGCAAAATAGGGAATGATTTTATAATGATAAAGCTACAAATAAATCAAGACTAAATCAACTATGAATCGATGATAATCAACACTATATCAAGCATAACTTAATAGTTGATACAAGAGGGGGAGCCTTGCTTTTATAGAATAATTTTTGTGCACTTAGAACTTTGAACCAATGTTTTATGATGTGGAGTGAGTGGCCCAGGAGTGTGTTTCCACATGCAAGGTGTGTGGTTGAGCTTCATATCTCCACACTCAGGTGCCGGAAATGTTAATTTCGCAACTTAGCGTCTGTCATGCTCTTATACTCAACACAAACATGGTTCTCTTTTGCTCCGAACATCCCAGGCACAAGTTCATCCAGATAGGTAAACTATCTACCCCTTTCTGTTGCAATATCCACTCATGACTTGCTGAAGACTATCTCATAGCCAACATCAGCCAAAGTTTCTATGAACTTTAGATTCCGTTGGATCTAAGGAATTGGCTCCACATTTGCAAAACATTTCATTCCATCCTCTTGGCGCTTTACATGCATTGATCTGATCTCTCAGCCAGAAACTTCTCGGTTATGCCACTGTTATGAAAACTCAATGAATCTTTTAATCTCTGGAATCAGCTTCTTCAACCTTTCCTAACCCCACTACCTAGGATCCAGTAGTCTCCAGACGACTTTACGCCTGTGCACTCCTCTCCACGACCTATGGACATGAGAACAAACAGAAGAACCAAAGAAATCTTATACTGAATAGCACCTGTATGGGTTAGAGTAAACAGATGATACAATGGAGATAGATATACACCCATTTGCTCCTAACAAGGAGATAGAGATACAATGATGCCTTAAAGTACATCTTAGTTCTTTAGTTCACTCAACTAAGGTAGCATTTTGCACATAGGCTTGCTTAGTCTAATGGCTATGTTCACCCACCCCATTGACCACCATGTAAATATTGGGGTTTAGTTCACACCAACAGTTATATTGTGGATGTTCTTATTAAGTTGTAGAGAAGATGTGATTTTCTTAGTCAAATACCTCCTGATGCAGTAGCATATTTACATATATCTTTTTATATGCTTTGTATATTGGCTAGGTTTCACAATGTGTGTATTTATGAATTTATGTATGCATGCATGTATGTGTGTGTATATGTAATTATCTATGTGCATGTACATATATACACAGAGAAATTCTGTGAGATATTTTGTTACATTGGAAATTAAAAGTAATCCATTTAAATGGTGGTTACAAAAGCAAAAATTGCTTTTTTAATTTGAATGTAGTTTTGTAGCTTATGCATCTCATACAATGTTTTTGCTAGATGAAGGAGAGCATAATGAGTACTACCAATGACAGCATTGTTCCCTTAGACGATCATGCTGATGTGGATGAAGAATCAAACTTGTGTCACGTCTCTTTGGCTTCTCCTTCCAAGAGATGTTTTATGCGGTCACATTCTACTGTCACACATGTTGTCATGGTGGATAGGGGGAGAAAATCCTCCTTAAGTTTCAAGCAAATTTTATTGTTTTGGGTCCAAAACAAGTTCAGCTGGTTGCTGCTAACTATTCCCGCATCAATCTTTGTAAAGGCAGTTGGATGGAATTCACAGGTTTTTATACTATGTTGCTTTTTTATCAAATCCGTTTTCTTTGTGTTCTCGTTGAATATATTGTGTGTGCATCATGAATCCATGGTTCGCGCTTCAAATATATTTGGTGTACGTGTATAGGCTTCGGGCATGTGATATCATATTGTATGGATAAAAGATTAGGTAATTTGTGTGTTACCTAGTGGATATGTTTGAAGAAAAAGATTTTATCTGTATGGTGTTGTCCTGGATTTAGCATATTCCCCTTTATGGTGCATAGCATAAATATCTACAAAAACAACTAAAAGCTATAAGCAAATAACGAGTTTCATCTTCGTTGCTTTTTTCTTTTCTCTGACTTCTTTGGTACATTTATTGTCACATAAGGACATATTGGCTACCTAGTGGATGGCCTGTCCATCTGTTAACAAAAACGATTAGATACTTTTATATACAGGCCTTTTTCTTTATAACGAGTTTGATCGGCATAGTTCCTCTTGCTGAAAGATTAGGTTATGCTACAGAGTAAGTATCTGAAGAGGTTCTATTCATTGAGTGTCCATTCAAAGAATTCACGCATATAATTATAAGCTTCTTTTGTATCTGCAGACAATTGGCGTTTTACACAGGGCCAACATGTATGCTCTTAATATGTTTCTTCTACAAATATACTAGCAAGATAAATTATTTCCACCCAATTTTGTTTCCTATTCATTAACCATTAGCAGATTCTGTTTGATCATTGTAGTGGGTGGCCTTTTGAATGCAACATTTGGAAATGCCACCGAGGTTATCATATGTTTATTTGCGCTACAGAATGGATTGATACGTGTAGTGCAACTCTCTCTTCTTGGTTCAATTTTATCCAATGTTCTCTTGGTGCAAGGATGTGCGTTTTTTCTTGGTGGTATTTCGCACCTCGATCGAGGTCAAAAGTTCAGTAAGGTAAAGAAATTGTTGTTCGCACCTTGCTTTATATGTTTTTCGGCAAGAGCCACCAGGCAGTGTTGTTATTTTTTGATCAGTTACTGATTGTAATTTCTTTTCTTTTTGGTATTGCTTTGAAACGTTCGTTCATTAATTCCTTCTCTCCTATCCCACTTAATGATTGCTATATTTTTTATTGATTTTCTCAGAGCCCTCTCTTAAAATGAAAATTCTCTAGCAGGAAATAGCTGGTGTGAATTCTGGCCTTTTGTTGATGGCAGTCCTTGGGATGCTACTTCCTGCAGTCTTACATTCGACACACACAGAGACTCATGATGGCATATTGAATTTATCGCGATTCAGCAGTTGTGTCATGTTGATCGTCTATGCTGCTTTCCTATACTTCCAATTGAAAAGCCACCGACATCTGTTTGATGGCATCCCTAGTGAGGTTTATATATTCTTTCATCTCTACTTTTGAGTTATTCTTTTACTAAAGGAACTGATTTATTATTCTTGCAACACATTTTGGTGACATACTAAAAGAATTTTTATGGGTTTCACTATGTTGAAAGCCGTATGCTTGGACAAAAGGTGGCTGACATTCTATGGAAATTTAATTAGTTTGATTTATAGAAAGGCTTATGCTTGAACCAAATGTGTTGAGATATTAAGGAAATCTAGTATGTTGAATTTATTGAAAGATTCATGTTTGAATCAAATGTGTTAATATATATTAATGGGTTTGATAATAAAATGACTTATGCTGATATAGTGGAAAACGTTTAATGGGTATAGAAAGACTAGAACTCTGACACAAAACATAGTAGGAACAGGCTCAACTGGTAGATTATGGAATTTGAAATTATGTTTTTGTGATTTGTTTCCCAACAGGATGAGTTGCTTCAAGATGAGACGGAAGTAGAATTGAGTTCATGGGGTGCGGCAATTTGTCTGGCAGTTGTCACTGCTCTGATAGCCTACCTATCAAACAATCTAGTAGATACTATTGAGGTAGATGATTTTGGAGCAATATTTGCAGTTAGCTATTGTAGATGCACTATGACATGGATAAAATAACCTAAATATGTTTTACTAAAAATATACTAGCTTATTTGCAAAATGAACTCATATCTTTTGGTTGGGTCAAAACGGAGACTTGTAATCACATGAAATTTTGAATGCCTAGAAGATAAATATTCTTGTTTGGACTAAAGTTTTACAAAATCCAATTTCTCTTCTTCAGGATGCATCATCTAGTTTAGGTATTCCTTTACCATTTGTTAGTGTTATTATACTACCGATTGCTGGAAATGCAGCTGAACACGCTGGGGCCATCATATTTGCAATGAAGGATAAGCTAGTGAGTCAAAAGGAAAACATGGAATTTTCAGTCACATCCTTTTCTCAACACATACATGCTACTAAAATTATATATGGATGTTTTCCTCTTCCCAGGACTTGTCCCTGGCAGTTGCAATAGGATCATCTATACAGATTTCCATGTTTGTGGTAAGGATGGAAAATTTCTTCAGTCTTGATCATATGTTAAGATTTGTAGGGATGAATATACAAATATAATTTATATATATGAATTTTTGGGGTAGATGTTGTTTATCGTATAATGTTTTGAAAACCTCTTTTTTGAATTGATTTTAAGATTCTATTATATAGATCCCCTTATGCGTGGTGACCGGGTGGATAATGGGAAAACGGATGGATCTAGATTTTCAAGTCTTTGAAACAACAACTCTGATAGTTACAGTTATTGTTGTGGCTTTTCTTCTTCAGGTGAGATCAGTGTAGATCAGCTGTGTTCTCGTATTATGTTAGAATAACTATTAAAACGTTTTCTTAAACAATTAAATCTGAAATGTCGCCCTGTCCTTTTAGCATGCATGGAATAACTGTTAAAATGGTATTTTAAACAACTAAATCTGAAATTCCCTGTTCCTGTACCATGAATAGACTAATTCTTACAACTGTTTCTCAAACAATTAAATCTGAAATGTCACCCTTTTTCTTCTAGCATGTATAGAATAGCTCTAATATTGTTTCTTAAGAGAAATTTGAAGTGTTGCACTTTTTCTTCTAGCATGTATTCAATAACTCTCAAAACTGTTTTATAAGCGAAATCTGAAACGTTACCCGTATGTATAGAATACCTGTTAAAGCTGCATTTAAACCAAATCTAAAATGCATGTATGGAATAACTGTTATACTGTTCTTTGATCACTAAAACTGAAAAGTTTCCCTGTCTTTTTAGAATGTATAGAATAACGATTAGAATTGGTTTTGATTCTCAATCTGAAGTGTTGCCCTGTTCTTATAGCATGTATAGAATAACTGCTAAAAGTGTTTTTGCCACTAAATCTGAAATGCGTGCATGGAATAACTGTTTTCTCAATAACTAAATCTGAAATATTGACCTGTTTTTCTAGTTTGTTAGAATAACTATTAAAACTATTTTTAAACAGCTAAATCTGAAATGTCACACTGTCCTTCTATCATGCATGAAATAACTGTTAAAACTGTTTTTACAATAACTAAATCTGAAATGTAGCCCTGTATTTCTTAAAACTAAATCTGATATGTGCCCTGTTTTTGTAGCATGCATTAAATCATTTTTAAAAATTTATTCTTTTTCTATAGGAAGGAAAAGCGAACTATTTCAAAGGGTTGATGTTGATCTCATGTTATCTAATCGTGGCAGCTAGCTTTTTTGTCCATCATGATCTTCCTTCAATCAGTAAGTATTATTTTCAATAAAATTTCATGGCATATTCTTGTTGTTTTAGAAAATGCACTAGACTTTATAAATAGTAGAAATAAATAATTAAGAACAAATTGTTGACAGTTTCATTCTTAAAGAAGATATGAATAATAGATTTTCTTTATTAAGGTTTTTCTTGAATGGTTATTTATTAGGTTATCATGGTCTAATCAATCAGTCATTCTGTAAGTTGATCATGAATGAAGGCTCTAAATTATACTCCATATGGTGGAAAAAAAGCAAGAAAAAACAAAATATTTTAGTTCTAAACTGCAATTAAAGATCATGAAAGTTTTGGAAATAGAAAATATCTTGAAAAAAAAGCTAATTTTAACAAAAAATGCCCTAGAAATAAAAAAGATATACTATACAATAGCCATTCTATGGTATGTATGTATAGTTTGGTTGAAATTTGTTGATATTGTTTTGATTGCAGGTTCAGGCTTAATATGATAACAACTGCAAAACGAAACTGTTTCGTTACATTCTTTGGTGTACAGTGAATGAAATCAAGCATTTAACCTTTTATCACATGTTACAAGAGTGTTGGTATATACAATGAAGAGGTTATTTATTCAATAGAAACAGAAGAAAATGCCTAGATGGATTAAAATGTAAATAAAACATCACTAACTTCAACATGATTTGTTAAAAGTTTCATCTTTCCATGAAGGCTTATTTAACCCGGACAACACATCTTCATGAATGTCACATCATTATTCACATAACCAAGCTCACATCTCTCTCAGATAATTTTTATGATGGTTGTATCTCGAGTTATATGATCCAACATTGTTTTTTTGGCTTTCCATTCTGGGATTCATCAAGACAATCATTGAGTGATGTCTTTGGTTGAGGCATCATGGTAAACAAAAAGCATTATGCAAGTCATAATTGAAGGTATAACAATTGACATGCTATAGTAGTGATGAAACTTACATTCCATGGATTTTGTGCTAGCTCTAGATGGAAAGATTCCGTTGGTACAACAAATATTGAACATTTTATGGTATGAGGTACCTAGCATTTTGGTTGAGGGTTGTACAAGCCACACCCCTTGTGTGGGTGGGCCACCTAAACATTGAGGAGAAAAGTTGCTCCATCTCATTTATGAGAGATTATGGTTTGATAAAAGTTTGAAGGGGAAATCCTATATTAGGACTAATGTGATGTGTATAAGGTGTTGGTCTGTGTGACAATATAAGTAATGGACTCATCTAGGAAGCATTGGTACTTGATAACATACAAAAGATAAAGAAGTTAACCAATGTTAGAAAAGAAGGTAAAATCCAATGTTATCTCCTTTTATCCACAAATAGCTTTCATGTGGATGTAGTTCATTTTAAGTCCCTTTGAGCATTATTTTCATGGCAATATTATGCTAAATGTGAATTACAAGCTTAAATACTAGAGACACTTTGGACAATAGCTACAAGCATTTATGATTACCAAACAATCTCGCTACATTTATGGTAACTTTGAGGTATAATCCATTAGCTATGAGCCTTAAGAATTAACAAGTGATCTCATTACTTGTATGTAAGTTTCCAATAATCGAGTTTCCCTTGTGAAAACGTCACAAGTGATGAATTAAGACAAGCATGCATTTGATCCCTATATTTTACGTTGGCATATGGTAAAGATAGCAAGGCCAATACCATGGGACCAAAATTTGCGTCCTTTGTTTCATTTTTATTGTATACCTCATTCTTATATCTTGTGCATTGTAGATCACCTTTTCCCATGGACATTAGGATAGAAACCTAATGCGGGAGAAAAGAGTCATTTTGTCCTAGAACAATCTCTTATGTCTAGTGAAACCGGAAATTTAATCTGATACATATTCCTTTCATTGCCAAAGGAAAAGAGGGAATAACAACATGAATAGTGGTGGTGTTTGAATTCAAAACAAAATGGTTGGGGACATGATGATATAAAAAAAGACGGCATGAGAAAATGAATACAAAGAGTGGGTAAAAGGAAGGTGAAACTCGCTTCGGTGCATGTGTGTCTACACACACACACACACACACACATATACATGACATACTTATATGTATTATAAAGCCTCCAAAACTCTCCCAAGCATCATCACACTTCCAATGTTGGTTTTTCATTGGTGCTTTTGTTGTTGCTAAGTTTTGATGCACACAATCCATTCTTAAGCAAAAATTATGTCTTCACTTCTCCATCCTAAACTTCTTCTTGGAATCCTTGGTAACATGATAACTTTCTCTTACATTACATTTCCTTGTTTTCAAATTTGTGTCTAAATAAGTTGAGTTGCATTTTAACCAACTCCAATGTTATGCTTTGCAGGAAATGCAACATCCACAATTGTCTTCATCTCACCATTGTGAGTAAACCTCAGAGAGAGAGAGAGAGAGAGAGAGAGAGAGAGAGAGAGAGAGAGCAGTTGGTAAGGTTGCCCGATGGAGACCACGTGGTCATGGGTTCAACCCCTACATTCCACAGTGGCATCTAGTGAAGTAAGAGATATATATGAAGTATATAATAGAGAGAAGTGGGAAAATTGGGTTTCAAACTCAAGACGCAATGCTTGTAGTGTTAACAACTTTCCAGTAGGGTAAGCTAATTACAAGAAAAGAGAGAGACAGAGAGAGACAATAATAATGTAATACATTGAACCCCTACATGCTACATCCATTGAGGGATTAGCAAGATTTAGAACTTCTAATACATTGAACCCTTCCATTCCATAGTGGCATTGGCAAGATTTAGTACCTAATTGGATGGTTGGCAAGAGACATGGCTGACCATTAAGATACAATCTCCAATCATAGACAAACAAAGAGTGTCTATGTGTCCATGCACAAAGAAGAACACGACAAACCCAAAAACAGTATTACATTGTACTTCCAAATTGTAAAACATTTTAAAAGTTGATAGGAAAACATGTGGGTAACACTACAATGTACATGCATGCATGTGTGCATCCGTGCGTGCGTGTGTATGTTGGACGAGGGGTTGCCATTGCCCCTTTGGCAAGCTTAATTCGATTACATTAATTAAGTGATTAGTCCAAATTCATAAGCTTAGTGACTAAAGTGTGCATTATTGGGTGTGTGTCATAGCAAAGATGTTTACAATTGTTAAGTCATTGATGGATTGTTTAGGTGCGCAAGGAATGTTGTCAATGGTGTATTCTCTTATGGTGACAATGTTTGGAAATTTGATTTTAGGCCAACGTTTTTGAAGATATTCAAGGTTAAGTCTACACAAGGTTATTCCGGGTTGCCTTATGTGTGCACACTTTTCAACTGTTTACTTTGGGTTTTGTACGGTATGCCGTTTGTCAAGCCACATAGTATGCTCATCATTACCATCAATGTATTCGGAGTAGCAATGGAGTTATTCTTCGTATTCTTTTACATGGCACTTACTACTAAGTCACAAAAGGTACATGCCTCATGTTGGTATAAATTTATAATGTAATTCAATTTCATTTTCAACAATTGAACCATGTTGCCAAGCACTTGAAATCCCAAGGTTATTTAAACACTTTTGATGTGTTGCATTATACGAAAGAGTCAAGATCAAAGAGCCATTTGATTTTGAGCATCTGTTGTAACAACATCTCTACAAAAGCTTCAATATTGGGAGTAACTAACATGGAGAGAAAGAACAATACCATGAACCAAACTTTAGAGTATTGTCTCTTTATGAAATCACATACCATGATCTTTTTGTATAGATGAATGTATTTTGATCTTGATGTACATTGTAAACTTTCCCCGTGTGAATATTTCAATAGCATACGTTAAGGGCATGTAGTTAGTTATGAGCATTGGAATTTACAATATTGATTGATACATTGTTTGATGTGTAGATTCAAATGACGAGGTATTTGGTTGGTGTGGTTATATTGTATGTGGCAATTATCATCATCGCAATACTTGCACTACATTCATCAACTACACGTCAACTAGTTGTGGGAAGCTTCTGTGTGGTGATGGGCATTGGCATGTATGCAGCTCCCTTATCTGTTATGGTACACCTTTATACCTTAATATTGAAACTCTGGCATGGGTTTCATTTAAACATAGTAAACAAAAACTTTAAATTGTACCGTTAATAGTTGAGAAGGTCTTGATTTCCATCAAGATATTTTCCAATTATTTATATGTATCTTTAAATTTCAAAGTATTCTAAGTTTGATCTATCCTCTAGTATTTTACCCCCTATATTTAATAGCATTCTTATTTTGGGGATCGTTTTAGTTAGCACGAGTTTAGATTTTGGCAATCTTTGAAAGAAAATACACTAATTGTGGTTCTCATGTAGGGACTCGTCATTCACACAAAAAGCGTGGAATACATGCCAATCACTTGTTCTGTGTGCAATTTCGTCAATAGTGTAGTTTGGATGATATATTCATTTGTGACAAGCGACATTTTTATTGCAGTAAGTTTTTTAAAATAGACGTGTTTATGTTACTTAACTTTACTTGATTCTAATTGTTCCTTGCAAAGAGGATAATTAATTAAAAGGTATTGAAATTAAGTCTTTTATATCATCAAAGGGCAACTTTCCATACCTACATTCTATGTACAACTTTTTTGTTTCATGAAGTGTGTACATGCATAGGTTTTTCTTTGAAAGGGATTTTCCTACTTACATTCAATCATGGTTACAGATTCCAAATGGTATTGGTTGTATCTCTGGGCTAATACAATTGATTCTCTATGCCTTATACTTCAAGTGTGTGGTATCAATGGAATGCAACGAACAAAACAAAATGCAAGGAAAGATGGGAAATCTCCACATTGTTACCGTGGCAAATGGCCCTATATCTCTAGAAAAGTAGTTCCCTTAATAATCTCATCGTCCATGCATCATCAAGCCCTCTAACAACATCTAACATCCTAGGTCCTCCAACATAGCTCCCATAATAATCCCATCATCCAGGCCTTTAATATATCCTACCTTGTTTGAACATAGAAGGTTATTTCCCCTAATATGAATACCTTGAAGAGAAGCCTTCTATTTAGTAGTTGGCCACCAAAATTTTGACACAATAATCTGGAATTGTCTCCCCATTTACAATTTTTTTTTTGCATATGTAAACATCTTGTTGCACAACTCACTCTATTATGAAACGGGTCCTCTAGAATGAATGATCCCCATATATTGATCAAAGATGATGTATCATTATTGGTGGCTAGGTGTGTATAAATATGTATGATGTTTTATAGAGACAAGCCCTAAGTGTCAAACATATTCAATTAAAGTTTAAGCATCACAACATGCAACACCTAACTTGCCCACTCTATGTACACTATAGGTTATTGAGATATCAAGCTCAGCCACACATATTGTGTGTAAAGTTAATCCATGCATCTAATGAATGGGACAATTTCTTAGTGTTGAATGCACGGAATATTGTATAATATCCCACTCACTCTCCATCATTACTAGATTGATACTAACTTCTATGTACACTTACACAAGTTCTACATAAACCATGCCCCCCACTATTTAGTAATGTTAATTATCATTGATTTATATTTCATTATATAGTCGATCATTGTCTCTCACCGACAAATCTTTCCCCATTTTGCTCAATACAACCTATAACGCATGTTTATGGGAGGTCCTACTCTTTTTTAGAAATGATCTATAAATATTCATACTTAATGCTTGTAATGTGATTGTCATAATATTCTCACCCATTCATTTGAACTGTTGATGGCATATCATATTAATAAACTTTACACTTAGATATGGGTCTAAGACTTTTCTATACCTATATACACGTACTACATGTGATTATTATGTACATTCCTCACCTTGGTGCTTATGCACATTTTAATGCATCTTAAGCCTACAAGACATCGCAACGTTACATATAGAGTTTCAACTACATAAGCAAGTTGAAGTAAGGAATAAAGATGCAAGAAAATTGGTGTATCAACATTTGGTTATCCAAAGGCCAAGGAGAAGCAACAAAACAGATCGATGACTGAAATTGTACGACTCAACAATCCAAAGCATTAAACGTGGAAGGCAAACCATTGAGAACAATACAAGAAATTGTCTCATCACGTTGGAATTTCACAAATGTCAATGTATGATTGAGCCTATCTTGTAATGCCTTTTAATGCACTAGACGAAACAAAAACAAAAAAGACACGTTACCTACTCTAGTTATTCCATTGCCACATATGCACTCCTACAACGTGTCTCATTGACAAGGCACATGTGTGCAAAATCCAAGCTCAGGGTAGAAAAGCAAGTATAATCGATGACTCTAAGAAGACAATGATATGAATATGCTTCACCAAAAGGCGAATGATAGGAATATGCTCCATGTATATACCTAGACATTTGGTGTCTAAGGCCACATATGCTCATTGGATATACTCTCTTTGGTAAAAAAGAGAGAGTCACATATCAAAGATTTCTCTCACCAAATTTCAAAACTCTCTCTACTTTCTCTTTATTCTCCATGTATATCCCCTCTCTCTACTTTCTCTTTATCTCCAAGTATACCCTTTCTCTCTCTACTTTCTCTTTATCTCCATGTATACCCTTTCTCTCTCTACTTTCAAACTCTCACCACATTTAGCTACTGAATTTTATAATATCTATATGTATATATATATATATATATATATAATTTGGTGGCTACTAAGCCATATAGTGCCCCATTGGTGGGAGAAATTAAAAAACATTTGAATGGCTTCTCTACTTCCTAAATTTCAAACTCTCACCAAATTTAGCTACTGAACTTTATAATATCTATTATCTATACCTATATATATAATTTGGCTACTAAGTCATATGTATAGTGCCCCATTGGTGGGAGAAATTGAAAACATTTGAGTGGCTTCCCTATTTCCTAAATCTCAAACTCTCACCAAATTTAGCTACTGAAATTTATAATATCTATTTTGTGTATATATATAATTTGGATACTAAGTCATATAGTGCCCCGTTGGTGGCAGGAGAAATTGAAAACATTTGAATGGCTTCTCCTTCTACTAAAAAGAGGATTCAGAGGGAGATTCAAGAGCTAGGGCTCATATCATCATGCAAGGTAAGCCCCATTAGTGGGGATGAAGAAGAAGAAAAAGAAGAAGAAGGAAATGGACTCTTCCATTGGAAAGCCTGTATCATGGGACCTCCCCACAGCCCTTATTCTGGTGGTTCCTTCTTCCTCCACATTCACTTCCCCCTTGACTACCCCTGCAGCCCCCCTAACCTCCGTTTCCAAACAAAGGTTGGTCAACTACTCTTCTAGGGTTTCGGTTTCTTAGATCTGGTTTTTGGGGAGCTTGATTTATTAGCCAAAGTAATTTGAGCTATTGGGTTACTTGGATTGGGTTTTTGGGCTAATGGGTATTAGGGCTATTATGATTATTGGGTTGCTTGGATTGGGTTTTTGGGCTAATGGGTATTAGGGCTACTATGATTATTGGGTTACTTGGATTGGGTTTTTGAGCTAATGGGTATTAGGGTTACTATGATTATTGGGTTACTTGGATTGGGTTTTTGGGCTAATGGGTATTAGGGCTACTATGATTATTGGGTTATTTGGCTAGGGTTAGGGTTAGGGTTAGGGCTATTGTTGTAGGGCTATATTTCTCCAAATGCGAAGTTTGGAATGAATACTAGAACATTGGTTCCCGGTCACATATGTCTTCTCTAGATCAAGTGCGTGGTTAATTCAATGCTCCTAGTTGTGCTTGATTATGTGCATGGTATAGTCCTAGTGCATTGTGGTTACACTTGTGCTTTAATTATGCTTAATTATACTTAGTTGGCTTTAGATTCCTATAGTTGGCTTTATACTTAATGGACTTTACATCCTTGTAATTGGCTTAATGGTACTTAGTTGACTATACATTCCTTTAATTGTACTCTGTTGTACTGAGTCGGCTTGGTTAGGTTTAAGGATGTAGAGCTATTTGGTTGGAATTATTGTGTTATTTGGATAGGGTTGTAGGGTTATTGAGTTTGGTTGGAATTCTCCAATAGGTAAGACTATTTGGAATTATTTCTAGAATATTGGTTTTGGTGACATATCTTCTCTATATCATGTGTGTGCTAAATTGGACGTGCCTACCTATGCTTAGCCATGGGTAGGGTTGTGCTAATTAGGTTTAGATCCCACTAAATTATAGTTACACTTGAGCTATAATTTTGTTTAGTTGTACATGGTTGACTTTACATCCCTTTAATTGACTTAGTAAGTTAATTATACTTCGTTGTGTTCAGATTCCCATAATTGACTTTGATGTAGTTGGTTGACTTCACACTTCACTGACTTGTATGCATAACCTATAATTTGTTATCAAACCTCTCGTGTGAAAGCGCTCTTACTTAAGAGAGGTATATCATGTGCTTAGTTATGAGAGAAGTTTTATATTCACAGGTTTACCATCCCAATATTAACTCAAATGGCAACATATGCCTCAACATTCTAAACGAAAATTGGAGTCCTGCACTTACCATATCAATGGTTCTCATGTCCATTTGTTCCTTGCTCATAGAACCCAATCCAGACGATCCTCTTGTCCCCGAAATCGCATATGTTTACAAGCACAGAAGGGCAAGATATGACGAGATGGCTCAAGCATGGACTAAGAAATATGCGGTAAATTGGGAGTAGTTTTGTTCAAACATTAGCAAGAAGCTACAATTTCTGGTGGTTCAAGTATAGACAAGGTGATATCGAGACAATTTGTGTGTTAGTTATTCAACTGTTCTTTAAAGAATCTTGCTTAGAAATGTTATATCTTGGAGTTCTCTCTAGATGTTTCTAAGAAGGCTCATTCAACAAGTCACCCAAGACTAGGAGGACAAACCTTTATTGATTGCACATATATAACTATCCTACAATCCAAGATTGCAATCGGAATCAGCCATGATTATAAGTGTTTGTGAAATAACCAAATGATCTCCAATCAATCGAGGATTGCGTTCGGTACAAAATTGCAAAATAATATTCTCAAATATAAAACAACAAAAATGAGTAATCTTCATGTGTTGTACGGATTTTTGTATGTAGCTTGACCCTTGCACAATGATGATGTAACTTTGAAGAAGAAAAGTTTACTTAATTTGGAATTACCTAGAGTTGAATGTACTTTTCCTTAACAAAATTCTTCCTTCCTAATCCACTCAACATTGTGCCCTTCCCCATTTGTTTATTTCTTCTTTGTTTACAAAATGCACCTAACATATACTTTCATTATGCAAAACATGTTTCCCTACTTCTTTGCAAACACAATGGGAGCATGTAGATGTTCATTTACCTCGGTCTCTATAAAAATACGCCTTGGGAAGAGGTTTTGAGGTGTGATCAGGGTCTGTTGGGGATATAGTTTCCATAGTCTTGATGTAATGTCTTGTCCTTACAACATTCGTAATTCTAGAGATATGTACAATTTTGAGAGGACGGCAATATCTCGATGTCAAAGCCATCATTGTTGAATCACTTCATCACATGTGAGTATTTTGATCCATTTGCATGTTTTACTGACACCATTTGTTCCAAGGCTTCAAATGACCTACGTATAATTTTTTAAGGTAACATGGTTTGAATCTGGTTTATGAGGTTCATTGATGTAATACATCAACATTTACAAGGGGTGTTTTCATTCTAGCACATGATTATATGTGGATAGATGCTTTGTTACATACCATATGTGACAACATCATGACTAGTGGACACTCTATTTGTATGCATGTGTGTGAAGGCTTGAAGTCATTTTGTTGCATTGTATATGGGAGCAAGGGTGACCATGGTGTCAAATAACCAAGGTCTAGTCATTTTGTTTCATAGAAGGTAGGGGAGAGTGCTTCACATCAAGGATCCAACAATCAATCAATCGCACACGGGGAACCAAAGGAAACCTTGCGGACGGGGACTTGATACCAACTAGTGCGAACTCCCTTTACCTAATGGTGCCTTTACGGGCTTAGGAGCTTTGTGGGATGCGGTAGTATTTCTAGTAGGCAGGCTTGAGTTATTAGTTCAATGTGAAAGAATTTTGTATATAAGTGCACATTTTGTAAGGAAAAAACGCTTTGAGAGGTTAAAAGGGATCGTCGTAAGCCAACTCCATTGAGCAAGTCGCGCGTTTGCTTGGTGCTTGTGATTACTTTTGTTTGACCCCTTGGTTTGTGCTACTCATCCCAATACTTGCTCATGTATAGTGTATATATTGCCCATATCAATTACAAGGAATTTCGAGTGCATAACATCTTTGTAGGAGACATTTCCTTTGTACAATATCAAAGGCCTTATCGAAATATACATGCATCAATATTATCACTCCTCTGGCGTCTTTGCTCCATCCATCATGCAATGTAATCTAATGATGCAAAATATTTCTTCAAAGGAAATTGCCAATACATCCCTTCAAATTCCCCATAATACCACTTTGGGGCATCTTCTAAAGAATGTGGCCATCGTGGTAAGGAATATGATTGATGGTAGAGGTATGAAGTAGACAAAAGATCAAGTTAGGTCAACGATACGAACACCCTTTAGTTCCCGAATATGTAGGATGGGACATCCTAGGCTTCCATTTCAAGCCAACATGAACCCCTACCCCTACCAATTTCTATATTGCGTCTCCCCCTCAAGTACAAAAAAAAATGGAATCTTGATTATGCATATCTCCTTTCTAAGAAGGGATATTCCTGCATCAAAGCACAAAGTCTCGGTGTGTGAATAAGGCATCATACACATATGAGCTCCACCTTCTTGGCGTTCTCCTTGGTGCAACACTCAAAATCATCATTGCTCTTAATATATTATCATAGCTTTCAACAATTGCACTAAATCTCTTTTGCAAAGAACTATTAAGAATATCACCCTGGTATAAGAATGCAAAGCCAAACCATTTCAAACCATTTAGTAGCATTTATAAGTATACATATGACAAAGCAAACTTCATGATGTGCATCTTTCTTTAACTACTGCAATGCATAGGAATGTGCAATAATATTCATTTCCAAATTTAACTCACGAGATCATCATCTTCTCAATCATACATCCATAATCTCTTCGAAGTTAGGAAGTACTCATTGATATGACTCCAGAGAATATCCGTGTGATTAATAGCATAATTAGAATTACTTGGCGACAAATACCACATCATAATGGAAAAAAAACAGTATTTTCGAAAAGAGGAAAATGCTAGAAGTCTCTCTTTACATGTAGATACTACACCAAAGTTCCAAACTTCATGAACTAACTTTACAATGTTCACAACAATATTCTCTAGCAAATTGAAGCAAACATTAGTCTGCCCAAAAGGTAAATCTCTTTCTTTAATTTCTTCTTTATAGCCTCAAAACTCATTTATCTCACAAATATAACAAGGCAATTTGTAACAATACACTGACAGAATATACTGACCTAATCCTCATGATTGGTAATGTAATGAAAGAAAATGGATACCATTGCTGATACCATGATATGACCTCAATATTAGCATTAGCTCATGCTGAATAACCTCTTAACACCTGCTTTCTGATCTGGTGTAAGTCTAGTCGGAAATTTAATATCGAATTTTATCCGCAAATTCCCTTTCTTTCCGGGCTCTTTGGGTATGGGCATACCTTCTTTCGGAACAATCTTCTCATAGCCAGGGGTAATAACAACATCAGTACAAGGTATGGTTAGTGTGCGACCATCCAATGTAGTCAGCGTAACGGTTGTTCCAGTAAGTGCCTCTGCTAAGGGTATTTTTTGGGTTACTATGAGATCATTTCCATCTCTCTTGTACACCTCATGTGGTTTCTCATCTATAACAAACACCAGATCTGCAGCGATGACATTTGGTTGTTCGTTTCCTTTCTCTGGGAATGTGATTTTTGTGCCCTTCTTCCACCCTGGCTTCACATCAATCGTCAATATTTCCTCGATCGGGAGAGTTTTCCTGTATTTAAAAAGAATCAACAACCCAATATGTTATTATACATTCAAAAGTGATGCATTTTGTCTGGTTTGCAAATGTAATGTGAGCTAAGCTTTCGGGACACCTATAAGATAGATGGAAGAATTTTATTTAGAAATATCAACAAATATTGATTTAGAGAAAACAATATATTATGCATTGCAAACATGATACACAAATTGATAAATTAAACTATAAAACTGCTACCCCTTTAGATGGACAAATTACCAATATTGAAAAGTAGTATAGATATGATACTACATAAAATCAGTAAACAACTACCGTTGCATCCTGAAATATAGGACTGACAATCTTGAAACAATAGTAAATATAGTGTTAAGACAGAATGAACCAATATACCAAGACAGTTTCAGTAGTTGTGGTAAAATTAACACAAATATGGATGGCAAAGGCTCAAATCTGCAACTTACTTTGCATTACTAAGAAAAAGTTGTGCATATAAATGAGTTGTTCCCCGCCCATGCACTCATAAAAAGATATCATTCCCTACCTTTCTTAATAAACAAATTAAATGCTGAACTATCCTTTCACAGTGAAATATAGGGCTTGCAGTATCTCTTCAAACTGCCTAATTAAATGCTAAAAAGATATAACCACTAGCATGTGTAATGAAATTTCTAAAACACTATAGTCGAAACATACATTCTGAAAAGAACTCAGATGACAGTGCTTAGACCCATATTCAACATTAATGCAGTACATAGTATCACGTCGAAATAGGAATCATATACATATAAAGACCAATCCACACACAGACACATACCCGCTGGGATCGGCGATATTCCTTGAGATTTTCATCTTACGGGTCGATCCAAGATAAAGCTCCTCCAAAGTGCATGGCAGTTTATTCTCAAGAGGAGGTGCTTTCCTTGAGCCTCCCGAAGTGGCCCCACCACCTTGATCAGCACCAAAACTCCGAAAGATGGTTTCAGGGCCACCACCGCCGCCAAAATGTCCAAATATACTTTCACCAAAGAGATTTCTCCCACCACCGCGGCTGCCCATTCCACTACTACTAAATCCACCCATTCCCATGCCTCCAAATGGGTTGGACCCACCGAAGAATTCACTGAATATATCTTCGGCATTCCGAGGGTTGAACCTGAACATAGTTGGTCCACCATCGCCATTGGAGAAACTGGGGCCACCAGCACCTGGTGGAGGTACCCCCTTCAACCCTTCCTCTCCATATTGATCATATACTGCTCTCTTTTGAGGATCACTTAGTACCTGAGAATCATAATTATCATAAACATCAGTAAAATGTTTGAAAACCTACTTATTTTAACGAGAATATATTTCTCTTGAGGATCGTTCATAACTCATGGATGATAGCATATGCATTGGTGAATGCTAGAAACAAACTACAGTTACACTAACTATAGCTTTATTTTGAGACTATTGGACATCAAGGATGATGACAATGTTTATACATTAGAAATAATTTTGGAAACACACAGGATGACAACCATATTTCCTATGAAGGTACCTCTACATGAAAACATACTTTTTATAGAGATGATCTCATTAACATGAAAAAATATGGTTGCTCTAAGGTATAAAATAATGGAAACACAGAAGCGATGATAACATAATATTTACCGATATATTATCTCACATGCATTGGAAAATATCTGAAAACAGAAGGGTACAATAATATAACACACTAGTGAGATTTGTTGAACATCTATGCATGCCACATAAGGGTTTCACGCATTAGTAAATACTATGATGACAACAATATTTCGTTTATGGATCACCAAACATCTGTGAAGCGCTTACTATAGGCTAGATAATGATTTTATTAATCATGTATAATTCCTTGAGCATTATGGTTCCAACATTTTCTCTTTTGAGCAAGGCAAACGAGTAAATTTTGGTTTCCAAAGACATCCTCAAGTGGAACACCAGCCAAAGATCAATCATCAACAGCCCAGACAACCCCAGGAAGGTAAATAAGTTCCATACAAATATTGGTAACAAAACCATTGGTTTACAAAGGATCACCCCTACCTAGGTCAGCAACATACAACAGACACAAATGGATACAAAAACATAACAGCTAAATAAGGTCCCAAACCCTACTCCATAGAGATGTCCAAGAGATGTATGTACATTTCTCCACACACATCTAGTTTTGTACCTTCACACAAACTCGTTCTTCTGAGACCAGATAGACATCTACTCTATTGAAGCGGTACGAGTAGGAACGAATCTCAACCATCAGTAAGCTCACTGGCATAAGTGTAAAATCATTATAACAAAATTTAACTACTCTTTACTCTGCTCTAAGAATGACCTCAAAAACACTTGAAAGAACAACGTCGGTTCAAATAATATCCTGTCATTGAGTAAAAACAGATGCACACTATGAAATATTTGAATAACAACTTAAAGTTGCTATAAAGCTTCAATGATCAGCTTACATCCATCTCAGATTTGTCAGCATTTTCCAACATTTTGTACAAATTTGCCTACCAAATTCCTTTGTATGTCAGATTTTGTGAATCCCTTTCCACATTCCAAGAGCAGCGGCATTTATATTAACTCTTTGTATGGGATTCAAATTTGATACACAAAATTGATCAATCAACTTATGTTCAAAATCAGGGTTATGGTATGGACATAAAATGCTGTTGCTCTTCGTATGGGATTCAAATTTGATACGCAAAATTGATCAATCAACCTATGTTCAAAATCCATGTCCATATTATACAGGGCATAAATACTTCCGGAATGTGATCATTTCCATCAACCATGGCTCTCAGCTCCCTCATTAGGTTATCTTCTGAGCCCATCTCCACATTGCATCATACAGGATCCACATACTTCAATTGCCTCTTGATATACAAATTCAGAAAGTTATACAAATCCCATTTTTACATATTGATGTTCAAATTCACAAAATGTATTCAATTTCGCTGGTAAGTACACATTACCATAAAATAAGACGCAGACAGAAAGATCAAAGGAATGCAGGGCACTGAGAAGTTTAATGATTGACAATTCATAAACTCATTATCCTCAAAGTTGAAAGGGAATAAAAGAAAGCATGGAAAGGAAAAGATGCAAAACACCAATCCATAACACCTCATCACCAATGATGGAGACAGAAGAAAAGGAATGGGAAATCAGGAAGACGAAAATGTGGATATTGATCCATAACACACCACCATCATCATATGTAAACTCTTCTTCACTATCATCATCGATAACATATCATAATCATGTTAATAACATATCATCATCATATGGCAAGTCTTCTTCGTTACCTTCATTGGTAACATATCATCATCCTATGTCAAGTCTTCTTCATCATCATCATCATCATCAGAGAACAAGAACAAAAAAAAAGATGGGGAGGGGTGAAATTCAAGTAACGAAAGAAGAACACTTTTTACCTCATAAGCTTCGGAGATTTGCTTGAACTTGGCTTCAGCTTCTTTTTTGTTGTTAGGGTTCTTGTCAGGATGCCATTCCATGGCGAGCTTGCGATAAGCTTTCTTAATATCATCATCTGTAGCAGTTTTAGGAACCTTGAGAATGCTGTAGTAATCCACGCCCATAATTCGAAGCTATAATGCGCTTGTATATGGAAGAAGAGGAAAGCTCTGGTTTTGGTTCAGAGAAGAAAGATTACAGTCCTCCGACAACAAATATTACAGCAGAAAGGAAAGAGCTATCAGAAAGAAGGAAGCCTCTTCTTTTTCTTCTGTGAGGAGATTCAAAATAATTTCGAAGAGATCAAACAGAAAGAACGAGAGAGAGAGAGAGAGAGAGAGAGAGAAGAATAGGGAACACAGAGAGAGGAATGGATATGGTGATATGCAGAGAATTATAAAGAAGGAAAACTAGGACGAAAGAGGTATAGACAGAGAGAGATGGAGAGATGCGGAAAATCGAAGGAGAGAGAACGGAGACAGAACACAGAGAAGAAGAGAGAGAGAGAGAGAGAGAGAGAGAGAGAGGATGGATATGGCGTGTTTTGCAGGCAGAAGAAGCTTCTGGGTCTTTCTGGTAAATCGCCCACCGATCGACAGAGAGAGGAAGGTTCTGCTCAGACATAGGCCTCATGTTTCCTAAAATTACAGAATTAGCCCATCACACATTTCATTAGAATTTAGAAGAGATACAGAGAAAGAAACCGAGAGAAGGTTCTACTTAGACATAGCCCTCATGTTCTGTGGAATTACAGATTTAGCCCATGAGACACAGGACACAGACCCAGACATAGAGACTCAGACTCAGACTCAGACTAAGAAAGAAAGAAAGAAAGAACGAAAGAACGAAAGAACGAAAGAAAGACATGTTAACGACTTCTAAGGCCAAATTTGGGCCCATGAGACAATTGGTGTACAACAGAATGGGGTATTTATCCAATCATCAAAATGAGAGAGAGACAGAGAGATAGAGATGGGTTAGAGTCGGGTCATCACAAGGAAACCATCCAGACATGGCTCGCTACCCCGCCCATTTTTTACCCCAGTTCTCTCGGTTGTTTTTTTCTTTCCCTCGGCCAGATCGTGTGTAGTGCATGTGACTTACTTATACTTGGGCAGTTCGATTGATGGTGACTGGCCGACCATTAACACACCTTTTATGTCCATACCCTAACCCTGATCTGTCTTGGAATTTCGACTTTTACGACTTTGTCTCTCCTCATTCATAATATATGTTTTCTTTATCCCCAAATCGCACTCGAACAACATGTAGACCTACTCTTGATCCCCATATGGTTGTTATCTAGCATTGGGTCTACTGGGATTTGGACCTATTTCATGATAGCCGCACAGGAACATCAAGGGCTAATTTAACGTTTAAAATTTGCTTATTTGGTACTGAATCCGGAGGCGAAAATGAACCCCTAGCTATTGCAACGGTGGGTTCCAATGCACTAACCCTGATATGGATCGTGATCTTACGAATATTCCAATTGTTGATTGTTGGGAGACAGGTCCCTCCGGATGGGAAGGGAGAAGAACAGTGCCGATGAACAAACTCGGCCGAGGCCGATAGGCCTCGGCTGAAACCGTATAAGGAGAACCCAGCTACAGAGAGCCGGATGATACAGACCCGGTATGAACCGGATGAGGCGTACTCGGCTACGGAGAGCCGGATGGTGCAGACCCGGTATGAACCGGATGAGGCATACTCGGCTACGGAGAGCCAGATGGTGCAGACCCGGTATGAACCGGATGAAGAGACATATTCGTAAATATGTTTCTGAGAGTCCATCAAGGCTATATTTGTAAATAGCCGAAAAGTCATACTAGTATAAATATGACTTAGGGCAAACTTATAATGAGCAGTTGTCATTCTTGTTGTTGCAAGAATAGAGAGTGTGCGTAACTGTGTACAGAGAGAGAGAGAGAGAGAAAGAGGTCGTTGCCTTTGTTGTAATCGCCGCTTGTGGCGAAGATCCGTGAGCACGAGGTCGGTGCCTCAATGAACTCACTGTTGTACATACTTACATAGTGACAGTTTGCAGCCTGTGGGCTGCCGTGGTTTTCCCCCCTAGTTTGAGGGTTTTCCACGTAAACCTCCTATGTATCTTTCTCTTCTCCTTGTCGAGTTTTATTTCTCGTTTTTTCTGTGTATGAAAAGAATCTCGGTTGTGGCTGAGCGTTGGACATAAGGAACGTTCAGATCTCGTCATTGATAAGATCTTTGTATCATGTAGTGGCACGTTTTACGATCTTTCTCACGCACAACGATGGGTTGAACAAACTTCCTTGTGGGATGGGTGGCTTGCCACACATTGTTTGCCTAACAAAGAGTTCAGAGAATTCCCAAATTGTATACTCATAATATGTTGCTCACTTGGTCTACCACCATTCCTTTGGAGTCTTTAAGGGTTGGTTCCACAATGTGTCGATTTCACTCGGTAAACCTCCAAGTGCAGCCCCCTCTCCCTCCCCTTGATACCATAAGTTCTTCGACATTCCACATATTGGTCTAAAATTTCAATAGTGGTTCACGAACAACCCATAACAAACTTGCTAAAGTCGAGATAATCTAGGTCATGGTAAACTTCTGCAACAAAATACATTAACATCCTCACAATATTTTTGTTTTCTAACACTATTGTGACTTCTACTCATCTTTCCTCCATGTGAGCATCCATGCTTCTAGTTATACAAGCATCCTAGTTGGGGCCTCGCTTTTGACCTCAATAAAGGCCCCACATGTGCCAAATGGTTAGCCTCTAGATGTAGGTAACTATCTTACTATTGAGACTTTGCAACCATGATCGATATAGTTCATTCCACCCTAGTCCAACTACACGCAAACTACAATCCACGTTCACCTGTCATGTTGCCCATCAATGGTTCATGGATAACACAAAGGAGTTTTATAAGATTTCCACATGCACGCAAGACATCCAAATTGGTTCCTGCCTCAATATTCAACGTCTTCCACACCATTCATTGTCATTTTGCACATTTTTTCACATCTTCTCTTGCACCTCCCTATTCAACTCAATCCTACGTATATATCCACTACCACAACATAAAGAAAATCCTCTGTCTTAGCAAGGGAGAATCTTCCCTCTTTCTTCAATCTTCAACCAATGTTGTTGGTTGAAGAAAACCATGTTCGAACAAGGAGCAACGCCTCGGAAGGCCACATGCTCTACACACACTCGAACGGAGGAAGAGGACACGGTCGAGCAAGAAGAGGCCGATTCGGCCAAGGACTAGGCGGACGAGGTCCGACCTATGAAAATAACTCCTAATTTCGGCAAGAAAATGGAAACAATAGAGGAACATTCGGAAGAAGGGGGAGCTTCCATGCCGGTCCAAGCCAACAAAACTCAATCGAATGTGGATGTTGTGGAATAATCGGTCACTACGAAGAATAGTGTCGAAAGAAGAAGTGTGGGTCATCTTCCACAAGCCGGCAACTCACCAATTACGCCACCAACTCCAACTATGAAGAGCATGGTGGAATGTTCGTGATGAGATATAGAGAAAACTCTTTGGCGGCTTCTACTTCGACAAATGCCTCAAGTCCGAAAGATGTATGGTTCGTCGACTATGGTGCTTCGAATCATATGACGTCTCATGAAGAATGGTTCTGAGACTTATGAGAGTCGGATCGACCTACCTATGTCAAGACTGGAGACGACACTACTCATCCGATTCGACATATCAGCAATGTCCCATTCAGGAGAGAGGGCAACCAAAAATACATTAAGAATTTCTTACATGTACCGACCATCACGAAGAATTTGGTCTCCGTCGGCCAAATTGTGGAACAAGGCATGCAATTTCAATTAAACCAAGGCAGTTACTTCATTGAAAAAGAGGGTTGACTCATCGCTCGCAGGCGAAGAGGGCCGAATGTTCATTCTCGATTTGCACGAGATGAAATTGGCCATTTTTGCAAAAGGCACCAAAGCTGACACTGACGTACAACTATGGAATAAAAGAATTGGCCATATCAACCTCCAAAAGCTCCAGGGGATGCAATTGAAAGGAGTCGTCATCGGGTTCTAGATCTTCAAACAGAAAGAGATTGAAGGTGTATGTGAAGCTTACCAATTCGGCAAACAGCATCGGCATCCATTTCTGAAAGAGCAAAACATGAGCAAAGGCCTCCTTGATGTGATCCACTTAAACGTGTGGGGACCAACACAGACGACAACATTCGACAGATGCCGATATTACGTGACCTTTATCGACGACTTCTCCATGCACACATGGATCTTCCCCATGAGGCAGAAGAGTGAAGTGTTTGCACACTTCCAAAATTTCAAAAGTGGAGTCCAAAACAAAACAAATCGACATGTATGATGTCTTTAGTCAGATGGTGGCAAGGAATACTTCTCAATGCATTCACGACATACCTTTGACAAGAAGGAATCCGACAAGAATTTTTGCATCGACATACACCACAATAGAACGGAGTAGCTGAACGAAAGAATGACACATCCTCGAAATAGCACAGGCCATGTTAAACGAGAAGCACATGTCAAAGTCATATTGGGATAAAGTAGCATGCACAACCATCTACCTAATGAACCGATGTACGACATCCGGTATGCATGAACTTACCCCGCACGAGAAGTACTATGGAAAAAAACCGAATCTAACCCATGTAAGGATATTCGGTTCAATTGTATATGTGCACATTCCTGACGAAAAGTGGCAAAACCTAGATCTCAAGTTGGAGAAATGTATCCTTGTAGGATACTCACTAAAGCAAAAGGGGTACAAATGCTTCAACCCCTCTACTCGGAAGGTCCGCGTAAGTCGAGATGTAGTCTTTGACAAATCGACATCATGGTACGAACCCGAGCCGACTCCTCCCAAACCATCTACGAACAACCTTGAAAACATAGAAGACGACGATCAACTAAGGCATATATTCGAAGAAAGTTCGATCACGATCACACTCTGTGGGCCACAAGAGCCCCCGAGTGACCAAAGCACATCTCAACCAAGTCCGAAGATGGACGAAGACAAGGCCAAAATGCCGGAATGTGAAGACGATCAATCCAATGGCAACGAATCGACTCACTCACTCGACCGTGAGCTCGATGGCTTCGATGTACCTATCATGAGGACACATGGCGTAAAGAAAGCCATTGCCACAACAAATGAGAAATTCTTTCACTCCACCCGAGAGAAGAATCCGGTTAGTCGATTCGGCTACAACGATTATATGGCATACCATTATGCCTTTATGATGAAGGTGGCAGTTGTCACGGATAGATCATAAGCTCAAGAGACAAGAAAAAAGATAACCAAATGGATGAATAGTATTAACTGAAAGACTTCGTAACTTGTGTTATTCACCTTGAATTCCTTCAAGGTGAACTCAACTATTTATACTACACGGCATGCATACTTGTTGCACGCATGTGAATCTACAATAGAGCATGTAGGTATGCATGCATGTGCCAAGTGTAAATACTACAAGGGAGCAACTATGCACATGATGCTAGCCAAAACAACAAGGACCAATTATATACATAATTGTATACTAGATATGTTGGTTAACCCATAATACTTGATTATAACATGGTCATGCCAAGTGTTTGAGTCTTGACATTATCCCCCCTCCTACGCCGCCTTCCCAAATTGGCCGTCGGATTGCAGGGATATCGGTGATGAAAATCTTGGACCACTCCCGGGGCATTTTGTAAATTTTCCGATGGTTCCCACGTGGCGTCAGACATGGGGTAACCCCTCCACAAGATGAGGTATTGCAAGTGTCGACGATGCCAACGCGAGTCAAGGATTTGGTCGACCTCGTATTCCTCCCCTATTGTCAATTGCACAAGTGGTGGTGGTGGGGCCTGACGTCCTGGGAGTTGCTAAGCATAATGGGGTTCGAGGAGGGAGACATGAAAAACATTGTGAATCCGGAAGTGGGATGGAGGGCGAGCCGGAAGGCGACGGGATTGATGCACTCGATGATACGGAATGGTCCCAACTTCTTGTAATCAAGTTTCGCACATGGACGAGTAGTAGAGATGTGTCGGCGTAACAACGAGACCATGTCTCCAACGACAAAGTGTGGAGTGGCAGATTGATGGTGATCAACCTACTTCTTGTATCATTCACTAGTGAGGCTAAGCTCCAAGGATAAATCATGATGTAGCTCTTCTAAAACGCGTGCGCGATCCTCCACCGAAGGGTTCACGGAAGTGGTAGGAAGGGAAATGTTGAAGCGAGGATGTAAACCATAGTTTGCAAAGAAGGGAGTGACGCTAGTTGATGCATGGAGAGAAATATTGTTGGCAAATTCCGCGAGTGAAAGTAAGTTGACCCAATCATCTTGTTGGTAACTAATTGAGCACCGAAGATACTGCTCAAGTATTTGGTTGACGCGCTCCGTCTGCCCGTCAGTTTGGGGTGATATGCGGAGGCCAACTTGACAGAGATGTCTAAAGTTTATAGCAGGCGCTGCCAGAAGTGAGAGACAAACTAGGGTCCGCGATCGGAGATGACATCATCGGGGAGTCCATGCAAGCATACCACATTGTTGAGTAGTAGATGCACCATTCCTTCTCCAGAAATGGTTTTGGAGCATGGACTGAAGTGAGCCATCTTCGTAAACCGAGTCATAGCTATTGACCAAGGGTAGATCAGTTATCAGGTCCATAAAGATAGAGGCATAGGGACGACGGGGGCATGGAAGCGACTGGAGTAAGCCGTATGGCCGATGATGAGTGGATTTGGAGCGAGCACAAACCTCACAACCCTTGATGTATTCTTTGACCAACTTCCATGGTTGTGGCCACCAGTACCCCCGAGAGATTAGCTTGAGGGTTTTTGCAACCCCAAAATGACCTGCTAGTGGGTCATCGTGGCATTCCCGCAACACCCGAGGGCGTCATGGGCCCTCTGGGACATATAAGAGATTATCTCGGAATAGCAAACCCTCTTGTATGGTGAAGGTGTCAAGATCCTTCACTTTGGTCGCCTTGGAGGGGTTTTGTGGACTATCTCGAATCTCATTGGCGAATGCATGGTCGTGGATGCATCGATGATCTGTTGGAGTAATGAATCATCCTACAACATACAAGTGGCAAAAAGATGCAATTGGTCAGGTTTCAGCAAACATCTAGATTGTTGAGCATAAGCAGCATCCCTAGGGCGTAGTGCAAGGTCAGCTCGACGAGAAAGGGCATCGGCCTTCCCATGTTGGCCACCAAGTCGAAATACGATCTCAAATCGTAGTCGGCGAGAAATGTCGACCAATGGGCCTACCTTCAATTCAAAGTACAAGTGGTGGAAAAATAAACTAAATTTTTATGATTAGTCACTACCTGGACACGATGTTGTGCGCCAGCCAAGTAGGGTCGCCATTCTTCAAAGGCAGCAATGATAGCAGCAAGCTCCTTGTCGTATATGGGATAATTGATTTCGGAGGCCGTGAATTTCCCGGGGTAGTAAGCCACTGGGTGCATTAGGTTGGTGTCATCTGCCTGGGATAAGATGGTGCCAATGGCGAAGTCAAAGGCATCAATTTCGACTTGGAAGGGTTTTGTGGGGTCGGCATGTAGCAGCACCGGGGTAGTGATGAATGCGTGTTTGAGTGAGTCGAACGCATTTTGTGCCTCCAAGGTCCATAAAAAAGGAGTACCTTTACGGTGTCGTAGTGTAGGTTGCACACTGTGTGGAAATTATATTTTTGTCCCTCCGGATAGAGAATGGAGTGCTCGGTGAGAACCGGAAGAAAACGGCATAACGACAAGGAGGAAAACGGCATACCGGCAAGGAGGAAAAACGGCATACCGGCAAGGAAGAAAACGGCATACCGGCAAGGAAGAAAACGGCATACCGGCAAGGAAGAGACATAAATGTAAAAAATGGAAATACTCACTACTGCGCCGGGCGTGATTCGAACTCTGCACCTCCACGTTGACAAACCCCAACCTTACCATTACATTAAATTATCTTAAGTGTTTTAAATATAGATTTAATATGTATAAGACCTTTATTTATGCATACCTTTATTAAAAGGTAAATCGTGTATTTCTTTAATATATGAAAAAGAAAAAACACGAGACACTAAAAATAACTCATGCACATCTAGCGTGCATGAGCCCTATACTTAGGAAATAAAATAAAATAAAAAAAAGCATCACATGCACATTTAGTGTGCATGAACATATGAGAAAAAGCATGTAGCTATGCTTAGTCTCTCCCATCACTATATAAGGATGGGGAGCACATTGTAGTTGTTGTTGATTTTTTTTTGGATTAAGAATTAATCAATACAAAAATTATTCGTGGGATTCACGATTTATACGTCTACTTCTCTCTTAACACCCTAAGTACCAATTAATATAGTATACTCGTGTGATTCACGAGTTTCTTATCTTTCTCTTTGCTATTTACTCATAATTAATCTCTATCTCACGAACTTCTTTCTCCTAGTCCAAGACCTCTGTGGTTCCCACCCGACTCACGCAACGATCCGGAGCCGAAAGGCACGACAACGGGTGAGGGCGATAAGAGATTGTGCTAGGGTGGAAACCCCCTTGATGAAGCGACGGTAAAAATTTGCGAAACCGAAGAAGGATTGCACATCTTTAAGTCGCCTTGGAGTCGCCCACGTTCAAATGACAGAGACCTTCTTCATATAAATGGTGATGCCAGTGGGTGAGATGATGTAGCCCAAAAATTCGATCGAGGTACGGTCGAACTCGCATTTCTCGCCTTTGGCATAAATGCCATGCTCACGAAGTTTGGCAAGAACTAATCGGACTTGGCGAGTGTGCTCCTCCATGTTTGGTGAGAAAATGAGAATATCATCGAGGTAAATGACAACAAAATGATCGAGATATTCCCGGAATATATCGTTCATCATATGTTTAAAAACTATTGGGGCGTTAGTAAGACCAAAAGGCATTACCTTGTATTCGAAATGCGGTTTTCCATTCGTCCCCCAACTTGATACGTACTAGATTGTACGCTCCACGTAGATCAACTTTGGAGAAGACACGCAACTAGGAGTCGATCAAGGAGTTCGGGGATTAGAGGGAGTGGATAGCGGTTGCGCACAGTGAGTTTGTTGAGACCTCAGTAGTCGACGCATAAGCGTAGAGAGCCGTCCTTCTTCTTCAGGAATAAAATGGGAGCCCTGACCGACGACTTAGAAGGTTGAATAAATCCTTTCTCGAGGTTCTCATCGAGATACACACGAAGGGCCTTCAGCTCTAGTGCAAACAACGCATATAGAGGACCAAAGGGTGGACATGCACTTTCGTGAAGATCAATCAGACAATCGTAGAGCCGGTGTTCGGGCAAACGATCAACATTACATTTTTCAAATACGTCAGAGAAGTGTTGGTATTTCTCAGGAATAACATGGAGTGTGTTAGAAGTGGTGCCACAAACAACCCCATCCTGGACCGATGGTGGGGTAGATGAGTCGGAATCGACCTTCTCCGAAGGATGGGAAACTGAATTGACCTTCATAGTTTTGCGCGAGCATCCTGGCTCGCTAAATGTAATCGAGCGGTTGCACCAATCCACTATTGGATTGTGCGTCTCCAACCATGTTAGTCCTAAGGCGATCAGATGTTGAGGAGATGCGATGAGGTAAAAGGTGAGCTCCTCCTGGTGTGAGCCCACACGAAGCCCTAATGGGATCGTAGCTTGAGTAATTGCGCCTGACGAGAGGACGTGCCCATCGATGGCTTCAACGGGAATGGGTTTTGAGAGGCAAACGACGGGTACGCCATGTGCTTGGGCGAACGCGACGTCGATGAAGCAAGAAGATGCCCTAGAATCAAGTAAAGCAACCGCCTGAATGGAACTAGTGTTAAATGAAAGTTATACCTCCAATGTGAAATTTCCTGACAGTCCGGTGTCGTGAAGAATTTCGGCCAGAGGCGAAAATCGTGAAATATTGGCTACACCGGCGGGGTGCACCATGTGCACTCACCCTCGTGTAATTGTGTGAATAATAGGAGTTAAGTCGGGCGAAGAATCCCATGTAAATCGGGATTTATCCCACATTGTAACACATCCCTCTCCTTGTTCTATATTTAAAGGAAGAGATGGTTCCTTGTAGAAGGGTTGCCCATTTTGTATTAGTAGGGTATACCGTTAGACGGAGAGTCTCTTTCTCTCTCTCTCTCTCTCTCTCTCTCTCTCTCTCTCTCTCTCTTGTTTTAGGATTTCTTCTTCTTGCTCCCCTCTACTTCTTCTTCTTCTTGGTCCTTCTGTGCGTTGGGCCTTAGCATCTAGCGCTCCAGTTTTCTGCCCTGTACTCTGTGCAAGACCCCGCTCGACGAGACAAGCCCGAGAGCTCCCCGACCGGCGGCTTGGTAGTAGACAACGGTTGTATCTCATGCGGCCTAGGTCCGGCTTGAAGTCGGTGTTGAACCTCATTGTCTTGTAAATACATATACATGTGGTTGTGCATATTCGGGTCTTTGTTGGTGTGCATGTGTGTGTCTTAGTGTTTCCTTCTTGCTTATGTACATGTTCGTGCGAGAGTCAATGTTGCATGCCTGCTCTCTCCCTCTCTCTACCTTCGGTTGCTTCCGGTGTGCTCCTGGGGTGCCCCAAAAAGGGTGATGTGCGGCTTCCTACGCTCCGTCACTCCCTAGTCCAAGACCCCCATGGTCCCGCCTTTCTACACGCACACGCATAACAACGCGACACCGGCAATGGAACCAAGAGAATGTGGGTGACGAGAGATGTCCAGTTGCATGGCTCCTATTGCACCGAACGATGTCGTTTTCCGAATGTTGGGGTCCGATAACTCGATGGAATTGTGGGCGATTACTCCTAGGACAATGGCGAATGACATGACCAAAGGCACCACAATACATGCACAATACATTAGCTCGCCGAAATTGTCGTTCGGCATCAGTCAATGGCCGAAATCAGGCTTGATCAATTTCCATGGGGACGGGAGCATCTGCCAAAGCGTGACGCAGTCGGTGGGAGGGATACCTAGGGTTGTACGATTGGGGTGTGTCATGGAAGTGAATGAAGTGGAATCCAAGTCCGGCGCTCTTCCTGGCGAAATTCGAAAAGACGATTGTCACAATGGACTGCTTGTGAAATCGCATGGGATAACTAGGTGGGTTCCGGAAAGTTCAAGAGAAGATTCTTGACATTGCTACGAAGGCCCCGCCGAAAGTGATCAACTAAAGCTTGATCATCCCTGTTACGGGCATGACCATATAATATCCCGTGGTAAGAATTTACCGTAGTATTCTTTACACTCTCCTTTAACCCTCACACTTATCCACGTGTAATATTATAGATCATAGTACTAATGTAAGCTTAAGATAAGGATAATGAAAAGATAGATAGAAAGGAGAAAGAGAAAAAAGGGTGCCGATCCACCCGACCACCCCCGAGCGAAGGGATCGAGACGGACTCGAGCCTCAATCGGCGTCCCATACCACCGCCGTGGCGTCGAGTCGTACCTGGTGCTGGCGCGCTCGCTACAAGAGTTGACCCACCACACGAGCAGAGTCTCGATGTAGTCAAAAGATGATCAAATGAGGGTAGCTAGGCCTCTTATTTATAGCGAAACCCAAGGCCTCCAGGCAAGTTCACACTTGACCTAATGGGTTGTCTCAATCCCGAGGATTAAAAGTAATCCTCCCCTTCTTTACACTCTCCTTTAACCCTCACACTTATCCACGTGTATAGAATACTACGGTAAATTCTTACCACGGGATATTATATGGTCATGCCCGTAACATACTCCCCCTCTTTAAAACATTGCACTCTTGCAATGGAAAGTTAGGGAAGTTAGTTCTAAGTGTATTTTCGCGTTCCCATGTGGCATCTTTTATTGATTTATCCATCCATTTTATTTTGAATTCTCGGATTTCTTTAGTACGTAATTTTTTTGTTTTAACATCGAGAATTCTTTCTGGTACATGTGGTTTAGAAGATAATTCTTCAGAAGTAACCAGAGTTTCAGTCGTAGCTGTATTGTCGCCAGAACCTAGAAGTTCTTTTAGACGACTCACATGAAAGACTGGATGAATTCAGACACCATCGGGAAGAGCGAGACGATAGGCTGATGACCCAATGCGTTTGAGGACTATAAAAGGTCCACAAAACCGTGGGGCTAACTTAGCGCACTTACCCGTAGACAATGTCTTAGAATTGTGAGGTACACGTAAAAATACCTTCTGTCCAGGGTTGAATACACGAGGTTGCCTATGATGATCGGCATAAAAACGCGCTCTATCTTGAGCTGTTTTTATATTATCTCGTGCAATATGCAACATATCTTGCATATCCCGAAGAAAGTTTTGCGTACTTCGCAACTCATCATGATGTATAGTAACATCAATCGGGGCTCGTGGCTGAAAACCATACATCAACATAAAAGGACTATATCCCGTCGACGTATGCTTGGAGCTGTTATAAGCAAACTCCAAAATTGGGAGATAACGTTCCCATTTTGTTGGTTTTGCACCAACGTATGCTCGAAGCATGTCCTCAATAATTTGATTTACTCGTTCTGTCTGTCCATCGGATTGAGGATGATCCGTGGAGCTCATGCTCAACGTAGTTTCTAACTTCTTAAAGACCTGTGTCCAGAAGTCACTAGTAAACTTTGGATCTCGATCACTCACGATATCCATCGGTAACCCATAAAAACGAAACAATTCGTCAACGAATTGGTAAGCCAATTCAGGAGCTGTTACCGTGGTTTTAGTAGCAATAAATCTGGCCATTTTAGTTAGTCGATCAACGACAACCCAGATGGCATCATGACCTTTTTGGGTGCGAGGAAGGCTAACAATAAAATCCATGGATATACTTTCCCACTTATTATTGGGAATGTCCAAGGGATGTAAAAGTCCTGCGACTTTAAGTCGCTCGGCTTTGTTAACCTGACACTGGTGACATTTAGTCACATAGCTATGTATGTCAGGACGCATCTTAGGCCAATAAAATTGAGTGGAGATGAGAACGAGTGTACGATGTATTCCAGGGTGCCCTGCTGAGGGTGCATCATGGCATTCAAAAAGAATCCTCTTTTTGACCTCGGGTAAATCTGGAACACAAACCTTCCCATTACGGTAGAGCAAACCGTTAGCAATGTGGAAGTATTCCTTCAAGGATGTGGTGGTGTCTGTTCCAGACTCAACTCTTGCCCAGTATTTTGCGAAATAACTGTCATCAGGATACTTTCCTCGAAGGTGATCATAAAGATCTGATGATATTTCAGTGAAGCTAAGCGTGTTAACTTCACGGATGCGACTTAGTGCATCAGCGACAGTGTTCATGGAACCTTTACGATATCGTATGGAAAAATCAAAGTCCTGGATGAGATCAGCCCATCGTGCCTTACGACCTTTCAGGTCTTGTTGGTCACAAAAATATTTCAAGGACTCGTGGTCCGTAGTTACCACAAAGTGATTTCCATAAAGATAATGGCGCCATGTTTTGAGCGCATGTATAACTGCAAATAATTCCTTTTCTTGAACGGTATACCGACATTGAGCAGAATCAAGTTTCTTACTCTCGAATGCTATCGGTTTACCATCTTGATACAAGACAGCACCTATAGCGTAATCGCTGGCATCGGTTTCAACCTCAAAAGGTTTTGAAGGATCGGGTAAAAGAAGTGAAGGAGCCTTGCAAACCAGGTCCTTGAGTTCCGTAAAGGCAAGGTCTAGTGTAGCATTCCACACAATAGGTTTTGTAGACTTACGCGTTTGACCTTTTAAAAGATCAGTAAACGGCGTCGTCAATTGGGAGTAATTACGAAGAGACTTTCGCAAAAACCCCACAAAACCAAGGAATGATCGAACTTCTCGAATATTCCGAAGAGTGGGCCAAAGCTTGATTTTCTCAATGCGAGAAGGATCAATTTCAACTCCTCGTTCGGTTATGAGATGTCCTAGATAAGTAATTGATTTCTTGAAGAACTCACATTTTGAGATCTTCGCATAAAACTGTTTGTCACGCAATGTTTGTAAAACAAAGCGGACATGTCTAGCATGTTCTTGTAATGTACGGCTATAAACTAAAATATCATCCAAGAAAATAACGACAAATTTTCCAAGTTGTTCTCGGAAAATGTCATTCATTTCTTGTTGAAAAGTAGCCGGAGCATTGGTCAAACCAAAAGGCATAACCAAAAACTCGTAATGGCCATAGCGCGTACGAAATGCCGTTTTAGGAACATCGTCCTCACTTATTCGTATTTGATGGTAGCCAGTACGGAGATCAAGTTTCGTAAAATACCGAGCTCCCTGTAGACGGTCAATTAGATCGTCAGCCCGGGGCAATGGATACGAATTCTTGATCGTCACTTTATTCAAGCGTCGGTAATTAATACACATACGCCATGTGCCCTCTTTCTTTTTAACCAAGAGAACTGGTGCACCCCATGGAGATTTACTATAACGTATATAACCCATTCGTAAATAGTCCTTGAGTTGCTTAGATACCTCATCTTCTTCGGATCGACTTAAGCGATACGGAGGTATACTTATTGGTGCAACACCAGGTACAATATCTATACGATGGTCTATATTACGTTTAGGAGGTAACCCATCAGGTAGTTCACTTGGAAAAACATCATGAAAATCATTTAAGATTTCATCAAGTTGTTGTTGTTCAAAATATGTTAATTGAATCGGGACATTATCGATATTGTAAACGTGAATGTCCGGATCAAGTACACAATAAAATAACGTAGAACAAGACAACTCGGATATTGATGGACACGAGGAAACAATCGAGAGGGATTGTTTTTTTACACATTGAATAAAATGCGTACAATCGTTCAGTACAAAAGAAATGGAATGACGAACCCAATCAATAAATAAAGAAGAGTTTTTATTATAAAACCAGGGATAACCCAGTATTACATCGGTGGTACAAAGATTCATTACATGGAAGTCTACTTCCTCTATATAAGTATCAATAGAAATTCCTAATGAATGAATCGCCCCGTTGATGTATTGTACTCTTCCATCAGCCAAGTGCACCGTGTAGGTGTGATCACTTACGGTGGGTTGGATTCCCCATATCTGAACCAAACGATCATTCACAAAATTGTGTGAGCTTCCCGAATCAAATAAAAATTGTACGGGAGATCCATTGATATACCCGTTTGCACGTAGTAAATCATTGGGACCCAATACATAGTGAGGGAAAGAACATTGACAATTACTTAAATGATGTGTATAGACCTGAAGGACATTAGGAATCTGACCTTTATGGTCTGCAGCTTTAGCTTTGTTGTCGTGCTCTTTCCGTTGGAGCTTTCGACATTGATCTTTTGTATGACCCTTCTTTTTGCAGAATACACAAAAAGGATGTTGTCGCTTACAATCGCGATCCAGGAATTCGTTGGGTGTCTTGCGTTTCCCAACAAATTGCGACTGCTTAGTCCCGGGCGCTTCGTTGGGTTTGTTATGGTCCTTCTTCGAAGTGCGTTGATAGCGAAGAACTATTTCAACGGCCTCTTCGAAGGATTTTGGATCCTTATCGTGCACTATCCAGTGATAGTCCGAATTGGGGATGCCATTGACAAAACAAGCTATCAACCAATTGTCCCCTTCTAGACCCGATTTTTGGATTTGGGTTCTAGCATGGTGAACATAGTCTTCTAGCGAGGAAAATTTCCTGCTAGAGAGGTTCATTAAAGCTTGTGCTGCCTCGGTTCGAGAGGGAGGTTGCAGAAATTGGCCCTTAAAAACCGTGACAAAATCTGTCCAGGTATCGGGCAATTTCCCCATAGTACGGAGGCCACGCCACCAGGCGGCGGCCTTACCCCCGAGTTCTCGGCCGACATATGCAATCTTCGTACTATCTGGCGTGGGATAGAGCTCAAAATGAGACTCCCATCGTCCCAGCCATGTGCAGATTGCTTCTTCGGTTCTTTCCTTTTTGTCTCCCGTAAATGGCTTAACGACAAATGATGGTTCACCTTGTCGCTCATCAGGTCTATTAGTCTCACGTTGTAGGCTAATGACACGTGCCTCAAGAGCACTCTGAGATTGCCGAAGTTCGGTCATCTGTTGAGCGGTGAAACTAAGGAATTGGGTTATTTGTGCCAAATACATCTCAGTGGACATTTGTCCAGGAGGATTCCCTTGAGTTCCTTCCGCTTGAGCGGATGACATCGGGTCGTTAATTTGAGCCATTAAAGATTATTTCTGGAAAAGAAATAGGATAAGGTCAGAGATATAGTCATAACATCTTGTCGTGATGTAAACATATCATGGGCGAGCATTAATCGATATCATTATCTCACGTCAATACCCCTCTAGACGTATGAGATGAGGTTCAAGATCAGGTTACTATGGTAACACAAAGGTGTTTTAAAAACCATGGGGGTGACAAATAAATGTCTTTCCCTGATCTCTATATCGATTTTTTCATGGTGGCTCCCCGAGGCTCAACCATGTATGTTCGCGTCATGAATAGTTTATACACGAAAAAAAATGTTAACAATAAACTATGTTTCGGTGCCCACATAAGTGGTTTCGGCTCTTTAAGTCCTATTACGAGGACCCCGAGGTGCACTTAGACCTTAAGTCTAAACATGTGTTATAGTCATATGTATCAAGGATGTTGTATGGTCTTGGTCATATTTGAACTCGAGACCTCGAGAACAAATACATTAAACACTTGAGCCAACCAAGTAAGTTGCTCTTCTCGAATGCTTAATGTTTGATGCGTATAAGAGATATGCGAGGCAATTGATCATATACGTTTTTTTAAAAGAACATATATGTCAAGGGTCCTTATTTCGCCCTCATTTACCAACACTATGTTGGTACGTTACCTAACCTCAAGTCTCGTAATTACGATGGCATATGTCAAAGGGCAACCTAATGGTCAAGCCAAATGAGCCCTCGTTTCGTAGTAGGCTCACGTGGGCCATCACATGGTCACGTCATTACGAATGCCTCTCGTAAGAACGAGCTCATGGTGGCATCGTATCCATGTAACGAGGGAAGGATGTTGGATACGTGCGTCATTGGAGCGACCTCACTTGAAGTGGGTCAAGCCCTACGTACTCAACATCATTTTGGCTATTGGCGTTTCTTTACGTAACGAAATCGAGGTCGTCAACGGGGTTATCAACAATAAAAAAATGTTGAAAAAGGGATGGTGACAACGCCATTCTCACAAAAATGTGAGGACGGCCACCAACATCCTTTTCCCGATCATGACAACTTTCGATATAATCACGTAATAACGAATATACACATATGGTTACTTATCACATATATACGATCAAATACGTATATATGTGACCACATATGCCTATATTCAACATATCGTTATAGTAAATAGCCACAAATGATGTGATCGAGATACGTAATCGAGGTATATACCTCTACGCACACGAAACATCCACAAATAAGAGATCATCGTAATACGCAATGGAGGTATTGACCTCTTACGCATACGAGACCAAACGCATATCGTTTACAACAAATCAAGGTATTAAACTCATACGCAAACGTAACATATGTTCGTGAACGTAATACGTAATTGAGGTATTAACCTCGTACGCATACTCATCACATATTATTAACATGTCAAACGAGGTATTGACCCCGTGCACATATGTAAACGTTTTAGATAATCAATTAAAGACCACTACAACATCATTGATTTAATGAAAAAAATTACATATAAACTAAACACATGATTAGATGGGAGAAGAGAGAATAGAAAAAAAAATATGGAAAGAGTTACCGAAGTTCTTTGTTGATCGTTGTCTGGATCAAGGCCAACCGCACAATGATCGATCAGCATCAATCAAAAGACAAATGAAAAACAAAGAAACATTAGTAAAAAGCTCTGATACCAAATATTATAGATCATAGTACTAATGTAAGCTTAAGATAAGGATAATGAAAAGATAGATAGAAAGGAGAAAGAGAAAAAAGGGTGCCGATCCACCCGACCACCCCCGAGCGAAGGGATCGAGACGGACTCGAGCCTCAATCGGCGTCCCATACCACCGCCGTGGCGTCGAGTCGTACCTGGTGCTGGCGCGCTCGCTACAAGAGTTGACCCACCACACGAGCAGAGTCTCGATGTAGTCAAAAGATGATCAAATGAGGGTAGCTAGGCCTCTTATTTATAGCGAAACCCAAGGCCTCCAGGCAAGTTCACACTTGACCTAATGGGTTGTCTCAATCCCGAGGATTAAAAGTAATCCTCCCCTTCTTTACACTCTCCTTTAACCCTCACACTTATCCACGTGTATAGAATACTACGGTAAATTCTTACCACGGGATATTATATGGTCATGCCCGTAACAATCCCAATTGACGTCGCATGCTAGTTGTCGAAATTCTGAAGCATAGATAGAAGTTGCACGCGAACCTTGTTCGAGTGCATAAAGCTTGTTAAGGGTTGTATGTCGTCGGTCCGTCTTTCCAAATGTGGCCTCTAACTCGGTGAGGAAGGCGGGAAAGTCCTCCAATAGAGGTGATGAAGTTTCTACCAATGGCGCAAACCAAGCTTGGGACGGACTGGAGAGAAGGGTACCCACAAGGCCGACTTGTTGAAGACCATCCACATAACATTGAGGTTGTAACCGAATGATAAGTCGAATTTGGTTGATGAAACCTCGGAAACACGACCTTGTTCCATCAAATGATTCTGGGAGGCTAACCTTAGGCTCAAGAAAATCGAAGAAGCTAGGCTAGATGTTGGTAGAAGATCGGGCTCTAGGCTAGGTTGCGGTGGGAGATTAGGCTTTGGGGGTTGTGAGGATAGGGAGGTACCAACTTGAAGTTCTTGTAAAGAATTTTGAAGAGCTTCATTTTGAAGCTGGAGTTGTTGTAAGGCTACCATTATCTGGCTTAAGTCACTCGCTGAGTTAGACATAGTTATGGCTTATGAGAGGGAGAGCTATGAGGATGGGAAGGTGAACAAACTGTCACTGATAGATCATAAGCTCAAGAGACAAGAAAGAAGATAGCCAAATGGATGAATAGTATTAACTGAAAGACTCCGAGCTGGAGTTGTTGTAAGGCTACCATTATCTGGCTTAAGTCACTCGTTGAGTCTGACATAATTATGGCTTATGAGAGGGAGAGCTATGAGGATGGGAAGGTGAACAAACTGTCACGGATAGACCATAAGCTCAAGAGACAAGAAAGAAGATAACCAAATGGATGAATAGTATTAACTGAAAGACTCCAAGTTGGAGTTGTTGTAAGGCTACCATTATCTGGCTTAAGTCACTCGCTAAGTCAGACATAATTATGGCTTATGAGAGGGAGAGCTATGAGGATGGGACGGTGAACAAACTATCATGGATAGACCATAAGCTCAAGAGACAAGAAAGAAGATAACCAAATGGATGAATAGTATTAACTGAAAGACTTCGTAACTGGTGTTGTTCACCTTGAATTCCTTCAAGGTGAACTCATTTATTTATACTACACGACATGCATACTTGTTGCACGCATGTGAATCTGTTGGTAGACAGGTCCCTCCAGATGGGAAGGGAGAAGAATAGTGCCGACGAACAAACTCGGCCGAGGCCGACAGGCCGAGGCCGAAACGGTATGAACCGGATGGGGAGAACCCGACTTCGGAGAGTCGGATGGTGTAGGCCCGGTATGAACCGGATGAGGAGTACCCGACTGCAGAGAGTCGGATGGTGTAGGCTCGGTATGAACCGGATGAGGAGCACCCGACTGCGGAGAGCCGGATGGAGCCCATCAAGGCTACATTTGTAAATAGCCGAAAAGTCATATTAGTATAAATATGACTTAGGGCAAACTTTTAGATATGTGTGGTTATTAAAGTGACGATTTAATTTCCATCATTTGGTATCAGAGCGGGCTGCTGCAGAAAATGGAAGGCGGCGGCAGCGGGCAGCCGGGGATGATGGTGCTGAATGCGCAGAATTACGCCGACTGGAAGATCAAGATGGAGGATCTTCTGATTGTTCGGGACCTGTACGAACCGATTGACAGGTCGGAAATACCGAAGGGAGTACTTGAGTCGGAATGGAGGCTTCTGAACCGGAAAGCCGTTGCAACCATTCGGCAATACGTAGACGTGAGCGTTTTACAACATGTGGCGAACGACATCAACGCATATGAGATGTGGCGGAAGCTGTCGGGCCTCTACGAGAGGAAGAATGCGTTGAACCGGACCTCCCTGATGAGGAAGATAGTGAACCTCAAGTACCGGGACGGCGAGAGTATGGTGGAACACGTAAGCACGTTCATGGGATTCGTGAACCAGCTTGCGGCGATCAAGTTCCCGCTGGAGGATGCAATGCAAGCCATCATTCTGATGTGTACATTGCCGGAAAGCTGGGAGAACTTGGTGGTGACTCTCAGCACCTCCTGCACGGAAGATAACTTGTCCCTACAAACGGTAAAGACAAGTATTTTGAACGAAGAAGCGCGTCGGAGAGATAAAGAACCGGCCTCCGACTCGAAGGCGCTGCTTACCGAATTGGAACGGGGAAGACAATGGAACCGGAGTCCGCAAAGACGGGAGAAGTCGGGGACCCGGTCGCAGTCAAGAGGAAGACCCACATGCTTCCACTGTGGGAAGCCGGGGCATTTCTGGAAGAATTGTCGGCATTACCGAAAGGACAACGGAGCCGACGACACCGATTCGAAGAAGTCACCGGAGAGAAATGGTGCATACCGGGGAGCCACGGACCGGAGAGGTCCGGATCGGCGAGGGCAGGACCGGAGAGGAACGACGGCACTCGCGGCAAGTGAGGAAGAAATCATGCTTATCACCGAAGAAGGTGAACTAAACATTGCCGGCGATGAGACGACCTGGGTGGTCGATTCCGGAGCATCGTTCCACCTGACCCCGGAGAGAAGATACTTCTCATCCTACACAGCCGGTGAGCATGGCTGTGTTCGGATGGGAAACGAAGGTACGTGCCGGATTGCCGGCATAGGAGACGTGTGGTTGACAACCCCGACCGGATGCAAAATGCTGCTGAAGGATGTCCGACACGTTCCGGAGGTTCGATTGAACCTGATTTCGGCCGGGAGGCTAGACGATGAAGGCTACACAGGTAGCATCCGGAACGGCATAATGAAGTTCAGCAAGGGGAGCCTGATAGTGGCTCGGGCCCGGAAAGACAACACACTGTACCTGATGAATGCCCGGTTATGTCCGGAAGAGCTGAATGTGGCAGCCGACACTGTCGGTGAGCTGTGGCACAAAAGACTGTGCCACATGAGTGAGAAGGGGATGAAGAGGCTTGCAGATGACAACCTTATTCCAGTGAAGCATGTGCACCTGGAGAAGTGCACCGATTGCCTGGCCGGTAAGCAGAACCGAACCTCCTTCCATTCAAGGCCACCGACGAGACGTAACGCACCATTGGAGTTGGTGCACACTGATGTGTGTCAGGTAGAAACGAAGTCACATGGCGGAGCCCAGTACTTCGTAACATTCATTGATGATCACAGCCGGAAGCTGTGGACGGCACCGTTGAAGACAAAGGACCAAGTGGTGTCCGTCTTCAAAGAACTCCACGCGAGAGTGGAAAGAGAATCCGGCAAGAAGCTGAAAGCGATACGAGCGGATAACGGAGGGGAATACCGGGGGCAGTTCGCGGAGTACTGTCGCTCGAAGGGAATCCGGCTCGAGTTTACTGTGCCGAAGACGCCGGAACTGAACGGGCTGGCCGAGAGGATGAATCGGACCATAATGGAGAGGGTCCGGAGTATGCTGGCGCATGCGGAATTACCCAAGGGGTTTTGGGCTGAGGCGATGTCGACGGCGACATACGTGATAAACAGATCACCCTCAGTACCTTTGGACGGAGACACGCCGCAGAGAGTGTGGACCGGTAGGGAAGTATCCTACCGGCATCTGAAGGTGTTCGGGTGTCTCGCATACGTGCATGTGGCAAAGGACCGGAGAGGAAAGCTAGATCCAAAGACCCGGCCATGCATATTCCTCGGTTACGGCGATGACGAGTTCGGCTACCGAGTATGGGACCCGGTCGACAAGAAGATATTCTGGAGTCGTGATATCATCTTCATGGAGAACAAGACACTCGCCGACTGGGAGTCGGAGAAGAAGATGAAGAGCTCCAAGTCGACCAGTGAGGATCAACTCTACGAGGAGCAGTCCCGACCGGCAAGGGACCGGTTAGCACTCGAGGATCCGGCCGAAGACGGTGAAGAAACAGAACCGGCCGAAGAAGATGAAAATGATACCGGAACCGGCCCCGATCCCGAAATGGATTCGAATGAAGAAGAATCGGAAGAACCGGTTACCGAAGCTCCGGAACGGAGATATCCTCTAAGAGAGAGAAGGGCCCCCCGGAGATTTCCGGAACCAGAGCACCTGCTGCTAACCGACGAGGGGGAGCCGGAGAGCTTTGAAGAAGCAAAGCATGACACCCAGAGCCGCAGGTGGTTGAGTGCCATGCAGGACGAGATGGATTCCCTGCATGAGAACCACACATATGAACTTGTGGAGTTGCCGAAAGGAAAGCGGGCACTTCGAAACAAGTGGGTGTTCAAGCTGAAACCGGGAGATGCCGGAAACCCCCCGAGATACAAAGCCAGGATCGTGGTGAAGGGGTTTCAGCAGAAGAAGGGCGTCGACTTCGACGAGATATTTGCCCCGGTAGTGAAGATGACCTCCATCCGAACGGTGCTGAGCATAGCGGCAAGCATGGACCTCGAGGTAGAACAGATGGATGTGAAGACGGCATTCCTTCACGGTGACCTCGAAGAAGAGATCTACATGCAGCAACCGGAAGGTTTCGAGAAGAAAGGGAAGGAGCACCTGGTATGCCGGTTGAAGAAGAGCCTTTACGGACTGAAGCAGGCTCCCCGACAATGGTACCGGAAGTTCGACTCCTTCATGACCGACGAAGGGTACCTCAAAACGCAGTCCGACCACTGCGTGTTTGTGAAGAAGTTCGAAGGAGGAGACTTTCTAATACTCCTCCTGTACGTGGACGACATGTTGATCGTCGGACGGGACCAGGTCAAGATACGAATGCTGAAGAAGGCTCTTCACCGAACCTTCTCAATGAAGGACATGGGTCCGGCGAGACAAATACTAGGGATGCACATCATCCGGGACCGGAGCAAGAAGCAGTTGTGGCTGTCACAGGAAAAGTACGTGACAAAGGTGCTTAAACGGTTCAACATGTCGGAAGCAAGACCGGTCGGATCGACCCTCCCGGCAAACTGCAAGCTGTCCAACAAGCAAAGTCCCAAGACAAAGGCTGAAAAGGAGGATATGATGAAAGTGCCGTATGCCTCAGCCGTCGGGAGCTTGATGTACGCCATGGTGTGTATGAGACCGGACATAGGATATGCAGTCGGAGTGGTGAGCCGGTACATGAGCAATCCCGGCAAAGAGCACTGGAACGCGGCCAAGTGGATACTCCGATACCTGAAGGGCACGGCAAACGTGTGCCTCCGATTCGGCTCCGGTAAGCCCGAACTCGACGGCTTTACCGATTCGGACATGTCGGCTGATGCAGATACCAGCCGGTCCACATCAGGGTATGTGATGACGTATGCAGGGGGAGCTGTTTCGTGGCAGTCGAGGCTGTAGAAGACGGTTGCGTTGTCAACCACGGAGGCGGAGTACATGGCGGCTGTTGAAGCCGGCAAGGAAATAATATGGATGAAGGACTTCATTAGAGAGCTCGGTATCCGGCAGGTGGAGTACCGACTCTACTGCGACAGTCAGAGTGCCATCCACCTTGCGAAGAACGCGGCCTATCACTCCCGGACGAAGCACATCCAGTGTAGATACCACTGGATCCGGGAAAGGATAGAAGACAAGGAGTTCGTGCTGACGAAGATCCACACGGACGAGAACGGGTCGGATATGCTGACCAAGGTGCTCACACCCGACAAGCTGGAAGCATGCCGGAAGAGGATCGGATTGGAGAGACATCCCATGCCGAAGTGAAGGGGGAGTTTGTTGGGATTACGGTCCCTTTCGGATGGGATGGTTGGATATCGGAGATGAATGCCGACAAGCCCAGTTTCGGTTTCGGAACCGGATGATGAAGACCCCGGCTTCGGAGCCAGATGACGAATGTACCCGGAGCGAGATCCGGATGCGGGGACATATCTGTGAATATGTTTGCCAAGGGCCCTTGAGGCTATAGTTGTAAATAGCCCCAAAGTCATATGTGTATAAATATGACTTAGGGCAAACAGTTTTTATGTTGCTTCTCATTTTTCTGTTTTTCCACTCAAGAGGAGTGAAGAGAGAGAGCAGCCGCGAGAGAGATAGAGCGTGAGAGAGGAAGAGGTCGACGCCTCTGTGTATTTCCGCCGCCTGTGGCGAGGACAACGAGCTCAAGGTCGTCGCCTTGCAGCTCGCCATTGTATACTTCTCTGTGCATAGTTTTTGGTTCGGAGTCTTGTACTCCCGTGGTTTTTCCCGTACAGGGTTTTCCACGATAAATCGTGTGTCCACTCTATTTTTCGCATTTCCCATTTTCTGCAACAACGATTCGTGTGTTTCCTTGGTTGTGGCCGAGAAGTGAAGTTTGGAAAGTGACGATTTAATTTCCATCAATTCTTTCTTGTTGGTGCAAGAAGAAATCAGAGCGCGTAACTGTACAGAGAGAGAGAGAGAGACGAGGTCGTAGCCTCTGTTGTAACCGCCGCCTGTGGCGAAGATCTGAGAGCACGAGGTCGTTGCCTCAGTGATCTCACTGTTGTATATTTCTGCATAGTGACAGTTTGCAGCTTGTGGGCTGCCGTGGTTTTTCCCCTATTTTGGGGTTTTCCACGTATACCTCCTGTGTACCATTTCTCCTCTTTTGTGTCGCGTTTCATTACCTGTTTTTCTGTGTGTGTGAAAAGAATCTCGGTTGTGGCCGAGCGTCGGACATAAGGAACGTCAAGTTCCCAACAGAATCTACAATAGAACATGTAGGTATGCATGCATGTGCCAAGTGTAAATACTACAAGGGAGCAACTATGCACATGATGCTAGCCAAAACAACAAGGACCAATTATATACATAATTGTATGCTAGATATGTTGGTTAACCCATAATACTTGATTATAACATGGTCATATCAAGAGTTTGAATCTTGACAACAGCACTTCGAAGAGCCGGAAAGTTTTTCCGAGGCAACCAAGGATCCACGATGGGTCGAAGCAATGAACGAGAACTACATGCACTATGCAAGAACGAGACATGGGATCTTGTTCCCCACTCACCTCACTAGAAGGCAATCAACTGCAAATAGATATTCAAGGTGAAGTATAATGTCGACGGCTCTATCAATCGCTACAAATCCCGACTCGTAGCGAAAGGATACTCACAAACACATGGAGTTGACTATGAAGAGACCTTTGCCCTGGTGGCAAAAATGACGATTGTGCGGACCGTGATTGCACTTGCAATGGCGAAAGGGTGGCACCTCCATCATATGGACGTAAAAAATGCCTTTCTTCAAGGCAAATTAAAAGAGGAGGTGTACATGGTACAACCACCCTGCGTCGAATCCAATAACCATCTGAAAGCAATCTACCGACTAAAGAAGCCACTCTACGGCCTTAAGCAAGCACCACGTACTTGGCATTCGAAGCGATTCTGGAAGCCCGATTGTCATCATCATGTAGATAGATGATCTGGTCGTTGGAGGTGAAAATCTAGTCGACATCAACAAGGTCAAGTCCCTCCTCTCTGGAAAATTCCAGATGATACACATGAAAGAGCTTCATTACTTCCTCGGTATTGAAGTAATTCAGACTCCAGCCGACATATGATCTCCCAACGGTAGTACATCCTCAACTTGTTATACAAGTTCGGGATGACTAAGTGCAAATCTATGGCAACCCCTTCGATCAAAACCTCAAACTGGATGCCGACTCCGGCACCACAAAGTGTGAGCCAACCCACTATCGACAACTCATTGGTAGTTTTATCTACCTCAGGATCACTCATCCCGACCTCAGCTATCTGGTTGATATCCTTAGTCAATTCATGCCAACTCCACGAGATATTCATTTGGATTGTGTTAAGCGAGTGTTACGATACGTGAGCAACACAACGAATTGTGGCATTCTCTACAAGATGGCAATGTCAATTCGACTCAAAGGGTACACAGATGCCGACTAGGCCGACTATAAGGCCGATAGACGATTGACCTCCAGATTTGTTTTCTCCCTCGGAAGCGGGGCAATATCCTAGAGTAGCAAGATGCATCTGATTGTTGCATCCGGTTGTAGCTGCATGTGAAGCCATTTGGCTGAAGAGATTACTTAAGGATCAAATTCCCTTTTATTGCGAAAACATGACCCTAAACCCAGTGTTCCACGCACACACGAAGCATATAGAAGTGCACTATCACTTCATCCGAGAGTGCATTCAGGCTGGAGATGTCGATCTTGAACACATCAACACGAATCTTCAAACAACCGATATCTTCACCAAAGCCCTAGGAGCTGACAAGCTTCGGCAATTCACGTCAGACCTTGGCCTGACGATCCTTGACTTGCCAAGCTTGAGGGGGAGTACAAGAGAGAACCGAATACCATCTAAACCGGATACAAGCCGAAGCGGACATTAGCTGAGACAGACACCATAGGAAGGCCGAAAGTCGTACAAAGTTGAGCTTGGGCGTGCTGAGAATCAAGCTCAACCGAGTCTAGTGTGTGAACACACACCTTTTGAGAATGTATGAATATTTAAAGGTCAAAAGTGACCACTACTTTCTATACATTAACTATATGTCATAGAATCATATTCTATGACACATAACTAATGAGTTTCCACATTCCCCATGACCCATGAGCTTCTATAGTTCTTGAGAGAGAGTGGGTGTTTTAGTGAGTTAATGAAGAGAGAGGGTGACCTTATGTAAAGCACCCTCCTCCTACTTCATAGAGTGTCGGATTATCTCCCTTGTAATGTTACGTTTTTGTACTTGATATTCTCCTTGTTAATATACATCTATCTATCTTGTGTTTCTCTCCTCTCCTCTTCTCTTTCCACACACATAACACACATCTCTTCCGCTGCACAGAATCATATCTTATTCTTTACATATATAGATCAATTGTTTATCATGGGCAAGTCCATGAAAGACATGAGCTTTAATGTAAAACTTGAGCTTAAAATTCGAGACAAATGATATAGAATGAACCTTATTTTGGCATGGAAAATTCTTGAGATGGGAAAAACCAATAGATTTGTCTATTAAAGAGACTACATCGCCAAGGTGCTTGAGTTTTTCCACATGAGTAGATCATTAAGGGAAATAATGTGATATTTTTTAGTATTAACAACCCTATAAGGCTTAGTATTTCTAATTTAATATATTAGTTATATGCCAAATGATGTAAGAAACATTTTCATATTGTAATTTGTGGGGTGCTACCCTTTATTAGATGGGAATGGCTAATAGCTAATAGCCAATGGGCTTGTAATGTGAAAGGGAGCCTTTAGGGTTTCCAACTTGTATAAAAGAGCAAGAGTTCTTGTGTAAAGGCCTTTGGTGCCAAAACTTTGGGGCTACCTTTTGCTCCTCATTTTGTCACCTTTGCATCCACTAAGTACCAATTTCCTCCATGTGCTAGTTGTTTCACACTAATAAATCAATATATACACGTTTCTCACTTAGCAATTATTGTATTTAATTGAGACACTTCATATGTTGCTTATGCAGTAATTGTATATGTAATTAAGTCTAATGTATTTCTTAATTAGTGTAGTGATTAGTTGTGTTAATTTAAACTAACTCTAAACCCTCTCTCTCACACACACAAGAATGTTGCGATTAGGGCATGAAGTTAGAGTAGAAATGAGCAATTGACAAGATTAAGAAAGAGGAGCTTAATTTTCTAGGTCAAGAACTTTCTATTAGCCAAGAAAACCCATTATAACTAAGGGTATACAACGGTTTGCGCAGATGATTCCAACAATGGCGGAAAATGACAACCACTAATTTAGCAATAGAGAAGGAAGGAAAAGTAGGAGAAGAGGGATTAAGCTTCCGATGAAGACGAGATGAGTGGGATGCCAAGGCCGCAACTACCACTGATTGGTTTTGACGCCACAAGTTGGGGTAGAGTTCTCATGCCACTCTATTCTCTCTTTGAGCGACCGATGTATGAGCTTGTTAAGCCACTCCTTGAAGCCCCTCCAACTATTGAACACAAAAGCGAAGATGAAGAAGACGAAGAAGGCAAAGAAGGCAAAGAAGAGGTCATAGAAGACTAAAACACCAAGCATTTTTTAAGTAACATGGGGGTCAAGAAAGGATGTTCACTATCACCCATACTCTTTGGCTTATGTATTGATAAATAAGAAGACGTGGTGAATAAGGTTGCAAGAGAAGAAGGATTGAATGCCTCCAAATTGGTGCAACATGTTATCTTATTGCTTCAATATGCAAATGATGTGTTACTCTTCTCATATGATGTTGACAGTATGCAACATTTACTTGGGGTATTAGAAGAATTTTGCCATAGTAGTGGGCTAGCAGTGAATGTGGAGAAAACAAAAATGATGGTAGTGCAAACCATCCAACCTCATCATTACCCTATGCTCACATATAGAGGTGAACATATAGAGTTTGTTCGAAGCTTTAAATATCTTGGTATTGATGTACCCGCCACAAATAAATGGAGTGCATGCTTTCATTCTAGGCTCCAAGCCAGTTGGAAATCGTATTACCTTTTGGAGAACCAATGCAACCAAAGTGATACTTGTGGATGGGAAGTAAAACTAATGTTGTTCAATGCCATAGTAACTTAAGTATTGCTTTATGGGGTAGAAGTATGGGGTGTGACCATCTCTCTTAATGCATCGAATGAGATTGAGAAAATTCAAAAGATGTTTTTAAGGAGGCAATTAGGAGTTAAATGCACTACCTCTTACCATGTTATGCTCTTGGAAACTGGACCTGTTCGACCCATAGAAATATAGGCACTCCAAAAACTATATAAATACATTACAAAAGTCAAGAATATGCCGAACTATCGATTACCACATCTTGCTTGGGATGTCGGATGTAAGCTACAAAAGAATCCTAAGAGTAAGATTCTCTCATCCGGTTGGGTTGTTGACATAAGGAAATGGTTTAAAAGATGGGGTGTGGATGATCTTTTAGAGCTTTCGGGCGATGCTATGCATTATGTAATGGTTGAGGAAAGGTTGGTGGAATCATTAAGGATGAAGTGGGAAGATGCTAAGAGGACAAAGCTAGAATTCTACACTGCAAATGTCAAACCTAAATGTTGGTCTCAATATAAAGCAAGAATGCCTATTGATCGTATCCAATCTTTTCTCATTACCAATATGAGTAGTAATGCTCATAGAGCCCTTACACTACTTCACACTTGATCTCACAAGTTAGGTATTGAAGTTGCATCATGGTATCAAAATGTAACGAATTTGAAGGCATGTAAAGTATGCAATGAAGGCATGGTAGAGGATGAATGTCACTTGCTCTTCACATGCTCGACATATAGTGCAATTTATTCAAGATATGCTAACATACTAAGAGGGAGTGATAACTTAAGTGTCATACTTAAGACACCACTTAGAAGGTTGAGCTCATATGTGTATGCTTTATTCACACATAGAGCCTTTGTGCTTCAATGTATGAACCTGAAGCAAACCCCGAAAAACCAAACCATTTAAAAATTTTGGAATCATTAAAACTGCAGTTTCATGGTTCAGTTTCAGTTTTCAAGTTAGGTCAAATTTCAAATTTTTAATTTTTAAAATTAAAATATTTCATTATTTTAAATTTTCAATGTTTTCAATATTTTCCAAAAATGTGAGAATAAGACTTGAAAATGAAAAGATTGTTTTAAAATAATTTTTTACTTTTTTATTTTATTTTTTTAAAATTACAAAATAAATAAATAAATACCGTTAAACCATTAAACCGCAGTTTCTAACTATTGAAACCGAACCGTTTAAACCATTAAATCGCAGTTCGGTTCGGTTCAAATCGAACAGTTGCCGATTGTTAAATACCCCTTCTTAGGAAGGAGACACATATCAAGAACACACGTATACTCTAGTCCCCTAGGTCAAAATTGACATCTTTATGGATGATAAAAAATTCTAATTCTAATTCTCCCACCTTTTCTCCACGCGCTTCCACCCTTTCTTTTCCCACCCGTTAAACCGTTTAAACCACGGTTTCTAACTGTTGAAACCGAAACGAAACGAACCGTTTAAACTGTTAAGTCATAGTTCGGTTCAGTTCAAATCGAACTGTTGCCGATTGTTAAATACCCCTTCTTAGGAAGGAGATGCATATCAAGAACATATGTACACTCTAGTCCCATAGGTCAAAATTGACCTCTTTATGGACGATATAAAATTCTAAGTCTAATTCTCCTCCCTTTTCTCCACGCGCTTCCACCCTTTCTTTTCCCACTTTCTACCTTTGACCTCATTACATCATAATAATGGCTTCCAATACTCTTGAGAGGCCAATTCCAAGGTTTTCATGACTCCAAAATGGATGGCTAGCAAGTTGTACAACCAATTGTGAGCAACCTTAGCTTGAGCACAAACATGACAAGTCTTGATGAATTCATTGACAAAATTCCAAGGTTGCGACTTCCAATACTCTTAAAAGACCAATTGGCCAGACTATGATCCGGAGGATAAATGTGGAAAGGGATGAGTCAGATATTATAATTAGATTAATTATTAATTAGAAATATGATTGGAACATATGGATCCAGAATAGTTGTACCGATCCGGATCTGGACCGATTGATAGCCGATTGCCGGTGAGGCACCGTTTTGTATTTCCAATCGGATGCCTATAAAAGGAACCAGGAATCGATGTAATTAGAGGCGGAAGTAATACAAGTTTGAGCGTTCTACTTTAATTCTATGTTGTCTCTTACTTACTTGCCATCTGCACATTCAATCATAATCTTACGTGTGTTTTTATTAATCGGTTGTGTATTAATCATCCGGAGAGTATCCGGATAATAACCGGATTGAATCGGATCTGTGTCGGATAACCTCATTCCCTTAGCCACCCTTTGGTGAAGTGTCCGGAACGGACACCCCTGTGTTTGTGGCTATGTCCAGCCCAGAGTAAACGCCAAAATGGACAACGAGAAGGTTTTTGTGACATTCTTGCAATATCCAAGTTTGGCATGAACATTTTAGGACATCAAGGAAATTATCTCTAAACAATAATGCATCCTAGACTTTGAATTAATTGAGGTCATCCAACTTATTGGCCCTCTTAGTTTGGTTGTTGAGGCTCACCTTGAGCTCATTTGCAAATTTATCGATTGCAAGTGTCATAGTTATCGTGTTGTTGTGATGTGGTGGGCCCATAGGTAGAAAGTGAATAATAAGGGCGTCTATTAAGAGTTATAAAAAAACATCAAATAAAAGTAAGTGATTAAGAGTGTTGACACTTTACAAGAAGTATAGAGTTCAAATCTCTAATAGAATTTATTAAAGACATTTTCTTTTGTAATTTCCGGGCAAGAAAGGGGGAAAAAACATGAAAAATAAGAGCCTCTTCCTCTATAAAAAAAGAGAAAAGGATTTATTTTGGGGTCGCTCATTTTTTGGTTGGGAGCATACCATTAGGAATTTTGGGCTACATCATCATCTTCGTCTCCTCAAGTGTACCATCATTTAACTTGATTCCTATGTTCGCATCGTTGTCTTTCGTTCACATCGACTCCATCTTTTGCATTAACTCCTTTGTTTGTGTCATCGCCTATGTTGACGTCATTTCTTACATTCAAATTGTTGCACAATGAGAACAACGAAGCGGTTAAAAGAATCTTCTCAATTGGCGAATGTCCTCTTCGGTTTAGGTCCCCCGTGGTCTCGCTGGAGTCGGCATTGAGTAAAGAATCTTTCTACACTATGCTAGTTCCAAATGCTTGGAGCTAATCAAGTTTCAATAAGAAGTGCGATTGTTGTGTATAAGTAGTGTCCCTCGAGTCAGGTTCCAAACTCAACGATTTAGAAAGGGCATCGACCTTCCAATTTTGAGGTTTAAAATTGATATTGAAGTCATAACGAGAAATTTCAACTATCGGAGCTATCTCCAATTCAAATTTTTAGCGGGGGTAAGGTAGATCGGATTCTCATGGTAAGTCACCACTTGAACATGGTGTTGTACTTCACCCAAGTAGGGTTGCCAGTCATTAAAGGTAGAGATGATAGGGTTGAGTTTCTTTGTGATAGAACAAGTAGTTGATTTTTGGGGCAGTGAACTTTCTTCATAATTTTAGATCACCAATTTCACACTAAAATTGAATTTCTCACTTTGTTTTTTTAGTGGATATATCTAATATCCAATAATTCTACAGGAAATAATTCTACTTTGTATTGACTTAATTTTCATCTTATCTTGCTTCTCTTGATATGTTTTGTTTCTAAAACAAATGTTAGGGGTTCAAAATCCTTTGTCATGCTTATCTCTTAGTCCAAAACCTCGATGGTTCCACCCACATATGCATAGACTCGGCGCGCTTTTGCATGACGGTGGAGGTGACATAGTTTTTTCATGCCAAGTTTTTGATTTTTTGGTTGCATGAGCAGAGTCCCACCCAAGATGGCTTGTCAACCGGAGGACAGGGTCACGAACTCCATCTTGCGGGCATGGTGTCACGTACAACATCATTTGGTCAAGCACACCCCGGAGACACTAATCGAGTGGTCTAGACAACCATTATTTTGGAACCCTCAAGTGCGAACAAATGACGACATGATGTTAGGACAGCTTAAGGGCCTAGCATGGGGAAAGTTGGCGCAGTCAGGGCTCCACTCTATAGATGATTGGAGACGCATTGTGGCTTCAGGAGGAGCCCAAGAGGCTCTGTTCCCTCTCCTCAACGGAGCCATAAAAATGTGGAGATTGATAGATGAGGCAGTTGATAGGGTTCCGATGGGGGAGGTGAGAGAAGATGCATGGTTCGGTCTCTTTGATGAGGCTGGAATGGTTAAGTTTTTTTTTTTTTTTTTTCCAAACAAGATATCCTCCCATTAGTTTTAAAAAGTGTATCTGCTACAAAATACAACCAATAGGTCAGCGTTGCTGCTTCTAGCAACACTGTTGTTACAAAAAACTTCAAAAGCTTCCTTTAGAGCCTTGTGAAAAAGGGAATGATGTACAAAGCATTACTCACCTATTGCAGATATTTATTCTGCAATTCAAACACATTCCGTACAAATGTTTGGTCTAATCCTGAATGCATGGCATCCTGAATGCTTCTTTTCCAATAGCTGTTTTGGAGGTAAATTGACCTCCACACTGTTGCTTCAGCTTTGCTTCATGATCATCATTTGCACTCTTGTCAAATAGAGGCTAGAATGGTTAAGTTGTTGAAGGGCGTGAGTGGATTAGGAAGAGATACAATTTTTGGGGAAAGTCAAAGGAGGGGCTCTTAGCCCCCAATCCGAGTGGTGGCGCAGGTTGATAACATTTGGAAGACAGACCCAGATGTTGCTAAGGTGGAACCCCATTGGAAGTTATGGGTATATGGTTGTCGTCCCCTCGTCGAACTAGAATAGGACCCAGGGAATTTGAGGTGGAAACATGATGGCAGATTCCGCCATTTCTTCGAGTACAACACTAAATTGGGCCGGACTTTACAAATGCAACTAGACGGCCCCTTAAGCAATGGTTGGCGAACATTGGGCATCCCAGATGAGGTGCTCATTACCTTTTGGAAGGGTCTCTAGCGTCTCCACGTGCCTAAAAAGATCAAGCTCTTTTGGTGGCAGATCGGTCATAATGTGGTTCCCGTTGGCGAATGGCTAGGTAAACGTGGCGGCCCGTTAGGTTGCCCACTTCTCTCTTCACCTATTGAGACTCTGAGACATTGTCTGTGGGATTTCCCTCAAGCTCAAAAGGTATGGGATAGAGTGACTCGCCTCCTTGCGGCATGTGATGCGGAAGGAACAACATCGTGGAGTGTTGCCGCATGGATTGATCACTCCGTTGATAGGTGGACGGACGCCTTCAATGCAAATAGTTGGTGCTACATATGCACGAGAGGCAAAATCGTCAAGATTCATTTTGAGAGAGGCTTGCAGTCTGCATCCCCTAGGTTCCTGGGAATTTGGATGCTAATCGCAAGCGTCACCCTGTGGTATGTATGGAAAGCGCGTTGCCTAAAGGTCTTCCAAGATTTGGTACGGCCCCTAAAGGAAGTGATCATGGACATATGGTTTGCGCTTATCAGTTGTCTACGAGGGCAATTGGACGAGGTTTGCAGCCATTCCAATGACGTGGTCACTGCCCGTTTGTGCTTTTGGCAGAAATGGCAGAACACGCCTATGGTGACACAAGGAGGAAGTGGCCCGAGGTGGAACTACCAGCCCCCACGCTAGCTATTTCTGACTCAGATGCCACCCTCCCTTCATCGTAGGCCCCATGAGTTGGCTCATACTAGCCAACACTGAAGGGCGTCGTTTTTAGCTATAGGTATCTACTTACCTTAAGTAGTCAGTCTGAAAGGCTATGTAAGTAGTCTCATTTTCTTGAACTTGATCGGAGGGAGATTCCCGATTTGTGTATAAGCCTCCTTGTACAGTCTCTTGTAATAATCATTCCTAACTAATGGAAAAGTAGCTTCATTTTGGGAAAAAAAAACGTTGATGTGAGCTTCATCGTGAAGGTTGAGCAGTATTTAAGCAAGAGAGATATATTATAGTCAAATACCAATGGTAAAAAAATTATGAAAATACTGGGTTAAAGGGTTTAACCATACCAACCATCCCCAAGCAAACAACTTAGAGAAATACAAAACCCAAATTGGCACCCCATAACACCAAATATGGTCATTATATTATACCTTAGAGTGAATACAAACCCATATTCATGAAACTATAAAATTATGAGTGAATGCCAGGGGTTTAGAGCTTTTGCCATATCTTGAAGAAAGTCCCATAGTTGTGCATTCTCCTATTGTAGTTCTTGGAGGGTGGCCATGACAAGGATATTTCGGTTGAGTAGGCATGTTTGGTTTAGAGATCAAAGATGATATTATCACCCATAACTTTCCATTAATGTTCTTTTCTATTAATTTTCAAAATTTGGGCTAGAGTAGTCAAAGGTCATAGGTTCAAACCCTAGAAAGACCATAACAAATTGGCATATATAATTTGTGATGATGGAGGGATGACTATATATTGGAGGATTGGTAGAAGAGCCAAGGCCATGTTGTTTTGGTCTAACTTACAAAGTCATCATTCTAGGACACTTAAATATGAGTAGGCTTTGCCTTACACCATCTAGGTATACACTGTGTAAAAAGGCAAAGCAAGACAAGAATCGCATGATGCAAAGATCAAGATTGTGCAAGTTGAGAAAGTTTTTACATATCCTAAGATAATATTAAATCATGTGTAAGAACACGAGTTCAACTGCAAGTAGGTATATGACATTATTATAAGGATTAGAATCGGTGAGCAAATGTATTTCGACATGGCCTCTTTGTCTTATATTTGAGATTCCCAATGTCAATCATGTCACCAATTCGGCCTGAGGATGTTAAATGTTCTCTTTGATAGGATGACATAACGTACGTATTGTCAATTGCCTTGTGCCAGATATATTGGTATACAAAATATCCTCTCATTCTTTATAAATCACAATAAGTGGTCGTTGATGAATTCTCCAACATATATTATTGTTTGCTTTTATTAAATATATGTGCTACTTTGATATGTGTTATTATATCGTTGTTAAATGTATAACAGATCAATGTTGCTCAATTTTAGTAGAAAAAGACCCTAATGGGCTCCTTATGTAATGTTTGCAATCATCACATATATCAAGTTCTAAATTTTTAATATTGGCATTGCGTTGAACTTTCGCCCAATTTATGATGATTGACAAAATATATTCGATGAATACACTAACCTTAATGTGCCAATGGATATATTATAATTTATAAGCATATACTAAAAGAGTCTCAACAATACAAAGGAGATTGTTGTTGAAATGGCAAGTCCAAGGAAGACATACAAACCAATGTCCCAAATATGACAAAAGCACCCTCACATGTCAAATCTAAAGTTGTAATGGAACATATTATCCTACATGTGAATTTGGGATCTTTCGTTTTATCAAGGCTAAATGTTAGTATACCAAATTTTATCAATGTTTATTAAGAAAACAATGTGTCATATCGTTTCTTGGTTTCCACTTAATTTCAAAGAGGTCAACATATGCACAACGCATGTTGTCAAGGTGAAAGAGTGTGACGACCACTAAATAATGAACCAACATTTGAGTTGGCGTACACCATGCAATAATTCTTTAGCAAATAGTTTATTGTATTATTAGATTAATCAATCAAATAATATCCACCTTTCGGAATGTTTTTTGTATATGTAACAAGCGATGTATGTTTTTTCTATCCAATATTGCATGTTTGGTTGTAAGACAATGTAGGGGCGGTGCTCACACAAGCAATGCCCCTGTTTTCTAAAACAATCATTCTATGGACTTTTGCATATATTTTATTTTAATCTTTTATTTACTTACAAGTCTTCTATGATATCATAGCTATCAATTATTAATCAACATACTAATATTTTATATGTATATTCATGTGAAGTTTTTGGATGAGTTTGAAGCAAATGTTTTCTCCTCACTTCCCATATCATTTGAGAGATGTTTAAATGAAACATTTGAAGAAATTGTTTGTGAAATTCTAAAGTTCATCCCTTTGTTCAGTCATCCCTTTGCAAAATCTATATAAAATTTTACTACGGTTGGAGATTCACTGGCGAATTCATCATAAATAGCCTTCCCATGTTGTGAACTAGCAAAGTTGGTGCCTCATTTAACTAACCTCACATCTGACATAATGTGAGGCTAATTAAATGCAACTTCCAGAGGATAGTTTGTGAACGGAATATTTATCAAAGGCTCATAAATTCAATGTATGATGTTTTTTCTTAAATGATCGATTACATTAGGATGGTATGCTACTCATTACTAACAAACCAACTAGCGCCAAGTGTTCCAATACACAAGCACCAAAAGCATTGGGGTGACACGACACTTATATTACAATTTACAGCGATGATATGGACACATAAAAAACATGTGAATCTAAGGAAAATTCTCACAATCAATAAATGCATGTAGCCAACTATTCTTTATTATGTTGAATGGATATTTAGCAGTGACTGACCCAAGCCATATCTTTCGAATGTTTGTGAAAAATATGCTTGATTATGTATATAATCACCCTACATATATGCTTCCTCAAACTCGGAGGTGTCTAGAAGTTGTTTTTTAGTTTTTTTTGTAATCGATACAAGCCCTACTTTTTAATTAGAAACTAATCTCCTAATTCATTATCCACTCAAATATATGTTTTACTTCTACATTTCAAATGAGCATTCCTACATTTTTAGTTTAGTTTTAGGAGTTTAAGGTTTTATCTTGTTGAGAATATAACTATGAAGTACCATGATATATTTCCAAAATGTATGCCTCTGCACAAATTCCAATGTAATGGACAAATGCCTATCTTTCCCATGATATATATTGATAAGCTTTACTTTATCTTCAGAAATTGGTATTTAAAATCTTCAACCTTGAGTTAAAGGTGTCAATACAATTGTACATCCTAACAATTATGGACCCCTCTTAGAGTTGTTCACCACATATAAATTTCGATAACGTGTCTTTTAGATCTTAGTTGACTTGTCTTCTAAAGTAGTTTAAACAATATGCTAACACTCTTTATTATTGGTTTTTGATGGCAACGTGCGATCGTTCTTCTAATTGTGTGTTAGACCAGTGTATCATCGTGGAAGATCCACCAAGGTGTTCCTCAAACATAGTTGTTGAAACTTGTTGTCATTTTGTTTTTTTCTAACTCATCCTTTTGAAATTCCTATGGATAAACAATTCAAAGACTAGAGGTTCAAACACTTATGGGAGTCTTGATATATAAGTGACAACATCAACCACACAAACTCTTGTATAGGCCTCTAACAAGTCCACGATTGCTTGTGTTTTTCTAAAGACTTCACTTTTATTCTTATGCTACAAGTGAACACCTTTGCACAAACATAGGACATATCATGAGAGTGTCCTAAACCCCCTAAAATAAAAGCTAGTTATTTATTTATGCATAAATTTGTTTTAGTTAAATGCATAATGGCTCCATATAGGTGGATACAAAATGACCAACGGGACCTTAAATGTTTGTAGATGTCAAGAGATTCAATTCTATCGATGATGTTGATGGTGAGGTTCAGAACTTCTATTTGGTAGCCTTTTCAAGTAGATACACCAAACTGGATGCAATGTCTCCTCTTTGGGGTCAACTCCATGACTCATATATTTCTGGATAGATAAAAATTGACTACAAAGTATTAACTTTGTGATGTCCCAATGTGAAGAAGGTTCGATTTAGATTTTCTTAGGTAATAAAGAAATGTGAAATAGGTTGAAAGCACGAGTGATAGGGAAGGGGTGAAGAAGAGGGATTTAGGGGAGAAAAAAGTTTGTTCATCTCCCTGCCTGTGTTGTTTCTCTTTCCTTTATCCTGAATTTGACATCACTATGCCACCATTTGGTACCATTCATGATAGAGTTACAACAAAAAATGCATGCAATTCCAAGGCACCTCAAAAGGAGGAGATAGGCACAATAAAACATTCCCTTTTTCATTCATTAAAATTCTTGGGCATATGTAACATAATCGAATTGTCCACCCACAACTCTTGAAGTTGAAGGCCAATTACATTTCGTGTTTATGTTATATATTGCAAATCCGTAGGCATAACAAAATTTTACTCATCTTTGGGAAGTGTCTCGTTACTTAGTTTGGAATCCCATGGTTACGAGAAGTAAAGCAAGTACTCAAAATCCTTGAATATGGACACGTTGTGAATTTATGAACTTGTCCCGATAATTAAGATTGATGTAAAGTGTCATTATACTCTTCACAATTGAGGGAGAAAAATGAGGAATGGTCTCAAGGTACACATATCATGATGGTGTGAATTGTACACGTACATCCTAAGAGTTTGAGATGATGTTTTTGTACTCGCGAGGGATCGTTCATCTGATAAGAATGCAAGACTTCATAGGAAACAACAACGTGTGTTGTTAAGAGATCCCAACTATCACGTGGACATAAAATTCAAATCCGATTTCCATTTTCTCACGAGACAAGCCATACCATAGGTATACGTCATGACCTTAAAGAAACCTAGGTGTTCATAAATGGGTTACTAGCCTCGATCGTTGTTGGTGGTCTCGGGGGAAAGGCTCTCCACTCCCCTCTTCATAAACATCGACTAGGAATCAACAATGGTTCAGTTTTGGCTTAACCAGGTTGGCCTTGTCCGAACCAAACTAGTTAAGCTTTCACTGATTTAGGAACTGCTTTGGACAAACCGTTTAGCCTTAAACTGGTTTAGACATATCTGGTTCGGGTCGGCTTGAGCTTTGCCAAACCGAGCTCAAACCGATTTACAAAGCTCAAGCCCGAACTGAGCCGAACGGAACTGCCAAACCGTTTAGAAATGGTTGTAACGGCTCGAATTAGGCTAGGCGAACACGGGAAGGTATCGAATGGACAAGCAAGGATTAATCCTTCATAGTTTTTTCTCGATATGTGTCCGTTTCCACCAGGGACCAATCGAATGGTTCTCCATGAGCCCACGTGGCATCCACGTGTCCTCCACGTCATCGCCACCTCCCCCTTTTTGGCCTTTCACCATGTCTAAAAGGGAAGTCGGCCTGACCGGCAGTGCCGGTAAAAGGCAGGCTGAGCTGCCGGCTATAGCCGGTCATTCTCGGGCACAATAGACACTGCTCATCCTGCCCCTAATCTGTTCTACGGAACTCTGCCTTCTCCTAAGAAACCCTAAATTCTATGGAGATAAACCCTAATTCCCTCTTTTTCTCTGCAGCCCTCTCTGAACCCCCTTTTTCTGTCACTAACCTGAGAAACCGCTTCTAATTCCTCCCTCTGAAACCATAATTCTCTGTTCCGAAACTCGAATTCCCCTCCCCTGTTTTTGCCTTGTTAAATTCACTTGGACGATGAAATACATGCCTAGTGGCTCATTAATTTCGCTAACTTGAGCTCAGATTTTTTGAGCCGGCTTAGCTCGTGCGCAAATTCTCTGCCTCTTGTTTACCTGTTTAGGTTTTTTCTTATCCAGAAGATTGGGAGGTTGTAGAGATTTTTTTACTCAGATTAAGTGTAAAATTGGGTCAATTCTCATGATATGATACAGAAAAAGATTTTCATGCATTAGGATTTTTGGCTGAAGAATAAGAGGTTCGTTCATGAAGATCCAGCTGTTTTCGGAGTGAATTCACAGCTGAAAAAGAAGAAGAACGTCGAGGAAAGAAATGGGAAACTGTCGTTGGCCTTCTGAATGAGCCAAGAAATAAAATCCTAAATAAAGCATCTCCTTTTTAGGTTTTGTTGTTCTGATCCATAGTTTTGCTGAATGAATTCATAGCTGAAGAAGAGAAGGGAAACAGAGAAAAAAAGGAAAGCAATGGGTAATTGTTGCGGGACTACCGAATCAGCAAAGAAAGCAAACCCTAAAGACCCAAAGAACCCTAAATCAACAACAGCCTTAAGTGTTTCCACACCACGGGTAAGTGTGCTAAAGAATCTTCCTGGAGGGGTCACAGTAAACCATGGTGAAGAGATTCGAGACAAATATACAATTGGGGATGAGCTCGGCCGAGGAGAATTCGGTATCACATACCTATGTACAGATCGCGAATCAAACGAGGTTTTGGCATGCAAATCGATCTCGAAAAGGAAACTTCGGACCCCAATTGATATCGATGATGTTCGGAGAGAAGTTGTGATCATGCATCATTTGCCACCACACCCTAATATTGTGGGTCTTAGATATGTGTATGAAGATGAGAATGCGGTTCACCTTGTAATGGAGCTTTGTGAAGGAGGAGAGCTTTTCGATCGGATCGTTGCTCGTGGACACTATAATGAACGTGCCGCTGCCAATGTCACCCGGACCATTGTCGAAGTTGTTCAGGTAGTTTGATTATGAATTGAGGTTTTCACATGTCTTTTTTTTTCTTTTTCACAGTATCCGGACGTTGGGTTAGGATCCATAATCATTTTTCCATTTTATTGACTTTCCCAGACATTCTGGATTAGCATCTAACATTGTTTTCTTACTGTACATTGATTCATTGACATTGTGAGTTGAGGTTTTCACATGTGGTTTTGTTATTTTTGACAGTATCTGAACTTTGCGTTAGAATTCCACTATATGGACTTCCCCAGACATTCTGGATTAGAATCTAACATTGTTTTCTCACTTTACATTGATTCACTGACATTGTGGATTAGGGCGTAACAACGTTTTTTGCCCCTGGAAACTGTGGATTGAACTTTAAGATCGATCATTTATTTTTCCTCTTTACTTTTGTCCCCAGACATTGCAGATTAGGATCTAACATTGTGAGCTTTTGTAGGTAATCTAGACCAGGTCATAAATGAGGGGAAGTGGACACTTCCATTGCATCTAGCTATGCCATTTTTCTTTTCTAGTTTGTTTATCCTTGATTTAATTTTTCCCTATCATGGTTATGTATTGCTGGTTCTGATCTTGGTCATCTGAAAATAATTGAGAAGGATTTATGGGCGTTCTGAGTGTAAATTCGTGATTTAGATATATGAACTGATGTTTGAATGTCATCTTTATTAATTTTTTGATTTACTCATGGCCAATTAGGCTAACTAACCACGAGGCAGAGTGATCTCTTTGGCACATGGCAAAATATCTAAAATTCTTGTGAATTTGTGTTTGAGAAGAATATGGCATCGATGACTACTAATGCATTCATAAAGTCTGATATCTGATATCTACTTCATAGGCTTGCCACAAAAATGGAGTGATTCACAGAGATCTGAAGCCAGAGAACTTTTTGTTTGCTAACAAGCGGGAGAATTCACCATTGAAGGCCATTGATTTTGGTCTATCTGTCTTTTTCAAACCAGGTACAGACCAATTTCAAGAAAAAGATGAGCTCCTTGTAGTCTGTGCAATATAAAAATCTCATAGGTACAATCATGTTATTAGTTTGAAACTTTTCTTTTAAATTTCATTGCATTGTGTAGGAGAGACATTTTCAGAGATTGTAGGGAGTCCCTATTACATGGCTCCAGAGGTTCTGAAGCGAATGTACGGGCCAGAAATAGATGTATGGAGTGCAGGTGTAATTCTGTATATCTTGTTATGTGGAGTGCCTCCATTTTGGGCAGGTGATCATTACAAGTAACCTACCTTAATAGCCGGTTCTGTACTATAATTTGGTACTATGAATCAACCTTTTGATTAATGTGGATATAATCCCATTCCAATGTAACCTAAACTTTTGATGAATGTGGATACATCATGGTGATTTTACAGAGACTGAACAAGGGGTTGCACAAGCTATTCTTCGAGGCGTTATTGATTTTAAAAGAGATCCATGGCCAATAGTTTCGGATAAAGCAAAGTCGCTCGTGCGACAAATGCTTGAACCAGATCCAAGGAGGAGGTTGACAGCCCAACAAGTTCTTGGTATTGTGTTGGAATTTCTTAATTTTGATCATAATTTCTTTATTTCAATTTGTCGAGTTTTTCTGCGACTACTTCACTGGAGGAGAATGAATAGAATGGAAGTAAAATGTCCAAGAGGCTTGTAGTTGGCATTTATATATATCCATAAACCCTAGGCCATCTATCCAAACTATAAGCAACATACATCCAATGTTTTATATGATGTTTGACGCCTACTTTTTTCAAAATGACAGATCATCCTTGGTTACAAAATGCCAAGCATGCCCCTGAAGTGCCACTTGGTGATGCTGTGCGTGTGAGGCTGAAACAGTTCTCGGCAATGAATAAACTGAAGAAAAAAGCTTTGCATGTAATCTTCATTACAATGAATTACATACACACATGCATGCGTGCATGATCCATAGTATGAAGCATATGTACAATTCGTGCATTCGCATTCGCGAACATTCTTATCATTCGTGTAAGAAAAACACCCTCGAAGTATGGTAAATACCATACTTTTGCAATTGTTATTTATTATAAGGTTTTTTTTTTTGGGTAAGAAAGTTAACGTAAATTAAGGTAAAAAGTGTAAAAAAAAACAACACAAGAATGTTTTCATAATATACGCATTCGAAACAACAGAAGACGAATGTTTGGGCTAACGAACACGAATATTACGTACTATGTGTGCATCCATATATCCATGCATACATGCATATGTGACATCCATATATCCATGCATGCCTGCATACATACTCCTTTACTGTCTCTTTAATTGGAAATGGTCTTTTTGTTTTTAAGAGTTTTGCTATGTATTTTCAGGTTATTGCTGAACTTCTATCTGGTGAAGAAGTGGACGGGCTTAAGAATATGTTTAGTGTGATGGATACAAATAATAATGGAGTCATAAGCTTTGAAGAGTTCAAGACAGGTCTTCACAAACTTGGATCTCAGCTTGGCGAAAATGAAATTCAGCAACTGTTGGATGCTGTGAGTAATTATTTGATTAATTCCTCTTTCACCTTTATAGATACATGTGTCCTGCATTATTCTTAAGCATTATTCTTGATTAGATAATTGAGATGGGAACGTAGTGTTTTTTGTTTATAACCATGGGACTAGCATGCACGTACGTCCATGGTATTTGCATGGCTCTTTTTTGTTTCTTATGACATGTTTTTCCATCTTGTATGTGTGCGTGCGCGCGTGTATATTTAAATGTATATGCATCTCCAATTCTCTAGAATCTTGCGATTTATCAGTTTTAATTGGTTACTAGGATAGTGGTTGATCTGATGTTTTTATCTTGTCTTGTAATGTATGTACTTCAGGCAGGTGTTGGTAAAGATGGCACTCTAGATTATGCCAAATTTGCGGCCTTGACTATACACCTTCAGAGGATGGATAATGATGAACATTTACAAAAAGCCTTTTCGCATTTTGATCTGGATGGGAATGGATTCATTGATTATAATGAGTTGAAGGAAGCCTTAAGTGATGAATTATCCCCAGAAGACACTGAATTGATAAATGACATAATGAATGAAGTGGACACTGATAAGGTATATATGCGTTTTATTCCTTTCTTAAAGGTGCCCTATGAATATGAATACATACATATACGTATACACATGCATATATATACATATGCCACATATACATAGATGTATACTTTTACATGTCTATACACATATACACACACATATATACATGAATGCAGCTGAGAAACCTCAAGAAGAGGTGAAAGAAAAAGAATCAATTCAACATAGGAACCTACAAATATCATATTCTTGATAAACTAAAAACATTCAATGGAAAGAGCATAGAGACGCTCTGGAATATCATGGGAAATATAGCAGAATGCAGGGACAATCACAATGATTTCCTGAAGGTAATATATAGATCAGACGTGGGTTGGCAATTGTAGACTTGTTGCATGAAATACAGATGCACATGAGCACATGCATGTCTACATACATGCAAAATTAATGCAGATGTACAATAGACACACAGATGTACATACACATACACATAGGTACAAGTAAAACACACACACACACACACACACACACCCCTACATACCTACCTACCTAGTGGGATAACAACATACATAAATAATATGTATGTAGTTTACTGAATTCAGAAGCTTTAATATTTTGCAGGATGGAAAAATTAGTTACGAAGAATTTGCGAGCATGATGCGCACAGGCACTGATTGGAGAAAAGCATCTCGGCATTATTCTCGAGGAAGGTTTACTAGTTTGAGCATTAAGCTAATGAAGGATGGCTCTCTTCAAATGCAAGAAAGTGAGGAGAAAAAGGAAGCCTGATTCAAATTTTATTCTGCCAATTTACAATGTATATACCTTTGGAAAAATGGTGGTAAATCTTAACATAGTTATCATAACAGAAAGGTAAGATCTTGTGAAATTGTTATCTGGATGTCACATTTGCATCTAGACCTTATTTCAGATGATATCGTGTAGAAGCATTCCTTTTATACTTGATTCCTTCCATCTTTATTGATTTAACTCTGGCATTTGTAATTCATAAATTATTAGTAGATTCCCAGAATTTTTTGTTGATTTGTGTGATATTTTTCCTTTTTCGTGGCATCTTACATATGCCCATCTTGCAAAGTGAAATGGGAAATCTGGCTTCATTTGAGTTAATTTTATTCAGTTGCGTAGACATACATATAAATATGCTCACAATATGCTGATGTTTGATATTTGAAAGATGACATATTAGCAAGATAGAGAGAGCCCAGAATCTGGATATTGTTCGGCTGGTAAGGTTGTCCAACTGAGATACTGCAGCATTTCTGAGAAATGAAGTTTTATCGGTCTATAATTTGAGACAAAAGATCAAGTCATCTCCATATCACAGGGAGGTAATTAGGGAACTTCAACAATTTGTTGTAGTTTTAAATATTAAAAACAAGTGAATGGATGGTTGTGTCAGCTATAAGTTTTTCGATGAAGCGCAACAATAACTACGTGGTTGAGAGGCCTGATATTGTCAGTGTCCCTTGCAAGACCTTGTCGAAGTGCTGGTTTCAAGAGTTTGGTTCTGTGATGAAGTTGAGATTGGAAGTGAATATCAGGCTAGATGAAGTGAAGATGTCCAGACTACAGAAACCCCCCATTTCCCTATAAACACTATCAAGGATGGTGATGAGGATGTGCTGAAAGTGCATGAATTATTAAGCACCTTGCTTGTTTGCATATCCATCATGGCTGTGGTGCAGGGCAAGGTCATTGCCATTGTATTGACACCCACAGATATTGACTAGAACATTTAAGGCCTATGGACATTTTAAAACCAAGATTAGGGTCAGGGTATTTGAGATGCATTGATCCTTGATTCTCAAATGCATCATCACAGCCATGGTCAAGTCCAAGGCCATCACTTGATCTTGAGAAGGCCACCAAATAGTATCCATCATGATTCATGGCTATGCCCATCATCAAGGTCAAGGTTACCATGATAGTCATGGTACTCACATAAAATGAACTTGAGAATACCACCAAGAAATTTGGTTGTGATTCAAGTGATTATCGATGATATGACTTGTTATTGAACTCAACATTGGTGGTCATGTTCATGATATTAGCATAAAATAAACTTGATTATTCCACCAATAAACTCATAAATCTTTCAAGTAATATACATCATGGCCATGGCTATGGTCATGGTCAAGGTGAAGGTCATGGACATGGATATGGTGTTGATGTCAACTCAGCTCAACAAGACAAGAAAATCATGAATCTTTCAACTCATATCCATCTTGGTCATGGTCTTGCCCATGGCCAGGATGAAAGTAAGGTGAAGGCGAAGCTCATGATTGCGACTTGTGAGATTAACCAAAGTTGAACAAGATCAGAAAGTCAAAAGATTATTGATCCATCATGACCATGGTCAAGGTCTCATTCGTGTTGAAATAAAAATGAACTTCATAAGACAAGAAATTGATCACTCACATCCATCATAGCCAGACTTAAGGTCAAGGATATCTTTAATGATCATGTTTACGAGGTTGACATCAACTAAGACATGGTAAACGCTTCTTTTCCCAAACGCTTCTAGGAAGCCACAAACACATCGCCTATTAAACTTCACATAGAAAAATATGTAATGTAATTATCTTGTAATAAATCAAAGGTTGGTATCCCTCAAATGTTGTATGCTCAAAATGTGAGCATAGTTAGGTTATTAGAAGATGGGTTGTGCTCTTGTTAATTGCTAAACGTTTTTGGAAATTGTTATATTTTCTTAGGATGGAGTGGATGACATGTTTACATTCTCTTACGTGTTGCACTTGACTCAATCCACTACGCACAATCTCATAGGCATACTCACATTACACTCTTCATGTAAGTCATGGTTATGTGTCCAACAACATCTTGTTATCCCCACACCTTCTAGGTTACCACATTTGTTTGTTCTCGTAGAATGCAACTAGAATTCCATGTTCATAGTAGCAATGTAGGTGGCCTCAATTTTGATTGGTCTAATCCTCTGCTCACTTTTGTGGCAACTCCTTGACATGTTGTCAATGGAGATATAGATCTATGGAAGAAATCAATAATGCGCAATTGTTGTTGCACCCCACTTGCTAATATAAAGGGGTTGATTCTCTATGCATTTAAATCTTGAGCAAGATTCGGTGAATGGATGTTGTTATAGTGGGGAAAGGGAGAAAACTTGGGTGATAACAAAACTATGTTTTGGTCAAACATACTTCATGGTGTAGTGCCCATGGGCCATGCTCTCTTCATTGAAAGGTACTAATTGGTAAAAAGTAAGAGCCAATTCAAGGGTGGAAAATCAATGTGGCCTCTACGAGGCTAGAGATGACAATTGAAAGTTGTTTGGTGGTTAGATAGGTGCTTCTAGCATTATTAGAGATGGGGACTTGGTCGACACGTCACACATAAGAGCATGTGGGAGGTCAGTTGTCAGTGGTGGATATAGATTCTTTTTTTTCTATGAACATCCATTATGCTATTATGTTACAATAAAAGCACTTCATCATGGTCGCCAAGTGTAATGGACAACGCCCATTATGTGGAGTGTTTTGCGATTGATTGTACTTTCTGCAAGGGTGTCGTGAGAGTCAATTCAGAATCAACATCAAGTTGCCCATCCTGATGGTGCTTGGCATGTAGGTTAGTTGATTTGGTCTTAAGTGCAACTTACTTCAAGGAAAGGTGGTGTGACACTTGAGAAGATGGCCCATAATAACATGTGCTTAAATAGCACTTAATCAATTAATACTAGACGATAGAGAGAATACTAGGGATATGATTTGCCAAATGCAAAACCTTAATGTCACATTCTCTCTTTCTTTTTCCTTTCTCATTGATTGTGGATGTTAAAAATTGTATTCCTATCTATATCTATCTATCTCTCTCTTAAATGGTGTTTATATAAGTGGGGGTGATGGAGGAGAGATATTTGCATCAATCACATGTTGTGACTTTCATTACCCTTACACTCTTGAATGAGCCTTACATTAATGTCAAAATTCATAATCTCAAATTTGTCCCTTTGTTTTCCTTTTTTTGCATATTTATCATGTAGTTTTACTTATCTACATCTTTGATATATGTATCAACAAACCCCTAGATGGCCAACAATATAATGACACACCTATGAATGACAATATTATAATGCGTCTCAAGTGTGCACAATGATTCGTTCCTTACAAATGGATAGAAAGTTGCCATATCATTCATAGATACTCCTAATGTTGTCTACTTATTTGGGTGACTGCTACATTTACGACAATTATTGGTGTTTCGATGAGCACCCTTTTTGAAGTGATGTTGCTCTTTGGTTGGTTCAAAGCCAGTTTTTGGCAAGACAAGAAGACGGGCATTATATCAAGTCTTGACTTTGAACCAAACCCTTTTAGTCTGTCTACAAAGTTAGGTGACAGTCACATAGGGCAATTCAAATGTTTGGATCAGCAACATTTTTCAACTAATATAGTTCTTCATTATGTTGAATACAATTTTTTTATAGGATAAGCATAGAGACAAGTCTTGACTAGGAACCGAGACATCTCAGTCAAGTGACAACCACATAGGCCAATCAGGGTGTTTGGATGATCACCCTTTATGAAACCGCACCATTGTCGGGACAATATGATGCCAATTCTTGACAGGACAAACACTGATTTGGGTCTTCGAGTTCAGACACAGATCAATTGGAGTCTTCCAATTCAGACACTCAATGATTCGAGTTATCAAATTCGGACATTCATCGATTCGAGTCTTCCAATAGACACAAATCAATTCGAGCCTTCAAATTCAGACACTCAACGATTCGAGTTATCAAAATTTGGACATTCATCGATTCAAGTCTTCGAGAGTTTGGACAGAGGTCCGGAGACTCGATTGAGTTACCTGAGATTGAGCTTTGGGTCATGGGATGTCTTGGAGATTAACTAAGTAGACTATTTTTGGTAATTCACTAAAATATGCAGACCATATTTGTGGAAATTTAGTTTTTTTCCCTTTTGTTTAATCTAAGCTTTGTGAAAAAAACAGAGTATTTCCTCCTCTGCTGTTTCTTCTTCTTCTTCTTCTTGTTTCCATGGGGAGTTCTGCTCCTCTTGTCTCTGCTTCTCAGGTATGTCCATGCTCTCAAAATTTCTTTAGCTTTTTCTTTTGTTTTCGTTTCGTTTCGTTTCAAAGCTTAAACATCCTGCTTTTCATTCACTGAGATAATTTGTTTATTTATTCTTGAATGTCATGTGCTGCGCCGTGTTTAGGTTTTGTTTTAAAGATATTATTGGGGTTTTCCTCATCTCTTTTAATAAAAGGAAAAAATTGGGCTTTGTCCTTTCTCTTGGAATAAACAGAAAATTCTAGGGCTTCCTGTTTTAAGCTGTGAATGCTGATTCAAATAACCCAACATTCACGCTTATTGTTTTCTGGTTTTCATTTTGGCTTTAATAATGCATTGCATAAATACATGATTTCAGATAGCTAGAAGTTAAGAATATCGTACCTTAACTAGCTCGGGGTATGGAGCATATATCTATGGGCTTAGTCATTGCCTTCAAATCAAACAATTAAAATAATATCGTAAGGCAATCCAACTTTTTCATTAGATCAATCTCCTATTACCAAACACTAGTGGCAGATTTCTTTTATAGATTGGATACATCTCTTGTGTTGTGATTATTATAATGGTAGATAGTCCCGTATATGGACATGAGAGTGAGTAGATATGCATTGAAGAAGAGTTTTGAGCATCTAGGAAGTTTATTTCACTTCAGACAGTTCCTCAAAGAGAACCTACTGATAATATGATGGGACTATCATAATGCAATCAAGATGTTCCATCCTCATATCATAAATCATGTCTATGTGCATAAGAAAACGATCCTGACTCATTGATGTAATAGAGTATTAAAAGCATATCCATAGGTTAGTGACTAGAAGAGGTGGATGATATTTCTAGCGAGTTTAAGTCATTTAGCTCCTAGACACAAGCCTATTGATATTGTTTCTGTGTGTATAACAACACAATAAGATCCAGCCGAGCTTAGTATTGATCAGCTCCTATGTTCATAGGAAAGTTACGACATATTAAGAGATCAATAATCTCCAGTATGTACTGAAGGCCACCTGTGGACATCACAAATGAATCGCATCTACGTCGTCATTTGATAGGCATGCGTGGCCACTTTGTTGTAGTTGCTGGTCGCTGAGCATTTAATTAGGATATTATACAATGATTCAAATACGTTATCACGTCTCTTCAATGCGAATACAGTAATTATCATGGTGATCTCCCCGGATTCATTAGAAGATGTACCTAAGCACTATATTACAAAAATAATTTCAGTTTGTGCTTCACTTCCTAAATACTAATGTTTATTTAATAGGGAAAAGTACCAAGATACCCCTGGAAGTTCGTCTATTTACCAGAATGCCCATGGAAGTTCCAAATTTACCAAACTACCCCAATGTCCAAAAAATTACACTTTATAAAGTAATTATACACTCAAATCTACAAGCCCTATTTACCAAAGATGGAAGAAATGGATCCGAACTAGCCCTATTTACCAAATATTTGAGTGTATAATTACTTCTAGGGGCATTTTGGTAAATACACAAAATTCCAGGGGTATCCTAGGTGCATTCTAGGGGCATTCTAGGGACATAGGGGTAGTTTGGTAAATTTGGAACTTCTAGGGGCATTTTGGTAAATACACAAACTTCCAGGGGTATCGTGGTACTTTTCCCTATTTAATATCTAGACTTCTGTAGATGATAAATATACTCCTACATGCTGTAATGGTTATTTTATCATGGGAAAGAAGAACCCAGTTGGCGGGAGTCATGTATATTACATTAAATGGGAAACGCAGAAAGGCAGGAAATGGTAGGCGAACATTCATGGTCTTGGTTGCCCCTCGTTCTGTAGTTTACTTGGGCAAATTCCTTTTGCACGACTTAAATCTCTATAGAAAATGAAGCAAATAAAGAAAAAAAAGAAGTGAAAATTGATCAGGAATAAACAAGCAAGCTTCTCATAGTTGAATGGTTGAATTCAGCTTCCAAAGTGGACAGAGGGATGCCAATTAGTCTTGTGAATTATATATTTTCGTTTCCTTAACCTCATGAGTTTGGACTTTTACAACCCACCGTTTCTTTTTTCGGTCTTATGTGCCAATTAGGGTGGGCACATTGAGACTGAGAGCGGTACCTTCAGTTTTATTGTCAATTGACTTCAGTGTTGCAAGAGAAGTTGATGACCAATTAGGGTGGGCACATTGAGACTGAGAGCGGTACCTTCTGTTTCATTGTCAATTGACTTCAGTGTTGCAAGAGACGTTTTGTGGTTTTGCAGCTGCATAGGCTTGAGGTTTCATTTCGGAAATTCATATATTTTGAAAACGGGTTATGTAAAAATAAATACTTTATAGATATGAAGCAAATAATACCATAAGGTTGTAGACACTCCAAGCAAATCATCATTGCGTTCTCACATTCAATGTTATAGATGTGTAATCATGAAAATGCTTCTTCACCACGAGGGTTTGTGGTATCTGAGAATTTCAAGACCATATCTGAAGATTTCACCTTATATTTTATGTCTTTTTGGAAGTCGGAAGCTTGCCAAGTGTAGGTAACAACCATTCTTGCACCATAATTGTGGAAACGGAATTATCAAATCCTTGTAGATAAGACATCACAAAACCTACAGTTTCATGTTATAGGATGATATTTATTTTCTGAATGGAATTGTCATGCAGGTGCAAATGACAAGATATATGGTCACTGGTTGGACATGCACAAAGATTGCAATGATAAGTTTTGGTCTAGGGGTGGTCGTAGGATTCAAGCTGAACAAAACAATACGTCGAGTTGCAACAAAGTTGTTGAAAAAGGTGAGAGATGGTGACTGATGCATGAGTAGATTGGTAAAAGAGCCCATAGAGTACATCCATGTAATTCCTTATTGTCAAGAGACAAAGAAACAATGTTTCTTATTGTAAATGTGAAATCTAAAAGGAAATCTTTTGCCAATACTCAGAGATCCCACATGCGTTATATTCTCATCAGGCTCAATTTTCTGTAATTGACGTGGTCACTGGTAATTTTGTCCTGAAACACTAAGGCATGTTATGATGTTTGAAGAAACAGGAATTTGCCAGAATTATCCTAAGCGCATTTCACACATTATTTTGTTGTTTCAAATGTCAGCTCCTCAAGTAAATTTAATCAAGCATAAAACCTTTTGGCAAAAGAGCCTGTAAGATCTGTAAAAGTTCACTTTCTACTCAACATTTTAAACTGCTAATGTTTAAATAGAACATCATATACCAAATCACTAGAGTAGTGTTCCATATTACCGTTCTATTGTTGGAAGTTTTTTATTTGATCATTTATATTGTACTAATTTCTCAGAAGTGACCATTAAATAAAAAATGTGATTTTAATATTGATAAACTTCAATATCATTGAACTACAACATACCTTGGTCTGTTTGTTAATGTATATTGTGTATAGATAAGATAGAAATAAGATGTATAGTCTAGGTTGCGAAGATTGTGCGCTGAAGACCCTAGAATGCCAACTTTTGTAAATGTACATTGTTCATGTGGTGTGGTAAATAGGCGGAATTTGAACCCATATCAAGGTGTTAGTTAATAAAAGACAACTTGCCACCAGGCTGTAAAACTCAACAGAAAAAGAAAGAAAAGCTCTATATGTCATTATCCTTACATGACCCCAAACCATGTTAATTGCTTTTTATAGCAATGACTACAGTTTGTAGGAGTGTAACAGAATGCTAATATGGAATTTGTGCACTCTAATTAAAACACATGAAATTGTTGCACATCTTCTGTGGTGCGCCTAATTCTGAAATGCAAATGATACATCATAGAATGTAGGAGTGCAATTTATTGTAAGTGTTTGTACAATGAAGACAATACAAAACAAGGAGTGACAATGCATGCAGTAAAACAAATGTAAGTGAGTGAGATTGAGAGAGGCAAGATTCGCACTGAATGAATCCAATGTTTCTTGCAATGTTATTACAAATACTACTAGCTTCTCCCTTTTGCAATTATATGTAACATAATTTAATGAAAGCTCAAAACTGAACAAAAATATTATTCGTTCATGCGCTAATACCTGAAACATCTTAAAAAGAACAATAACCATGAAATTATCACTACAATGATTCTAAAGTAGACTAGATGCAGTAAAATATAGAACAGCATGCCAAGGCAAGATTTACACGGAAGTTCTAGTGAATAAGAATGGAAATTACTCAAGCAGCTAATTAACTCCTATCCATCCAATTGTGCCAATTCTCAGTGATTCTACTAACATGGGTGCTTGGCGCTTTGATGCCAACTTAAATCAAACCAAAGAAATACTATGAAAATTCATTGCTCTCCAACCCATAATTCCAAACACAATTTATGTTGGCAGACTGTAAATTACACATTCACACCTGGTTACAATATTGCATATTATGCACGACAAATCCCTTGATACATGAATTGCTCCAGAACCAAAAAACCTTAAAAGCATGCGATCAAGCAAAATCAATTTGAGGCAACATTATACAAACTCTTCATTTTCTTATCAACTATTAATACAATGTTCTAATTCAGGTTTGTAAGATTCCTCTGAGACATAATATACAACGTTTTATTCCGGATTCTAAGATTGTTTATTGGGCTCTAGAAGAAATGCTCTCATATATAAGAAATGTCATGTGTTTGTTTACAACAGAGAAAAGACTTCTACTACTGTCAAAAACTGAAGTGTCTAGTGTTTTGCTATATTACACATGATGTGATATCTTCTTCCTTTCTCTTACACTTGGCACAGCATTCATAGTTCTCTGAAAGCTCCTATATAAAGCCAGGAAGCAGTTAGAGCCACAGGACAAATTATATATTGAGAAATTAGGCTAGACTCCAATAATCTGAGAAAACAATTTATAAGCCTATGATATAGTGACAAATGCAAAAGCATCTTGGTAGCTTCTCCACAAGATAAGGATAAAGTCTTTTAATTTTCTGTTACTCCTAGAACATAACTTTATTTATGGAACAAGAGGAAAACACCTTTTCTTTACCAAAATACCCATAGGCTTTAGAAAATTACAAGGATAACCTTTGGTAGTTTCTGAAACTGAAAGAGGGATGTGATAAATTACCCACAAAGCTAGGTATCTTTGGTATTGATCCATATAAACAACATGATGAAGACATACCTGAACTTGGCGCTGCAGTTGCTTCACATATTCAACAACTTCATCAAGCATATCTGCAGTATGCGCTTGCTACATTGACACCACAGAGCATTATTTACCATGCAGGTATTTCACATCATGACATGGTGACATAGTAGACATCATCTCCCATAGAGCATGAGAATAGAAAAGTGAAATGAAGGAAAGCTTCAAAAAATGCTTAAATACACTCACCTTGTCTGTAGTCGGTAAAAGGTCATGTAGCTTTTTCATGCCATCGCTAATCTTAGTTCTTCTGACCTACAAAAAGAGGGTTTACAAAGATTAGTATCGCTATCTTGAAGATAATAACAAAGATTGATCAATATGAAACCAGTACTACACAAGTTAACTGTTATGTGCATGATCTCTCACTCACTCGTTCGGCAATGCTTCGGGGATCTGTAGCAAAACCTCTCTTTGCACGAGATTTACAGACGACAACATCCATTTCCATATTTCCAGTGATTATGGTTCTTGGAATAGAAAATTGATTGCTTTCAATATGGCCATGCCCCTTATGCTATATGTATACACAAAAAACAAAGAGTTGAAATTAATCATCAGAGAAGAAAGTTTAAAAGCATTTCTCATGAACAAAATATTTTACCGAGGAATATTCTCTAGGCTGAACTTCAAACATCTGGCATTCAGCTTCCCTTCCTCTTTTTCTCAAGGAATTGTTCAGCATTTCTGAGTAAAAATCTAGTCTATCATCACTGACATTCCCGAGATTTCTCCCGCCAATGACATCATTAGCAGATAATTTCCCTGGTATCGACGTCTCTCCAATACCAACAGAGGAGAATTGAACCAAAAGTCCAGTAGAATAACTATTTTGTCTTAGCAGTTCGTTATGACTGAGCTCACTCTCCGATCTCATTACAGATATTTCTTGCAAAGAATCATTAAGGCTATTTTGACTGATACAGGGTGACCTCTGATTCAATTCTTCCCTAGCTAAGCTCGACAAGAATTCTGAGGGCAAACTACTATGTTTAGTAAGATTGACATTGGGTAATCTCAATGTGTCTGAGGTGCTTCTTAGGAAAGACTCTTCATCTGATCGCCTTATAAGTGGCTCTTCATCCCCTTTATGTTCATGGATTGGTGGAAGTGTATATTGGCTGATGGGTTCTATGTAATCTGTTGTGCTTGGATGGTCAATCTGAACAGAATAGACCTGTTCAATCCCAATAGGTCTTTCTCTAAGTTCATTAAGTGGTAGAACAGTACCATTTAGATCACGCCGATGGACTAGGAGTTCAGCAAGTTGAGAAACTTCACACGAAGAGCTTTCATCTAACCAGTTTGAAATTATGGTATCAGGTGCTGAGTTATAGTGGCCCAAGCTTGATGAATCGAGGGGTATATTATCTGGCTTCAAAGTAGCAAACATGGCCATGGAACCTGATTTCATATTCATATTCATGTTCATGTTAGCAATGGAAGACTGGTATCAGGTGAGAGTTTCTGTGCCCCTAGAATAACAAAATGATTATGTTCATGGTAAGTCTGGTATGGCAACATTCAAAACCCTGGAATACTGAAATAATCATGTAATATTAGCAAAAAAGGTCTAACATGAAAGCTCTAAATCCATAGAACACCGAAATATAATGTTCATTCTAGGTCCGTTATGACAACTTCAGAACGCTAGAATGCCACAAATCCTAGGATTCTGAAATAATTATGTCCATGTTAGCAAAGGAGGTCTCATGGGAGACTTCCAAAATCTTAGAATGCTTCATACCCTAGAATACTGAGATGAATATATTCCTGATAGCAAAGCAGTCTCATCTGAGAGCATCAAAACCCTACAATGCTTCAAACCTAGGAATACTGAAATTATCACGTTCACGATTGCAAAGGAGGTCTGGTATGGTAGTAGAATGCTTAATATGCTAAAACACTGAGATGAAAAACAGCATTAACCATTACAATTAAGGTAGATGACAAGACCATGCATCCCAAAGAATGCTCCAAAACTCTAGAATGATTCAGAACCTTAAAATAATTCAAACCACAAAAATCTTGAAACCCTGGAATAGTGAACAGAAAAGCATTATAATTGAGGGATTAAAGATTTGCATACTTACAAGGATGCGAACGAAAAATGAGAGGAAACCTAAGACAAATTCGTTTGATGAAAACCTTGATTCTTGAGATTCCTCCTACACATATATAGGATCTGGTAAGTCTTTATCAGAGGTAATAATGATAGTGGTATGAACACTTTTACATGACTATGTAGAGAAAGCCTGAGATATAATAAGTATATGTCGAAGCTTTATTAATCAAAATTGCAACTTTAAATGAACCAATTCAATATACAAACCAACAATCATATAATCAAACACATAAAGTTGCAAAGATACATGCGCGCACACACATACAATATAAAGGGCTTACAAGTTGAAGAAGAGAGACTTAGTAATAAGTATTGTTTTTTCTCGAAATCAGAAATGCAGGCCCTAAGTGATCTGATTCCATAAAATAAAAGGGCAAATCGGATGATAATCAAACACATAAATTCCCAAAGAGATATAAAAGAACACATAAAAGAACATAAAAGTGGATTTAAAAAATAAATCAGAAGAGCTTGTAAAGAGATATAAAGATAAATTTCAAAAAGAGCTTACTACTTGAAGAGAAAGATTCAAGAGTACATCTTTTTCCTCAATTGAGGTGCTCTGTACATGACACAATTCCATAAACAAAGAGACAAAGCATCAGATTGTTGTAACCAACATAGAAAGTTACAAAGGCACTATCAGGTAAAAAGAGAGATGATTTTTTTCTCTTATTGGTTGACTAGAGTGAGAGTGAGAGAGAGAGATGAAAAAAATAAACTTATTTAGTTGAAGATAGATATGAAGCTTAAGTACTTGAAGATAAAATGTCTTGCATTTAATAGCTTAGTTGAGATGAGTAAGTGGGCCCTAATAATAAACGGAGAAGAAGAATAAGAAACCAAGCTTCAAGATAAGCATGACCTATCAAATATTGCAGAGGGGAAAAGAAAAAATGAAAAAGGAAAGAAAAATTAAGAGAAAGAAAAAAGAAGCAGCAACAGAAAAAATTGGCAGAAACATGTGCTAAACTAATCCAGATATTTGTTGTGGGTACCTTAGGTCAGACAAAAGAGTGTACCTGGGTCAGTGCTTTTTCCATGCTTTTTTTCCTCTGTGACTTTCTCTCTAGGTTCCGGATTAAGATGGGGGGAAGGAGGGGGTGGGAGGTGCTTTCTCTGCTTTTTTCTGCTTTTTCCTGCTTTTCCTGCAAGTGGGTCGATGGTAGAACATTGATTTCATTGATGATGCTACTGCTGATGGATGCTGATGAAAACAGAGAGAGGTCCCCTCCTCCATAGCCAGAGGAAGAACTCTTCTTCTTCAATAAGCTCTTTGTTTTGCTGGGTTTGGCTGTACTTATGATTAATTACACAGAATACCCCTCCTCCTCCATCTCTCTTCACTTTACAAAATCCCCAGCAATTACCCTTCCTTCTAACAATCGGCAACGGTTCGGTTTGAACCGAACCGAACCACCATATCGTGGTCTATCGGTGTAAACGGTTCGGTTCGGTTCAGCTACAAGTTTTTTTTTTTTAACCGTTTGGTTCAATTCGGTTTTAATGGTTTGAACGGTTTGGTTCAGTTTAGTTTTAATGGTTTGAAACTATGGTTTAAACGGTTTGGTTCAATTCAGTTTTATTGTTTTGAAACCGTGGTTTGAATGGTTTGGCTTGGTTTAGTTTTAATGGTTTGAAACCGTGGTGGTTTAAACAGTTTGGTTCAATTCAGTTTTAATGGTTTGAAACCGTTGTGGTAAAAACGGTTTGATGGTTTTTAAATATTTCTAAATATTTCTTTTAATATGTTTTTTAAACAACCTTTTCATTTTTAAGCCTAGTTCTCACGTTTTAGGAAAAATCTTTAAATTTTGGAAAAAATAAAATTTGAAATAATGAAAAAATTTTAAATTTTCAAATTTGAATTTTGACCTAAGTTGAAAATCGGAACCAAATCATGAAACTATGGTTTTAACTGTTTAATAGTTTTACAGTTTGGATTTTTTTCTAGTGGTTAAATGGTTTTGTGGTTCAATTTGGTTCAAGTTTCTAAGTTTTTAAACGGTTCGGTTTTGACACGCTCAAACCGAAACGTTGCGGATTGTTACTTCCTTGCCAGTTCTCTAACAATTTCAACATCTCACCAGAGATGCTCTGCAAGCACGCGTGAAGCAGACACTCACCAATTTATGTAGTAAGCACACACTTTCTATCAAACCTTCACAGGATGATAACCAAATCAATTTGCCTGTCTCTTTCGATTAAGGAAACCCCATATGTATGATCTATGGTTTTGTTTCAGAGGCCAGATTTGGCCTCTAGTAGACATTAATATATCTTTCTCATACCAATGTGAATGTCTTTTTTGGTCTATTCCCCTTATCATTATAATTTATCACCCACATGTAGTCTCCAAGGGCCCCTTCGTTTTGTTATTATGCATGTTTTCTCTGTATACGATTTTTCGCCCACGAGTTTCTTTGCAAAAAGCATTATATCCATTTCCAATGTTTGAATGCTTTTAAGTTGTTTTTCCCGTCCATGGTTATGTCTTTCCAAGGTGATTTCAGTGTTCTGAACTTCTAGGAGGCATCGCCCCTGGTTCAAACAAAGGTCCTCCATGTTGATGTGGCACAAATTCATTGGTCACAAGAAAAGTTCAGAATTTGGACAATCTCCTTGGGTTGTCCTATGTTAGGTTGCATCTTTTCTTCCCCCATTTATGTCTCAAAGAAATTTGACACTCTTTGTGCCTCGTTACCTCCCATGCATATTTCCTTTCATTCTTTTGTTATATGATTCTCGAAGTCCCCTTTTTTTTACCTTTTAGTTCCATTTCTAGTGCTTGAAACTCCTCAATTTGTTTCTTTTCTATCTTTGTAGACAATTTCAAATCGCCAAAGGGATCTAAGAATCCAAATGTTCAAAAATCATGTTGGTGGTGTTATTGATTGTAACAAAAGTGGGTTTCGGATGATGTTTCTAAACCCTTATAGAATTCAAAAACACTCATTCAATTATAGATATACATGATGTGGCACCAAATCATTCGTCATTAAAATTTTGAAAAGATAGATTTTGTTTTAAATTTGTTTGATCCCTCATAACCAAATACAAAAGTTCATGTGGACACATCAATAGCAAGAAAGTAGAGCATTCTTATATCAATTTGAGATCGACCAAACATATTTAAGCTAACAAACAAGGAAAGCACTTTGTTCTAGACACTAAAATACAAAAAGTTGTGTTCTAACCCCTTAGAATTGAATACATTCTAACTCCTATAGTTGAATTCCTATAGCTAATTTGTAATTCATAGTGTTCAAACTTCTAGAATTTAGTTGACCAAACTTTGTTCAAAACTACAATAAACCAATGTTCTAATAATGGTTCTTAACTCAAAGAACTCAAGATTATAAATTATAATATCTGCTTTGAACCCTAAGAAAACAAAAGACAAATACATGAAAAACATACAATAAACCATTACTCCATCACTTCCCAACTACAAAGAAAAAAATTATACCTAAATTATAAAATCAAAAGTGAAGCCCCTACTCATAACCACCTATGATTATGTATGTATTTGAACAAAATAATTACAAGATCCCTCAAGGGTTTAGTGCCTCCCCTCCCTACTTGATAAGAGCCAATGGACCTAAACCAAACACGTGTAGAATTGGACAATGAACCAAATGCAACGTGACAGTCATGATAATAATTCTTAGCTATGCTAACAATTCTTTTCAAAGGAAATCTATCATTTTCACTATTTGTATCCTAGAAAATGTGACAACATTGATGTCGTATCATCATCATTCTAATGGCAAATTCATAAGATGCTTTATCACAAACTAAAATTATAGACAATTACGCAGATCCAAAACCCATGGGGCGAACCAAACATACAAGCTCGTTATGGAATACACAATGTTGATCACCACATCAATATGTTCTCATTAAGTAATATTTCATGGAAGCTCCCAACATTTTGTTCAATGCCCTTGATTTCAATGTTCTAAGCTCTATTCACCTTAGACCTTTTCAATTTACACCAATAATTGCTGGAAGGATAATGTCCAACTACTATGAGAAGATGGGAGAAATACCCTAATAAACAGAAAAATTGCATGGAATTAGAATTACAAAGATCATGCTGAAACAAACAACATAAAGACAAGGTTATTTGTCAATCCTGTTCCATTCATTCATTTCTCTATATACCACAATTGCCTTATTTAATGTATTTTGGTGCAGATGTGAACATATTCATATACCGCGGACAAATTTCAAAATAAACATTTATCGAGTATCTGACTTCTATGGTGTGATTCTCATTTTATTGTACCAAATATCTACAAATAAGACCAAAGACTTCTCCAAAAATAAGATGTGTATATGACAAAGCTTCTAAAACTAGGTACAAGAAGTGTGCCTAAATACCCAAAAACTCTGGAAGTAGACGAGAAAAGAGTGGCAGAATTCAGATATATATTGAATTTTTATCACCTGCTATCATGCTTCGGGGAGGGAATCATTATCTACAACATCCTACATTTGATCCCCATTGAAGCTCAATATTGTAAAAGCCACCTCCCACTGTGTTTATGTTGACTTTAATTGTATTTGCCGATGGACATGAACAAGGTATTCCACATAAGATAAGCCCAAAGAGGTCTTATCCTCCACAAGGTGCGAAAAGAACAATAATTCTGCAATACAAGAAATTTTGCAATCCAAGTTTCAGTTTTCTCAATGCAATCTTTCTCCCTTCTTTTTGTTAATCATATACAAATCTTTCTTTCTCAGTTATCATTTTGTCTCTCCTTCCCTTATTTATTTATTTATTCACAAAGAATAAGTGTTTGTACCTGAAAAATAGTTTTTAACTATATTAAACAGAACAAGGAAATGAGCTGAGGGTTTTACCTACAGGATCTCCACTTCGACACCATCGGAACCTGAACCAAAAAAATGTTAAGCTTTTCTAAGATGTTACAAATAGATGTTCGTTTTCCTTTTTATTCAGTTTCTGTAACTTCCTTTCTTTTATGGAGGGCTCACCTTAAGTAAGAGCAGCGCTCCTTTCGTATCATATTAACCAATGCATTCAGCTTTTTCGAGGCGTCATTATCAAATTCTTTCAAGATAAACTGCATTCAAAAGGTGTATGAAGTCACTCAGTTGCTCTATAGAATCCACAAATTTCTAGTTACAAAATATGTGTGCAACTGTTGGCAATTTGGTACATGAGAGACATAAACTATATGAAAAGTGCACACAACATTAGTAAAAATTTATCTATTAATCTACTGTCTTTGGCTGATCTAAATCTTTCCAAGTTTGCTTTTCCACCCTTTAACAGCGTTCATTCAGTTAACCTCAATGGAAGGAATGTGTCTAACATCAATCCAAATGATACTTCATTGTCTAACTAGTTATCAGATAAATGGTCTACCCACATAAATTTGTATATATCTTCATACACTTTGGTCCTTTATTGTACCTTATTAAGCACAGCATCATTATCTCTATCTCTAGCTCCATCTCCATCTCTCCATCGTTTTAATCTAATTAGGAAGAATGCTTACTTCTAATCCTAATGCTCCAATGGGAAGTTTTACTGGAAAAGTTATCATTGAAAGAGTATTGTTTCTCGAAGGTGATCAAATTAAGGTATTAATATGCTTACCCCTTCCTGCTCCAGGAGGAATATGCTTACCATCACTGCTGTGATTATGGATCCCCAAGACTACTTTAAATATTGTTTACAATTGCCCTCAAAAATGACATTTCACTCCACTGCCGTTATGCTATTATGAGTCAACATTTCAAGAACCTTCTATTTACTTCTAGTACTTACATATACACGCATATACTGCATTAATCATATCATAGAAGTTTAAACTCTGAAGATGCTATGCAACCGAATAAATAGTGCTTCCAATCTCTCTACCTGATTTGTGTGTATTTCATTGACTGTGTGTACGCCAAACAGTTGGTAAAGTGCCTCAGGGGAAACCGCTTTTCCTGCATAAATAAATGCATCTTCACCTGTTTCAAGCAGAAAGATGCCCTCACTGCTCAGGTTTTCACTCGACAGGTATAAAGTCTCAGGGAGCACTCCATCTCCAACATCCTGCAACAAGAACAAACAGCGATGGTGTGTGTAGTTTATATAACATCTCCATAGTAAGCAACATTAGAAACATATGAGAAACGACCTTAATTGAGCGCTCATCTATTGAGAACATTCTTGGATACACTGTGGGAATAGCGAGTGACAATGAGATTGATGATATACGTGATAACCAGTAGCATCGATCATCTGTCCTCGTATCAGATCGGAACCCAATACTCTTTGTTAATGCTAAAAAAATGACAAGACATGTTAGCATTCATACCATTTTAGTAGCTATTACTCGACTGAACTACAAAGATACCATACTATACCTAATGTATAAAGTGGCAACAGTTTTAGAGCTTCTGGGAGTATGAGTTGTCCATAGGATGAAGCTGTCGCACAGAACTTACGATAACTATATAGTATATTCACACATGAATGTGTCATTTTCTCCCTCAAAACTGAAAGGGGTGTTGTTAATGTTTCAAGTGATGCTGCCAAATCCATCAGAAGACATTCATGCAAGCTTGAAAAAAGCACCATATCAGTTCATCCTCCAATAATAAAATTTTAGTTACCTTGCTTCATGAAATACGTGAATTGTGCATCTAAATCAGCTCCACGGAAGACGTTACCTAACACCATCGTGGATGGAAGAGACAATGTGGTGACACGGATCCGTCTTTGACCATCAATAGTTGTATATAGTAAAGCACACTGCAAAGAAGTATAAATAAATGAGATATAGCCTTGGATAAAAGTAAACACTATTACTAGTATCAAGCTGTTCATGACCCGAAATCCTATTAACTCTTTTTGATGTTCAAATGACAGAACTTCTCATAAGAAGAATATAATTCTGTCATCATCAATACCTGAAAGCAGCATTCAGAGCCATCTGGAAGCTTCTCATCATGCTTGAAACTCACCATTACAGTTTTGTCACAACTGATCTGAATTATAATGCATTGCATAAACTCAGCTATTGTACTTTTGATTCTGACAAAAAGAAGATACAAAAACAAAGTTTAGACAATAGCATACTGCGGGCAGATCCAAATCAGTAGCCGTTGCTTTGTGGAAATTCCCAAAATAGTCTTGAGCTTGTAAGCCCTGTGTTTAGATAAGAATCATAAGGATAAAGGCTAGATTTTCCTCGAGATCAGATTAAGATTTCCAATATTTTACCTGACTACATCGAACTCTCATCACTGCCTCTAGACCTTGCGGTCTTGAAATGTTCCATCTTAAATCATTGTACAACTTTGCTGAATCTAAGATCGCAGAAAATGGGTAGTAATAGTAAACCTGATTTTAACCCACAATCCAAGGTCATCCAAACAATTGGCAAAGCAGAAAACACAGTCTAATTTCATATTTTAAATCTTACACAAAACAAGTACCTGTCCACCAGTAGTTGTAGGAACAATAGCAAGTGATGCAACGTCTACATATTCTTGTGTTGTTAGGAACAAATCACAACATACCTAACATTTAAATTTTAATTATTGATATCTCATTCCAATGATGGAGAAAAAGATATATTTAAGAGGCCAAAATGGCCATGAGACTGAATGAGAGATTGCCTCTTAAAATGGTGTCTCATCTTTGAGAACAAACCAAAATAGATATAGCTAAATTAAAAAAAAGGTCTACCTGAAGCTCTGCAAGTTCTATGGCCAATGTCTTCAATAATTTTTCAGCTGGATGAAATAGCTTGCTTTGCTCCTGAAACATGATAGTATTCATGAATGAAAGCATATTTTTTCTGAAATAAGCAATTCATTCTAAAGTCAAAAGTACATATCCTAACTATGTACTTGTACTCCCTCCTGTTGTCACCGTACTGGCAAACAGCATAATTTGGACATAATGTAGCTAATATTATTTATGATATATGTAATTGCTAGTATATGTAAATATTAGTAGATGGTTTACGATGTAGAAATACTACCATTCATTATTTTTAACACATCAATTCTTATAATTGTTATCAGAATTAGCAAAATGTATAAGGATAAAACATGGATACATACAGCGAGGTTATCACCTCAAATCTAAACTTAATAAATTATTAGCTTGAGAAGCCTTCTAGGCAGGATGCCAAATGAAACCAGCTCAGGATGTAGAGCAGACATTTGCTTCTCAAAACACTTAAATCCCCTTATTCTCATTGTTTGTGTTGGACCTTGGTAGTGGGTTGCCTAGGAGTATAATCCAATCAATATTCGATTATTTGGAAGTAGATTGATTGTGCTAGGAGTTTCACTTTTCTCATCCACTCATATTGAGATTGCTAAGGTGAGGCATACACAAAGTTCTTTTCTATACAGCTGTGTTCTCTTTTGCTCAGTCTTTTGAAGGTGATCGGCTATTCATTCTATTACTTTTTATCTCCATCTTCCACGATCTGTTACCACATGTAATGACATTCATTCTATGCACTTCTGGGTTTTTGATATGATATCAGAGTGTAGAATTCTCTGAAATCCTTCGGGTTCCAATTGCATCCTTCCAAATATAATAAGGTTTCTATCTTCAGGCACCTTGAGGCTACTTTTCATCCTTTGAAACAAACCTTAAAGCAACTTAAGGGAAATATATAAATAGTTTTCAATATTAAACACAGAAACAAGCACAAAAGAAAGAATATGAAGATAGTAGACATTAATTGGAATTGGGTCCACCATAAGCACATCACACTGCCACTGGTATTTCTTCAAAATCAATTTGGTTAGTATTTTTAATATATATAGTACCTTGGCAAACATCAGACGTATAAATCAATAAGCATGCAAGACAGAATATATAATGCATCATGAATCCAGGCCTTTAGTTATTCCCACGGCTGAATGTAAAAATAATAATCTGAGAATTCACACATAAATCCATTGTCAAATATCCATGCCATAGTATGAACCATACATGCATTCGCAAATGTTTCAATCATTCGCGTAAGAAAAACACCCTCAAAGAATGATAAATACCATACTTTTGGATTAACTATTTATTATGAGGTAAATAAGCCTAAAAAATGGAAAAAAACATTAAAAAAATGGGGGAAAACAAAAAAAAGCACAAGAATGTTTGAATAACATTCGCATTTGTTTTCCAACGTAGGAAAACGAATGTTATGCTAGACGAACACGAATTTTATGTACTATGATCCATGCTGAGAAAACTCTCAGGAGTTGTGAAAGATGACATTCTCATGCTCAACTCCATCATCATAAGAAGTTTTAGTCCAGGAGGATGATAATAGAAGAAAGAAGCCAATGGAAATTGATAGCAATGAAGAAATGTTTCACCATTAGAGCATTTATGTTAATAAATCCAGATAAAAAATGGTCTTTCTTATATTTAAATTGTAGAGAGGTACAAGTGATTTTCATTCTATGTAAAGAATGTCAATTTTATGTGGTATAATTTCTGTACTTTGCATGTCATTCTTGGTCAGATGTTAAAGCTATGCAATGTCTTTCTAAACAGCAAGGTTTCTCTGAAGATTCTAACTCAGATATACAGGCTGGTTTTTTGCATTAGTTCATTAATCGTCTTCCTTTCGAATATATTAGTAGATTAGGTATAGTTGCTAAACATAGCATGTCAATATCAGCAGGATGTTAACGCCAAGAGATATTCCAAAAGAGAGAAGCACAGTTGTATAGAAACGCATATTCTATGTTTCAAATACGTTTTAGAATACTCTGAAGTATTCTGCATGTATTCTACATTTTAGAACTGCTTTTACATATTTCTATGTATTTAACTTCCAAAAAAAAATTTAATTCAACGCCAAGGAATTAATATGGTAAGATATACAATGGTGAAGCCAAGAAATTGGTAAATTTTAAGTGGTTTGAGGAACAATATCAAAACCTTGAACGAGTCCAAACCTTCTAACAGCTAACTTCCATACAAATTGGAAAGATATCAGTCAACATTTACCGCAAAGAAATGATGCTTAATGTGGGTATTGATCCCTCTCTCAAGCAAGAGATAATTGGTATTCACGGATGGGCTGTGGGTAGATACAACCCGTAAAAAGAAAGGTTGAAGAACCTGTGTGTTCTATGTTCCTGCTTGCCAAGGGGGAATGATGACATTGATCCTCTTAGCAACAGAATTATACAACAAATATCTAAAAATAGAAAACCTTGTGAATTAACTCCCACAAATTATCCATACCTTTTCATTGGGTGAAGGGCCTTTCCTGCTATCAGATTCCCTTGCAGTAAGAGCAGCAAATCCAATAGAAGGCAACACTGAAACAGAGGATTCAAAATCTAAGGTCTAAAATATCAAGGTACTTTAAGATATTTTAAAAATTATGACGTGAAGAAGTAGAAAAGGTCACATTGCTTCAAAATTTCATGGGCGTCAAGAGATTACAAACCTGATTGAAATACGAGCAACTTTCCCCCATTGGACTTGATGGCAAGAGATGCTCCCTGCATGAGAGAACTTAATGACTCACCAACCTTTTCTCACACATGATAAATAAAAATATGGCAGAATTGTAAAAAACTTTTTGACTTTCTTAAATAATCGTAAGCACGTGCATTTTTCCAAACTAGAAGATGTTTACTTTGATCGCAGCACCTAGGGCTGAGTCTGCAATTGGAGTCCCTTGGAATATGCCCGGAATGTTTTCAAGTAGTTGCTCCAGCTGTTCACGATACTGCTGTGCAAATAACTAAGAGCGATTAGGGCAACAGCATGCCTCATTTTTCATACACATTATACTCTTGAGTTGAACCATACACACCTCTACAACTGGCACGGTTAACCCTGATTGAAGAGGAGTGTAAACATCTTGCACATCCGGCACTACCAGCATTGATGGCTATGGGCAACATAAGCAAACATATTGAGTTCAAACTCCAAAATACGAAACATTCTACTGTCTTCTTAGTCATGCTCACCAAGCTTGTCTCTTGAGTCAAGGCTATTATATTAGTAGTCCTAAAATACATTTATTATTAAGATCCTATACTTTGTAAGTTCATGCCAATTGTAGGTACTACCAATGGTACCTGAAGCAAAATATACGATATCATGTGAAAGAAATTTGACAGAATGATTCCCCCCATTTCTGACTACAGAGATTACAATTCTGAAAAGCATGGAGGACATCAAATAAAAGGATAGCATAGAAAACACACATCTAGACTAATAAAAACATTATACAGTACGACCTTTGTTTGTTTCCTGCTCTTTTAGAAATATCTCATCTCACCTACGCAATTTCTCAATTCTCCAAGAACTAGACTTTAATTGGTACAACACAATTCAAAACTGATGTTAAAGATACATGCAAAGCCTTCATAAACTATTAATGCAAAAGATTAAATCTGAAAGCACTCATTCAGAGAATGTATTCAATCACCTCTTGAGCTTGAGTAAAGTTGTAAAAATGCAGTGTATTGTCAAATGTAGCAATGCCGACTTTCACATTTGGAACATTCTGTAGAAACAGCCAAGCATGAGTTTCAAATGCTATCAACCACATAATGAGACTACAAACACCAAATGAGAGAGTGAAGGTAAAGTTCAATACTGGAAGGTCTGCAAGCACCCTCTGCACTGCACTACAAGCAGCTCTTGTAGCTCCAATTGCTACTGCATTCATGGATACATCTATGAGGAAAAAGAATAATGGGAACATTGGTGGCCGAACCTGTAAAAATTTTGAGCATAGAAATACCAAAGTTTGCTTTAGGATTTCCGAAGAATACACAAGCCCAAGACAATGAAGGTTCCTATCTTCAGTATTTCACTTGGAATGCTGTTCCAAGCCCCAACATAAATGCTTATAACTTGTTCTCTACTAAATGTTTTACCAGAACACTCAAAGCAGAATTTATTCTCCTGATTATGTTCAGGAATGCCTGGGATTCAAGAACCACTAAAAGGCCCTATAGGATACATCACATCTGATCAGACCATTGATAAATTCCCTGTCATTTGAATTAGAGATTCTATTCATTTAATTTCTTTCATTGTCTTTGCTAATGGTGATTCACCCCATGAGAAGTTTCTCACCGATGTGTAGAATAACATGCCATTTAAATATACGCACATAGGAGGAAACATCTGAAAAGTCATTTAGGTTTAATAAAGCAGAGTAAAAATCTTACTTTGCACTGACATAAGGTCCACCTAGCCAGTTGAAATTGGAAATAGTACTATTCAAACCTTCAGCTCAAGTCACAATGCATATGGATTGCGATACTAATATACCTTCTTAATACTAGAATAATGTAATATTGCAAATTAGAGATAATATAGTATATAGAGTACTTACCAAATGATTCCATTATAGTCAGTGTTACCCAAAATGTATGAGCTCCCCAGATAGTACTCAACAATAGCTAAATATAAATGACAAAAGCCCATTGGAATCTATACGTTTAACTACGCACCAAAAATTCCTTTGTCGCCACAAACTCAACTGTTCCCCTAGAGAGTTCTGGCCTGCTCTCTGCATCACGCCGTCTGTTATCCGGTCCCAAGTTGCAATGATATTCTCGAGGTGTATCATTTGTCTGATCTGCATTTACATAATTATACATTTCATAAAGCGCAGACAGCTAACAAATGATTAAGATATTATTTCTTATGTGCAGGGTGATGTATGTGCCTTTACACAATCTTGTTTCGGGAAAAATTGGAACATTATGAGAAAGGAAGACTATCTAAGGTTCCTGCATTCATTAAGAGTTGGAAAAAATATCCAAGTAGTGTGAAACTATTTATATATCTCCGAACGTTATGGGACTCAACTTTGAAAAAAACAGGACTAACTAGCATAAGTTTTATCTGAGAGACAAAGTGATCACTGAATACAGTCACAAAGCATGGCCTTAACAACAGCAACGCCCAACCAGTATGTAAAACATCTCATACATTTGCCTACCAACAATCCATACATCCAAAGTCAAGAACCATACCACAAATGCAGCACTTGAAACGATGGCCCTGATCAACAAATGTCATGAAAGGATTCATATATGCTTTGCAGCTTGCACACCGAACAGGTCCACTTTCACCAAAATCAACTATCTGCAAACCCAAAACTTTCTTGCTGTTTCTAAAAAACTTGCAACATGAAGTCAGTCTAAATGAATGCAAACTATGAATTTAGGATGTAAATATAGTGTACCTGAATAGGCTCCTCTAAGGGATGAGGTAAGGCCAGAGGCTGCACAATGAGAGCCAATGGCATGCTGGAACTTGCCAATAAATCTCCTGAACAAGGAATCTAATTCATTGAAGTAGTTAAAATGGGCCAATCAAAAGAGTAACCTACCAAAGAATATTTATTAAATCTTTAACCTGATTAAGTGTGCATCTCATGTATCTTGGGCTACAATTACCCGAGTCTCTCACAATAAAGTTACTGGTTGCAGACTTTGCAAAATAAAGAGCATAAACTGTCAGTAAGGAACATTGCAATTCTTACACAAATTCAAAAGTAGAAAAAAATTACCGGAGCCGATACTGCCTGACCATTTACTCTAGTTTCAAAATTGATAATAGTTGATGTTGTATGAGGTCGAGGTATTTGAGTAGGATCAATATGAGATGGACTTCCGCCTGATGCTGCTGGTGAGCCTGGCTGAGAAATACCTGGGGCAACATATTGGCCCATAGATGGAGGTCCTCTGCCTGGCACATTCTGAGGACTTGGTGCCTACATAGTGATTCATGACTATGTAGGTGAAACAGAGGCTTACAAACAAGCACCCACAAGTTAATAACTAATAACTTCAATGAGAAAATAAAATATGGTACATTATTAGAGGATCAACAATAGTCTATTTCATTGGACCTTGCACTAGGTTTGGGCAAAAAAAATCCCCATCCTCTTAATTCTCCTACCCAAGTCATTCTACATTTTTCTTTAAACAGTGGCTACTGGGTGTCTGCACCATTCGAAACCTAGGGTTTCTATGTCCTTGTATCGGCCATAGCTCTACTATCATTCTGACATAGCAATAAGACAGATACATTCTAATCCAGGAAGCATCAATTATATTGAAACCCCAGTGGACCAATTCTGCAGGAATGAAATGAGGTGATCTTTAAAAACGCAAGGCAGAGACAACATAAACAGAACATCATCCAATCATTAGATTCAAGATTTCATTTGATGATCATGAAATGCTCAATCAGATACCTTTGCTCATAGAGTCAATCAATTTATTTAGTTTCATTTCGGCCTAACCTCAATGAGATTTAAGTGTGGGATCTTCCTTTACATATATGGTCACAAACCACGCATTTTTCACTTGCAAATCAGTTTAGCTCGTCTACAATCACTCTTTTATCTATAAGCACACAAAAATTGTCCATAATCACTCACAAAATTAACTTCCCTTATCTACAAGCACACTGAGTTAGTTCATATACACTCACATGAGGTGTTCCAGAAAAGCGTGGAGCAGCTCCTGTCCATGCTGGCGGTATTGGTGGGGAGACCAATGTTCCTCCTTGGGGCACTACCTTGGGGCCATTATTTGCAGTCGGTGTAATAACTGCAAGTCTTTGGGAATACATTCCAGGGCCACTTATTACATGAGGTTGACCAGGAGGTCTAGACTGCATCATGGTAGATCCAATCCCTGGATAAGCAGGATCATTGAATGGAACATTATCTTGATGTAATTGGGTACCTTGTACCAGGGTTAAGAATTAAGGAACCTCATGGACTTTTAAACTATAAACAATTAGGCAAGGTTATATGTAGAGGAGCCATAAAGTATAGAAAATTGGACTTCACAGTATTTTGCTTCTTGTTTGGCAAATATTACTTGCCCCTTACTCTATTGTGAAATTTGGCAAAACTTCAAAACATTTGGGATCAGAAGTAGCAAATAATTTCAAGAAAATTACCCATTTGGCAATAGATGGCCAGTAATTGTGCACAAATATAGCCTACAATTTTCAAAAATCTAAAAAAATTAAATATTTGGTGATAAATAACCCCTGATTCTTTCCCTGATACCTGGGAGTGATTGAATAGGTCCTTGGGCTATAGTACTCTGTTGATAATGAGGACCCCTCCTTTGAGGTTGGGCAGGCCCATTAATTGACGATGATGATGCTGACGAAGTAGAAGCAGATTGTGGAGGAAGAGGTGGTTCCACGAAGGATGGAGCTGAAGTCACCACTGGAGGCACCAGAAAAGGGGGGCCCACAAAGGAACCTGATTGTGATTGTGACTGTGACTGTGACTGCAATAGTGACGGTATTGGCCTTCCAGGTACATGAGAAGGCAGACCCACTGATGATATGGAGGGTCCAGGTACATGAGTAGTTAGGGGCATGCTTCTCGTGGGATATGGGATTGGAGCTGCTGATGATGTCAGTGGTGGTGTCATGCTTCTCACCACATAAGGAGGTTGCCCGATCGATGATGTTAGTGGCAGTTGAATGCTTCTCGGCACATACGGAGGTCTGCCCACCAATGATGTCGTTGAACCCATCGATGATATCGCCAATGGTGGCATGCTTCCAGAAACAGAAGAATGCGGTCCTGATGATGGTATTCGTGGTGGCGGCATGCTTCCATAGCCATAAAGAGAATGACCTGATGATGATATCATGCTTCCGGGTCCGTGAAGAGATGGTCCTGCTGTTGATGATGCCGGCAATGACTGCATGCTTACAGGGACACAAGCAGGCATGCCCACCACCGGTGATGATGATGTCATGCTTCCGGGTACATAAGGAGATGATGCCATCACTGATGATGATGACGATGTCGGAGGATGCATACCTCCCTCTGATGCATGTTGTTGTTGAGAAGCGATTATACTTGTTTGGCCGAGGTTGAGATTTTGAATACCAGAGGGAAGGTTTTCCATAGTTGAGGAAGGGATGGAAGATGGATATGGTGATCCATATTGTGGGCGTTGTTGGCCTGTTGTTAATGGATTATGCTGAGAACCCATCTCTCAAAATTTTCCCTATCTAATCTGATGAAGAAACTGGACAGAGCTTGGCAAAAACATTGATCATATATGACGGCCCAAAGCAGGGGAAATAGACCTTACCACATTCAGAGATGCCCAAGTGGGTAATATTAATTCTTCATCATCACCATCATCATCATCATCTTCTTCTTCTTCTTCTTCTTCCAAGTGGGTAATATTAATTCTTCATCATCTTAATCACCATCACCATCACCATCATCGTCATCTTCTTCTTCTTCTCTGTTTCTTCTCTTCTATTAATCAGAGAGGTTTATGCATACAAGAAGCAGAGAACCACAAAAACTCTTTCTTGCATTGAAGGGTGTAAACAGAGAGGGTTTATGCATAAAGCATACAAGAAGCCACTTTGTGATTATTGTGTAGCCAAGTAAATGTTTCAGGATGGAACAAAGCTCCATTCATTTCATGACCTGACCATCTCCCTCAAAAGGACAAGTGGCCATCTCTCTCAAAAGGACAAGTGGCCATGTCATGGGCGATCAAGCGGGAGTGGCCGGCCGGCCATAATCACGTGAGCTCGTGCCTTGCAATCACATTTGCACGATCAAAACGTCATATGGAATCTCACTCCATATAATTATATTGAAAGACCCTGGTCCCTCACGTGGTCGAACCTCATCCCCAAGATCATCTCGTGGCCCCTAGACATTCACTCATGTTTCTGTGAACTTGTGTTCCTTGATCCCAACTTGCGTGTATGACATGGCAGAGAGTCGTACACATCGTCGCGTCTTCGGTTCTCTTGCTTGGGGGTGAGCTTAAATTCAGCTCTGTAACTAGGATGGGAGTAATATATTTCTCACGCATGAGTTCAAGCCTTGATATCGAAGGTTAACATTTGCTATGTAACATTCCAATCCATCCTCCCTGATCACATAATTCATAGCAACATCTAAGAGCCCTAAGAGATTTTATATTCCCCATCTTATAAACCATTGAGAGGATTTTGCACTCTATTATTACCAAGTAACACAAGGGAGGATACATGAAAATTCTAGCTCTATCACCAACCACACATGGCATAGGTCAACAATTCGAGTAAAAGTCCTAATTGCCATTTATATTGATGGTGCCCATGAAATTATAACCACATTTGAATGAATGAGCGGATGATCATTTCCAAGCTTTGATTGTTGGCATGATGCAATTAAATCATTCAAGAGCTTTTCTCACCTTGTTGAAGATTATGCATGTTAAATATTCATCAACAAACGTGGCGTATTTTCAAAGAGCTAAGCTAATATACAAAAAACGACATAGATAATTTCTAATTGCTTACAATAATGTCAATCTAACATCAGAATGCAAAGGGCTATACCAATGCGGACACTCCACATAAACAACACTAAGCATCAAGTTGAACTACAAAACTATTTAGCTAGATATAACTCTCCATTTTATTTCTAATTCATTTGTTCACATATTCCCTAGATGCAATTGTGTTGGCTTATGACTCATGGACCATAACACATATTTCCTTATCGTGTGTAATTGCATGTTTTAGATTTCAGAACATTAAGGAGACAATTAATAGGGTAATTTATTGCACCTTACAATTCTTTGTTAAATTGGTTAACATTTACATTTATATTTCTTACTTTTATGATAATTGCATGCCTAAATCTAAATGATCATATTAACTCAAAATTTTCCATTGTTTTTCTCAATGATTCCATATGTACATATTAAACCGACATAGTTTATACCATCCTTTTTTCATACGGATAACATCTATTTTGGACATACATCTCATCCCTTGATTCATTACAAAAGTTCCACTGAGCTTGCATCTTGGTTCCATCTAGAACAATTGTATGACCTTAATCGTGGCATACTCTACAATTTATGGATCGTTAGGTTTCCCAAATATGCTCAACAAAAACATTTGGTAAAATTATGGCCTTAGGCAATCGATTTTTTTATCTTTGCATAAAACATTTTCAAGCCTTCAGCAGTGAGGCGTTTCAATCATTCCATTCAAGATGGATCTGAGGTAAATTGGTTTCAATAATTGATGCTTTATTAAAACAAATAAATCTTCCATTTTTTACATTGCTATTATATACAAAGGTTGGTTGTTGGAAACACACACCGACCTAATAAATGACATCATTCAGACATTTTGCTGGTCTATCAGCCAAATTTGACTAAGATTTTCATTTGCTAGCATTTTGCATCCTTGTTGGCGCTCTGCTTTCACTGTTTGTTCTCAGTCGCGGCCGTCCCTGTGATGCCAACGTCGAAGCCGGAGGTTGAAAAGTTGTGTTTCCAATCAACCAATACAAAGCCCATTTGAGATCACATAGCATATATTTGAGAGCCTTGGTCCACTTGTCGTGCCGATTAAAACTTTGTGTTATAGTAAGGCCATCAACTTTATCATTCTCGATTCTACATGACGAAAGTATGTTGGTCAGGTTTGAAACAAAAGTGCAGCAAATACACAATTCCCACTGATTAGGAAATGGGATTGATTACCTTTTTTTTGTCTTAAAGAAAAGCATATTTCAACATTGTTTAAACTTCTGAAAACACTAAAAACTAGGATATATCATGTGATGCTTCTAAACTATTATAATGCACTTTAATATATTAGTAGTTTATTTCTCATCTAGAAATTGGAATCATCTAGTATGGTAATGTTCAAATAAGTTTTGGCAACTCAAGAAAACATACTTATATGGCAGTTGAAAGCACATTCCAGCAGGAAGATTAGCTGCACGATCTTTTGCACAAGCAAAATCTGCGAACTCTTTGATGCATGCTAAGAACAGTGTCATTGCCTTATCGTATCTTGTGCTCCAAAACAGATTAACTGGTCCAAACCTGAGCTCCGATCATACAAAGATAAGAAACATAAGGTTGAAGAGTGTGATTATTATTACATGGGGATAAAAAAAAAGGAGAACTTAGGTAAATGATTAAAAAATCATGATCATAAAAAACCAATAATTCTCAAAATAAGCTGAAAAATAGCCATTGGGCAAATAGCAGGCTGTCTAGTTTCCTTGATATATACTAAAAGATCAAGAAAATAAACAGCATAATATGCCCAAATTTGAAGTACATAGGCAAGAGGTTCAACTCCTTGCTTGGAAATAGTCAAAATTGACCCCTGCATTACGATTAAAAGAAAAGTCGAAACCAACTGGACTAAAATGGTATGCAGCTTACAATTCATATGTATTCTTGCTGTCGGCAATCCGGGGATAACTTCCCATCGGCATTATTCGATACCTGAAACAAAAACATAGACTTCATAATCATGCTTTTCATTTCATAACACAAGGATACGATGACGTCCCAGCATTCAGAACAACATTGGTAAGAGATGAATCCAGAGAAACCAATCAGTAAAAAATAGATTTTGTGGTGCATTTTATATTTTGAAGTTTAGAGCATATGATTATGACCATGCAAAAAAGAAAATGGCAGTAAACCCATGATATTGGAGACATAAATCAGAAACTTACGTGAATGTTAAATGGCAGTATTGCGCCATAGTAAAGAGAAGCAAGCATGCCTGACCCCAAGCAGCATTTATTTCCTCCCATTCTACCTAATACAATTAAGTTAAGAAATGAAAAGGCAATGAATTGTTATATTAATATCATCAAAAGACATGTAAATATTAAAGAAGTCTGGCAAAATAATCCATAAGAAAATATCATTGTAAAAATTGCATCGACTATATGTAGCTGTTCATTAGCATAGACTATATTCAAAAATCATTTAGCAAAATCATACCAAGGCATTAGAAAGCCTGCCAAGACGGAAGTTGTTTATCGTGCCAAAATCTCCATCATGGTCAATATGGAATGCATCATTCAATACATTTGCCCGCTTTAACATGTCTAACTGGGCTTCTGCAACTTCTATTTTTGCAAGCACTGCATCCCTCTCTTCCTGCCATAAAGAAACGATCGATCTATAAGTTACCATTAAAGAGTTCGAGCAAGTTCAAGAGTAAAAAGTCCCCATTCAACATGTGTTCAAACGAAAGTTTGCAAGGAAACACGTTAAGTGTAACAAACCCTCTGACTTGAAAGTTGTGAACTTAAAAGGTTGTAGACCGAAATCTAGGACTTGGAAGAAGTAACTTAATAGCCAGAGTCAGTGGACACGTAATTAGACCACTTTGTGCTTTGGCATCACATAAAGCAAGTTGTTGCTTTAAATGAAGATAACAATGAACTCTTGGAACAGGAAACTTCTAGTACCTACACCTTGTGGGTTCCTCTAAACAAACCCAAATCATCAATATCAGCCTTTACTGTGTTGGGTTCCCTAAACTAACATTAACAAATCATCAACAGTACATGGAAATTATTAACCTTCATTATGTTGGGTTCCCTAAACTAAATATAAATAGTCTATACTATTACAGAAAATTACCAACCTGATGCACTGTTAGCTGCAGCTTGAAATCGTTGAATTCGTGCCAAAATCTACAACGGAAAAAAGCTCCCTAAGCAATATATGAAATAGTCTATTGGCTTACATAAAATGCTTTACACATGATAATTTTCAACAACTAAACAAACCTCTCCTCTAGTCCTTGAAAATGCTTTGTTTTTAGTTCAAGCTCTTGAAGTTGCATCACTACCTCTTCGTTTTGTCGCTCAACAGCTTCCAACATTGCCTCAATCCTCCTCTCTTCCTCCTCCACCTTAATAAAAGTCAAGAAATAGTTAGCTAAGCTCATTGTCAATATATCTCTGGCATAAATTTATCTGAGCAATACACAAATAGAGCATATTTTCTCTAAAGACTTTGTGTACTGATAAGCATAATGAACATTATGCCATACCAAAGGTTACATGCATTTTTCCTCTTCTTATAGATGTGAATATCATATTACTTTCCACAAAAATCTGAAACAATGAAGACTTGAATAATTTTCGTTTGATATATTGGTGAGATGAGATGAAATAGATTATGTAGTCAAACTATTCTCGTGAAAATTATCATAGAGTTATCACCACGGAGAAAAACATGTAAAGCTGGAGATGCAGCCACAAATCCAACCTTCTTCATACCCAATAATAAGAAACGTGAACCCCTTTAATCACTAATTGCATCCAACCAAGGAGGTAGGCTTAGATCACCAAAGTCCACACAATAGCCCCTTGAATCCAAGGCAGCTACATTATACCTTGACCAGGTCCATGACGGATATGACGCCACCATTAGACATCTGATTTGTGGATGTGGGAATTGGGGCAACTACATGATGTTGGTGCTCTTGATGAAGCAAAATCCAAAAAACATTTTGACCTCCAAAGTATGGTCAACAGAAAGAGAGGTGCAGTTAATGCATGGATGGGTTTGCCATTACCTCAACACATACTGTATTATAGGAACCTTAAGGAAAGTCAAAAGGTTAGTTCTCACTGACGCCACAAAGTTGTTCTTATTTGATTGCATGTGAGCATAAGTTATAGCTCTTGGTGTATGATTCCCTCAGCTTTGACAATCTGCCATTATAGTATAAATCTGTCTTCTCCATTGTTTACATGTGTTGATTAACTTTCTATGCCACGTATCTATTTCCCACACAATCATTAACACGGTATTGGAGGCAGCACAATGATTAAGAAAGGTGGGAATAATAGATCCAAAGAACCCAATAATAATGACCCAATAGTATTTATAAGCATGGAGATGGGGAATAAGAACACCATGTATGCAATTACCATGCAATAATTGATTTGGTGTTGACAATGATTTAGCACACATTGAAGGAAGCAAATGCCTGGAAATTTCTGCAGGATGAATGTGAGATGTCAATTGAAACGATCGTTCAAAATTTGGAGAATCAATTGACCTCTAAGTGGATGTTGGAAGGAGAGAAAGTGGAGGCATTTATCACAAGGATAAAGTACCTTTGAGGTGAAGTATGGTGTAGAATTGGCATGAAAATGTATAAATCAAAGAAGAAACCCTTCAACAGAATGTGTCACAAAGCTGGTAAGCAAAGATATATGACACATGGCTACAAAATGAAAAGCTGAGGGTCTACTTATTCTAAATCAAGGTTGTACAAGAAGGCTTCTGAGCATTCACCTGAAGGTGAGAGAATAGAGGAAGTGGATAGTATTAAGTTCACAAGCCCCACTAAGGTCTGCTCAAGCAGGATGCATTGGGAGACAAATGGCTCCTGGACAGCAAATAAAGACAACAAATAGTGAATCAAGGGAGTTCTGTCACTTTAAGGAATGTTGAAGGTTTGTTCACCACATTGAGGAACAAACCAAAATTTGTATAAATGAGGATGCAGATCAGTACAAGTGAAGATTCCCGTAGGTGGAATGAAGTCACCAAATCCATCAGACTCTATTGTCAGTGTCAAGGTTGGCAGACACTAGCTATGAGGTAGCCTGTCACAAGTTAGTTGTAGAAATCCAAAACAACACAGGACAGGTAGTTGGATGTAAAGAAGAGACCTGACTTGCCTTGGGTTGCACCTAGGTCCCTATCTTCCTTGCTTTAGAATTGAATGGCGCCTCTGCCTTCAGTTCCTTGATAGTTTGATCTGCTGTAGAAGGGCAAGATAGGACCTCTCTATATACATGCAGCGGTGGATACACCCGTCACTAGATCATGCATGCAGGATACTCACCATGTCTTATTGGTCTTGTCATGGCCATGGCCGCAGTTGCTACGATTAAAGCACTTATGAGGGGAGTTTAGGTGTGAATGGGAAGGGTGGTGCAGTTAATGTAATGGATGGGTATAAGGTATTATAGGAACCCTGAGAGAGTTCAGAGGTTAGTTCACAGTTGAAGCCACTAAGTTGGATTTGTATACACTCCTGTAGGATCACATGAGCTGTGTGTATCATTTCTTTTGCTGTAATCATACTTCTGTGCTCTGCAGCTATAACTTGTGTAACTATCTGCACATTCTCTGTTTTCTGTACAATAGTTAATAGCCATGTGGGAAGGTCAAGACACCTTTGGGCCTTGGAACAATGTTCTTGCTTTCAAGAGAGTGGTACCAACCATCTATAGTCTCCGGATTTCACCACACCTCTGAGATAGTTTTTTTAGCACTGTGCATGCAATTTTCTTATGTACGGCAACCTATTTCCTTGAACTAATATCTCCAGTTCAATCTCGGCCCAATGCTCTATCAAAGAAGTATCATCCAACATAATCAAGAGTACCCTTCAAGTACTAGAGCACTTGGATTTTTACAGTTCAATGATTCTTTGATGGTTAGAGAACCTGCTCAGAATACTCTACTTGCCTAACTAGGGAGTTTATGCCACCACCAACCTAAGAAAATAATTTGCTTTCGGATCTTTGTAGATTTCAAGTCCCTGACAATAATGCATCAAACCTAAGTCTCTCATCTCAAACTTAGTGCTAAAACCTCCAAAGTATGCTAAACCACTTCACAGTGAATAAACATGCGAATAAGCCCATCCATATATAGCAACATTTCAGGTTTTTCAAATTCCCTGCCCACTTGCAAGCTTGCATCTTTTGATCTCTTTTTATTTAAACTTCACCTATCATCTTACTTTAGTTGATACAGTGTATGCTTCATACACAATGTTTTATTGTGAAATGGGGCACCTATAAGCTCAGCAGACTGTTATTAAAGAATATTCATTTAAAAATCAATAGACAGTCCATTTTTTATGAGTACCCACTCCATTACAAGGGAGTTTACAATAGTAATTCATCCTGGAAGCTGCAACAGAGGAGTCATCAAAATCAAAATGTGAAAACCTGGTACACATGCTTAGACGAATCAGGCCATAGTTTTATTCATCATTGCACAATACCCTTACACATTCCTAGGCATGCATGTTCATGCCCTCTGCTAATGTATTAAGCACTAGACTAGACTCAAGTTCTGATTTATTTATTTTTTGCAGTCATAGGTAGATAAAGATATAGATATAAATATGAGATGGATGTAATCAAAAAAGTTAATTAAGATGTTCGACCTTTTGTTTTTCCATTAAAAACTCCTCCTCACTGAGAGCATTGCATTGCTCTTTCTCCAATGTGGCAAGATATGTTTCATATGCTCTAATATCCCTGGCTATTTCCTCTCCTTGCTTGTCAATCTCTTCAGATAATGATCTCATGCACTCTAGGCAAAGTGGTTGTTCAACCTGCCATTCATTCATTCACCATAGTATCATAATCAAAGAGCAACTAACAACATCCAGAAAGAGAAACAAACGACATTTACAAAAAAGAGAAATAAACTACATCAACAAAGAGAAAGAAACAACAGAGAGAAACAACCAATGAAAAGAAAAAAAATGATGACAAGAAAGAAACAGCCAACACAAAGAAAGAACGAATGCAGAAAGCAAGTTCATATAGTGCCTCTAAAGATGCCAACATGGCCTATGAGGCCCACAATTGTTACAATCATCATATCATATCATACAACATAAAAGCTTGGCTACCTGAAAAAATTAGATTAATTGCAAAACACCTGTGATTGAGAAGAAGCGATATCGAAGACACGAGTGAGGACATGTATATTAGCATTGAAAGTTGCATTGAAGGTTGAATTCACTGGGTTCACAATATTGGAACCTTCTTCAACACCAACACCAGTGGAATGATGTATGCCAAGACCCTCAGAGATGGTGGATGTGGGTTCAAACCGATACATAGAAGCAGCGGAAGATGGAAGAACTACAAAAGACTCATCGAGAGATCTCAATGGAACACCTTCTCCGGGACTGCTTCTTTGATTATGTTGATTCTGTTGATTATGAGGGAGCTGATTTGACGTTATCATATTACCCACATTTGAAGGTGGGCGGGGTCGGGGAGGTGGAAAACTAGGGTTTTGAACCCTGTTCTTCTGTAGGATGACAAAGGAATGATCCATTCTTTCATTGCCAGGCCCCCCATGAGTTGAAGAAGGTGTTCCTTCATGATAGAAAGAAGTTAAGAAAATCGCTACCATAAGACAGAATTGAAGAAACCTGAAATTGTACGGTTGAGGTTAATCTTATCTAAATAAAGTGATAATATTTTTGTTCAAGGGTCGTGCTACACTTCAGGCTAGAGCTTTTTTCACCGGATGCGTGTGACAATGGTTTCATTTAGGGTTAAGTTTAGGGTTTAAATTAGGGTCAACACATTGCCACAGCCTTCGGAGAAATAGGTTCAGGTTAGGGTTAGGGTTTTCCTTACATGAAGACCGTGATAATGGGAGTGTTTTGGGATCATGATTTGTCTTCCACGAGGATGTGATAATGGCATTGGGTTTAGGATTTTTCTAACCCAATATGCCTGTGATGATAGATCGTTTAGAGTTAACGTTCTTTCAGGTGAAAAAAAAAAAACTAAATTTGAAGGAAATTTAAGGTCATGGGTTTAAGTTAGATATTTCTGTGCTGAGAGTTAAAATTCCAGATTGTTGTGGAAATTTAGGGTTAGGGTTACAGGTATAACTTACCTGGAGGGCGAAACGATGGGTCCATGAATGATTCCGCACCAACGATGCAGAGGGGGTGTCTGCAGAATTGGCACATCCATCGAGGAAGATTGGGATCCACTAAGAATCCTCCTCCTCTGACCACTGTCTTCACCTCCCCTGTTCCTCCTCCTCCTCCTCTCTTCATCTTCTTCTTCTTCTTCTTCGATGAATGAGACAGAGAGAGAGAGAGAGTCTTCTTCTCCAAGCTTTAAAAATTGGATGTGTGTGTGTGCGAGTGTAGGAGTCGGCACCGGTTCAGCTCAAGCCTAAACCGAACCGTTAGACCGTTTTTTAACGGGCTTAGCGGTTCTTTTATCTAATAACCTTCCATCCAATTGGATGTGTGTGTGTGTGTGCGCGCACGCGCGCATTTAAGAGTCTTGGAACCAGTTCGGCTCAAGCCTTAACCGAACCATTAGACCGTTTTTAACATGTTTGGCGGTTTAGCTATTCGGTTTCAGTCTGGTTTAGGCTTGAGCTTCCTTAACCGGTTTGAGATTGGTCTGGGATGGCTCAAGCCAAACCGAACCATTTTGGGCTAAACCGATTCCCAAACCAGTTAAGGCTTGATTGAGGTTGCATAAACCAAATCCTAAATTGGTTTATGATTAACTAGTTAAGTCTTGACTGGTTTAGAAGCCAGTTCAATACAAGTTTGAAAACTCCCAAACCGGTTAAGTTGAAACCAAACAATTGTTGATTCCTATGTTTGTGTATGTTAATTGATGGGTTGCCATTAGTGGGAGTATTGCATCACTGTATAGGCTTCTTTGTCATGGGCCCACCAATTGGATGTGTGTGTGCGTGTAGGAGTCGAAACCGGTTTGGCCCAAGCCTAAATTGAACCGTTATACCGTTTTTAACAGATTTGGCGATGTAGCGGTTCGGTTCAATTCAGTTTAGGCTTGATCTTCCTTGATCAGTTTGAGCTTCGTTGGGGATGTCTCAAGCCGAACCGAACCATTTTGGGCTAAACCAGTTCCTAACTAGGTAAGGCTTGATCGGTTTGGATAAACTGATTCCTAAACTGGTTTATGATTAACTGGTTAAGCCTTAACCGGTTTAGAAGCCGGTTCAATACAAGTTTGAAAACTCCTAAACTAGTTAAGGTTTAACCCATTAAAATGAAACCAAACCATTTGTTGATTCCTGTGTGTGTGTGTGCCATTTGATGGGTTGCCATTAGTGGAGTATTGCGTCAGTGTATAGGCTTCTTTGTTGTGGGTGACACCTCTAATCCAATTGGGTATGTTTGTGTGTCTGTGTGTGTCAATTGATGGGTTGTCATTAGTGTGAGTATTTGCATTGGTGTATAGGCTTATTTACCATGGGCGACTCCTCTTATCCAATTGCATGTGTGTTTGGGTTTGTCAATTGATGGGTCATCCTCAGTGTGAGTATTGCATTTGTGTATATGCTTCTTTGTTGTGATCGAATCCTCTGATCCAAGTGGGTGTGTGTGTCAATTGATGGGTTGTCATTAGTGTGACTACATATTTGCATTAGTGTATATTGGCTTCTTTGTCGTGGGTGATTCCTTTGATCCCCCTTGATCACTTAACACAATCCTTTGGGCGGTGTGCGATTCTTCCCGCCTTGCCCACTCTATGTAGATACTTTGGTTTGAGTATATACTTTGTTATGGATAGACTTCTTCCCAGTTTTGATTCGATCCAACATGCTTGTAGGTAGACGTTTGCTACTCCCATCATGAATGAGGAGCAATGTTGGGTGCAAGGAGGACGAGGATGAGTACGATGATAGGTTGACATCTTTGGGATAATGACCCCTTGCAATAATCATATCCCAAATCATAAGGACTAAATAGTCAAACCCGTACACCATTATCTAAGATGCACTATGAGTACCATTAAATCAAACACACCACATGATGTATATAGTAGGCCTTCCTTTGATTCCTCACTAAGGTTGGCAAATTGTGGGGTATTGAGAATTTGGTGTTTTCTTATTGAGACATCATTGACTAGTACAACATTAGCATTAATCCATGTCGCAAACATTGCCATCACGAGTGAGATAAGGTGTCATGACCTTAATGGCAAACATTGTCACAAACAGACTTCGGGGTTATGGATTAAAAGAAGCATTTTGAAAACACTTGTACATGTGCCAAAGTGTAGCGAAAACATGAGGGGTCTAAACCATGAGAAGCGTCTAGTGTCCAATAGTTTTTGTTCTTAGGCTTCTCGACTCTAAGCTCCCTTTTTTTTCATATCTCTCCTCTCATTGGGTGTTTGGTAGTTTCGTTTGTTCATAGACTTATTGACTCTAACTTTTCTTTTTGCTCTTAGTTCTTCCTCATGATAACTATTAACACATGTCGAGCACACACCTAATCACATACCATAATTTTCATTAATTGAGTTTGAAATTACAATTAGGGATCCCTTTCTTTTTCTCACTATCTTTGCCTCCCTAGTTTGGACAAGACATGATTGATAAAACCCTTTTAATGGGCCCAACCCTTTTCTTTAAGTTGAAAAATTACCATTCTGATTTTCCTCTTTATGCATGATTTTAGACCACACCTTCCACATTAGCAAATGGATGTTTTAACCCATTGAGCTAGCATGATTGATTAACGTTTAATGTTTCCTTACGAAGATACTCCTTTTGTAACACATCTAAATCCATTGATTTTAGTTAGTTTCTCCATGTACCATGTTATGGCAAGGTAAATCACTTAGTTAAAGGTTGGATTCTTCCACATTAGCACACTTGATTTGTCTTCAAGTAGTCCAACTTAGGTTATATTTAAAATTGCATATAATAAATATAACTTTCAAAATAACAATTAAATATATATTTTACACTTCAAATCGTGATGTCTACATTTTATTTTGCCCTTAAAATACGATTTTGTTGATAATGGGTACATAACCATCAATGTATACTTTTGAGTCTACCACAAGATACAAACATTATGAATAAAGGAAGGTAACATTTATGGGTAGCCACTTTGACACATGCCTTAGCAAGATGAGGAGAATTTGGAGGTGATATAAATTTCACATTATTGCAACAATCAATAATGCTCAAAGTTCAACTAATTGTATAGGAAAATCAACATACATTTGTGTACCTTTGCAAGGATTCAAGTTGCAAGAACATCATGAGGGCATTCCAAATGCGAGTGGCAACAAGTCTGACATGCCCAATGAGGGCTATGGTCCCTTATTCCTCTTGCTTTAAGGTCTCCATACCTGATGTATAGTTGTGATGAGGAGTAGTAGAGGCATAACAAGCCCAAGGATGAGCTCCACGGGGATGGTCATGTAGGTGAAGTTGGGCATAGCCAAGCTTGCACCAATGGAACACTTCTTCAACTTCACCACTAAATGTGGAGGAATCCATAGATTTTCCAAATGTTCTCAAAAGTCTTTGGCATCTTCTAAGTCTTGTACGGGTTGACAATGTACAAATACACGTATACAAAAATATGTGTATAAATATACACAATGAGTGGGTTGGATATACATGTATAAATATTTATATAATTGTTCCCAAGTTCATAAATGATCTAGATTCCATAACCTAGCCACAGAGTCAAGGTATACTCTTGTTGATGTGTCTTGGGTTTGAACAATCTTTGGCCTGAAGAGTATTATGTTCCCGTGTTTACACGTGTCAAAGATAAACAAGTATTCTAGGCCAAATAGGTGGCTACTAAATTACTACCCCGCCTTGACATTTCTTACACATGGTCTCTAGGCCTGAGATCTAAACAAGGTCTTACCATACATTTCTATTGGGATAATGCGTAGTGAATTTTAGGAATCTACATTAGTGCACCGCGATCTTCATCACTAAGTGGTGAAATGTGTGCTCATGATTGATTGATTAGTGATAGGAATAAATAAAGATAAGAAAAAATATCACTAAATGATTGATTAACAAATTCACAATCAAAATCAAAATACTTTTATTTAGACGTTTCCCCAACATTAGCAAAGGATGTATGAGAAAATCAATGGCAAGAAAGAAAGAATATTGACTTTATTGACTTCTTGCTCCTTATGCATATCCGTATTTATATGCAAGAATGGATAAATATAATGTGTATCAGTGTATGCTTGTATATTTAGGCATACTTGTGCTGGAACATGTATTGTTTGGGCGAATATTTATATGTCCATGGATGTGAATGTGATTTATGTTCTATGGTGTAAGGTTCAAACCATCCCTTATAATTGTCACGATGTAACACAACCACATTGCAACGTCCAATATATTCACTAAACGATCATGGGCATGGAATCAATAATATACAATTTCGTAATCATTGGTCCCAACCGCTTCATCGATTCTCTTTAAGATTGCCTAAACCTCTTCTTGTACTTCTTGCAACAAGTCCTATGATTGGCAGTGACAATTTGCACCAACACAAGCTCTCCTCACCATTGAGGATAACCTTGGAGAAGTTGTTTTGTTGCAACAAGTGTCAATAGTACTGCCTAGGAACATAGAGACCGCCCATTCCAAGAATCAAACTCTAAATTATTTAAACTCTTATCCTTGAGTGCATTTATCTTGACCTTAGCACACGCCTTCTCCAAGGCACCCATCAATTTGCTCATGTGAACACTTAACGAAGATACCCTTCATACCCACTAGTTGCCCAAAATCCTCTACGAAGATATATCCTCGGGTTGTCTTGAAATGGTGCCCAACCATCCTACAAATATATAGGAAACAAAGCATTGAGGAAGCCAATCAAATCGGTGTCTAAAAGTCCTCTTAATATCTCTTCTCTCGGCAAGAAGAAACCTAAATTTTCAGCTTCAAATACCTACTTCAAAGAAAAAAGTGGGCTAATGTAAAACCCACACAAATTCATCCTCACAATTGATAACTTCCATGATTGGTTTGGCAAATTTATATTATTTGGTGGGACATATGCCTGCCATAGCAAGCAATCGAACCGAACCAAACCAAACCAAACCGAACCAAGCCGAACCATTAGGGTCGTTTTTGAATATGAGGTCGAAATCATGATCAAAATTTGGATCTCTAACCAATTAAAAATTAGGGCTTAATCTTTTATAACCCCTATGTGAATTAGATCTTATTTATTTATTATTTTGAATCAAGCTTTCCTTTAGTAATCCTAATTGAACGCAATGTCAATTAAATTTATTTTCTTAATCCTTACGGAACTCTGATTGAGTTAGGGTTTTTTACCTTGACCCTCAATGAAGGAGTAGTGGCCGGCTGCAGCCTGATCTGAGGAAAATTATGTAAAGCACTCTGTGGTATATACAACATATGCTCTTTAACAATCAGAAATAAACTGAAATCGATCAATTTTTTTTGCTTTGATGGACGAAGGATTGATGGTTGATCATGAATGAAACTGCATAAAATCTGAGATAAAAAAGACTCTGTATTGAGAGAGAGAAAGAGATAGAAGAAGAAGTACAAAATAAACTTCTGTGCTTTGATTTCATGCAAATGAAACCTCAAATTCCATAATGTACAATACATAGCTCATCCTGCAAGACGAATTCCATATAATCTGTAATCTGTATAATATCATATGATAAGAGATATCCAAATGATTAGATCGGATACAGTAATCACACGATCACTTGCCCTTAACACATACAAAAACATCTAAAGCTCTTAGATGCCAAATGCCAAAAAGCATAGAAATACATACATATACACCACAGGTGTAGGAAACTTGAGAACAGTGCAGTAAGAAATCGGAATCATGGGATGCGAGACACAAGGAGGATCGGAAGCCCCTTCACAGGTAATGGCATGGGGTCCACCACAACGGCTTCGTTAGGGTTCTTGAGGGTCCACGAGAATCGAGTGATCAACCGATGGAGGACCATCAGTATTTCCATGCGTGCGAATTCGTTGCCCGGACACATCCTCGCTCCTCCACTGAAGGGGACGAATGTGAATGGAGCCGGGCCTTCTCCTTCGAAGCGCGATGGATCAAACTTGTGTGGATCGGGGAAATACTTAGGGTTTCTATGAGTCGAGTAGGGAGACCACAAGATATGTGTGCAGAAAAAGGCATGGATCAAATGTTTTTTTGTTGTATTTTGTGGATTTCAGAGAAATAAGAGCTAACAATTATGATTTTGGGGGGCATTACATAAGAGTTTTGTTCTCCAATCTATGATTTTGTGTGAGATCTATTTGGATTTGGTTTGGGGACAGTATAGAGACATACCTTCCATGATTTTGGGATCCTAAACCCATCGAAGCTCATATCATGAGTTGCCACTCTGAATGACCCCTGCGCTGGCGGCACCAGCCTCATCGATTCTTGAGCGACTCTCCATGAAAGCTTCATCTTCTGTATATCTCCCCAATTCAAAAGCTCATCGGGGGCCTTGCTTGCCGCAATCTCCTTGTTCTCTGAGCACACCAAAAACAAAGGGATGGTAATAAAGAAACCTTCAAAGCACATACATATATATAGAATTAACATGATTTTATATCATCATCAAAGAGAAATATACATGTAAACCTCATCCATTATGTCAGGATTAGATGCAAGATATTTTCATCCAATGGTGAGATAAAGCCGGGACACAAACCTTAGTAAACCTGATCCATTATGTCAGGATTAGATGCAAGATATTTGCAGATCATGGTGGCTACAATGGCGCTGGTATCATGGCCTGCAAAGAGCAACAGGAGGATGTTTTCCTTGATCTCCTCATCAGAAAATGGTTGTCCATGCTCATCCTTATACACAAGAAAACCGGAGAGGACGTCTTGATGATCAATGACCAGACCAGCAACCATACCTCTCCTTCTCTTGTCGATCCATACCTGCACAGGCTTTCTTAACACATCCGCGGCTGCAAGGGCTTTGTTATACCTCGTTCCGGGAATGTTGATCGGAAGCTCAATCATGCCTTTCACCATGATGTTGAAGTCAAGAAGCAGCAATTCTTGATCCTTCTCATCCTGCAGACCGATGAAAACCTCGCAGGCAATCGAGAATATTAGCTTCTTCATTAAGGGGAAGAGAAAGACCTCAGATTTGCCTTCAAGATGCTCCCTGATGAACCCGAGTAAGATGAGATCGACACTGCTCATGTATCTTTGCAAGGATTCGGGCCGCAGGAACATCATGAGGGCGTCCCGAATGCGAGTGGCCGAAGGCCCTGCAATCACAACAAGAGATTTGGCGCCCATGATTGCGGCCACGCTATATGGCAATGAGGTGTTGCTGTTAGAGAAGGCTGCCTTGTTACCTGAGGGGCTAGCCAGGACTACTGTAGGGCAAGTCAGTAGGTTCGTCTTGAAGGTCTCTCCGTAGGCCAACATGGAATTTCCATGGAATCCCTTCCTTTTGTGTTCTGCGATACTCTAGGGTTTCGCCGATGAACGGAAGGCCGAAACGACCCGGACGTAAAGGCAGCAGCAGCAGCAGCTCCTTCTCTTGCTGGCGCACATCCTTCTTCTTGCTTGAAGGTCTCCATAGCTGATGTACAGATGGTATGAAGAGTAGTAGAGGCAGAGCAAGCCCAAGGATGAGCTCTGCAGGGATGGCCATGGAGGTGAAGAATTCCATAGCCAAGCTTCACCAAGGCCAATTCTTCTTTTCTTTTCTTTCTCCACTTGTCATCATAATAACCATCACCATCACCATCACCATCACCATCACCATCACCATCACCATCCAGCATCATAATCATAATCATAATCATAATCATATAATCATGATTCATAATCATAATCATCACATGGGCTTTATAGAGAAGATTCATGAAAATAGATTTACAAACAAAGTGTGAAAATATGCCAATTGTCTTTATAGAGAAGATTCATCAAAAATCTTCACACAAAGCAAAGGTGTGAAAAGATGGCAATTGTCTTTCACTTGTCAAGAATTGAATGAGAACCTTGAAATTTCAAGAAAGACTGAAGCCGATCCCAACACAAATTCTCGCTCTATCAAGGTGAAGCTCCCGGCTCCGTGTCTTTTTCTATACATGTAACACCCGGAGCCATATTCATTCTTTACCAATTGATATTTGTTGCATATGTTACGGCTTTTCGTCACACTTTGATGTATGTTTCGATGCCATGATGCAACTTCCAAATTACATGTCACACACTTTACATGTCGCACACTTTTCCTCTCCAAGGCCTTTGTCGCATACTTTACATGTCAAAATTTGATCAAATACATTGGGCCAAGAAAGTTGCATTGAATTAAGTAATTTAGAGAACATACACATACACATATTTGATCAAATACATTGGGCCAAGAAAGTTGCATTGAGTTAAGTAATTTAGAGAACATATGCATACGCATACGCATACGCATACCCATGCCCATGCCCATACCCATACCCATACCCATACCCATACCCATACCCATACACATATTGACTAGTTCTTACTTGATGTGATTCCATACAACTAGATATGTGTTGGATATAATCAATGATCAACCCAAGTTGTAAATCTATCCCCGTATGTACTCTTAGAGTGCACATTTTGTGATAGCGCCCCAAATGAGGAGTAGCTATTGTGCAACTCGACCATATGGGTTGATAAGGTCACAGGTGTCAATCTAGGAATCCGTAGATATGTAGGACACAATGTATTTAGGAAAGAGTGAAGTAGGCTAATAGGATTGACTAATTAAGTCAACTAGAAAACTATTTTGTGGTCAAGTTACGATGTACTTAGTCTTAAAGTATGTGTCATTGACTTTAAGATAAGTACCATCTAGCACTAGCTTGTATCTAGGGAGTTGGGTCATATTAAATCACAAGCTAGTTGACAAACGAGGAATATCTCCACTACTATCAATTGACATGCACATTTAATGTTACATTTAGACCAAACAAAGAATATAATCCACTCTCTTACACAGTGGTGTGATGATCATCAGTCCCCACTAATTTTGTAGTGAGTTGGTCCAAATCCTATCTAACCTCTAAGGTGTGAGCGCATGAGTGAACTACCATTGTGAGCTACTCTCATATGTAATAGAAGTTTTGTTTTCATATATCCATCTCTGTGATTGTAACTCTAAACCTACCTATCTAATTGATTCTCAATATTTCCAAGAATATGCACATTGAAATGATATTTGAAAAATTGAAACGCAAAAGAAGACATGTGTCACTAGCCTTCGAATGACGTTAATAAAAGAAAAGGTTGTGTTTGGGAGAATTCCACTAGCTTCTTATTTATTTTGAGTCTCATATTCTGTGAGTTAAACTTTGATAATGCAAGAAACACCTTTAAAAAAAAATATAATTAAAAAAACTTTGATCATTCAAGTATGAAACCAAGAGTCTTGCAACAGAATTGAATTTTCACTTCAACTTGATTGCAACGTTGCATTATGGTGGCAAGTATTCCCACATGTCATGCATTTCAGGTTCCTAGCACTGGATGAAAGTAATGTAAAATTCCATAATATATCAACGAGTTATCAAATACTTATGGAACTTTGAAATCGAAAGACAAATGTAAGGATTACCCTTAGATTAAAAAACACTTGCCACTTGTCACACCTTTGTAGTGTAATGGTGAGTATTCTTGCCAGTCTCATCTAAAATGGTAAAAATATTGTAGTATAGTTTACCTGTTTCGATTCTTGGCATCGACGAACAACCAAAGTCCAACATTCTTAAACTAAAATGGTATAGTTAGGCGTGATCATAGAAATGATATCTGTAATGCAAAAGAAGGCATGTATTACTAGCCTTGAAGCCTTGAAGCCATCAATGTAGGACTAGCCTTGCTCATTTTCGAAAGATTGAAGCAAAATTTCACAATGATTAATGGAGGAAACTAGTATTCCATTAAGAATATGTAAATGTTGTATAGTGGTGAGTATTCCCGCATATCATGCAGTCGACCCTAGTTTGGTTCCCAATGAAAGTGATGTAAAACTCCGAAATGTGTGGGCAAATCGTCTCTTTGTTCCATAAGGTGTACTAGCCACTCATAAGCAGATGCAAGGATTTGTAATCATAAGACCACCCATTAGAAATCGAAGGACAAAGGTAAAAATGATTAGAGAATAAGGAGAAACCTAAGTTCTTATTTACTTTGAATCTCCTATTTAGTAAGTTAGTCTTGTCATGTGAGGAGGAAAGCAAGAGTATGTGTCTGAATCATTCGCTCTCATGGAAAAGATTGTAGTATAGTGGTTACTAATTATCTTTGAGCGTTATGTAGGTGATTGTGGTCTGATCCTTGGCATTGATTGTAGGTAGGAACATTTGTGGTACAATAGGTGGTGGCAACACATGGCGTTTCATGAATGGTCTTTGTCAAAACCGCCCATCTCGTGCCTTCCAACACTTCTTTCTGTTGTGCATGACATAATCATTACTTCAAATGAAAAGTTCTCCATCACATGTATGACACCATACATTAAAGTGTATTCCATTGAGTGCTCTACCATTTCTTAAGCCTGTGGATTAAGAGATGGTGCCCTGAATTCTAGCTTGGTCTAGACATTGTAGTGTGTCATGTGGATTGCTCTACCTTTCTTGAGTGTGTGTGCGGGCATGGAAGGATAAGAGATGGTACCAAACTCCGATGTGGTCCTATAGAGTAAGTCGGGGGTGAACACTAAATCCTAAACCTTGAACCTTCTTGTCCTAGCGAAGATTGGCTCATAACTCTCACATGATTTGTCATAAATCACGCGTTGTGGTTGTAAGCATCATGGGTGCCCATTGGGAACCCACCTTTTCGAGACCTTGGAAATATGTTAAAAACACTCTTGTGGTACATAAGATCACAACATATTATGCTCTCTCACAATCTTGTAAATAAACTCAATTTATCCAATCTTTTGCTTCTGCTACTCTTTAACAATCCTGTACATATAAACACAATGTATCTAATCGTTTGCTTTTCTTTAACAATCTTGTCAAATAAACTCAAAATCTATCTAATCTTCTGTTTTGATGCTCTTTAACAATCCTATAAAATAAACTCAATCTATCTAATCTTTTGCTTTGATGCTCTTTTACAATCCTGTAAAATAAACTCGATCTATCTAATATTTTGCTTGTTTATTTTTATTTTTCCAAAAAAAAACTCCTTCCACAAGTTATAAAATTGCTTGTTTTTTTTGTGAAGGGTTGATGGGGTTTTTATCATGATTCATGAATGAATCTACATAAAATCTGAGACAAAAGAAGATGACTTTGTGTTGAGAGAGAGAGAGAGAGAGAAGAAGAAGAATTCTGGTGCAACTTGCAGACATGGAAATGACACCTCAAATGTCATCACCTACAATAATCCATAGCTCATCTAGCAAGAACGATTTCCATATAATCTGTATGATATATCACTTAGGGGTATTGAAAAATTGGTGATTTCTTGTTGAGACATCATGATTGACTAGTACAACATTAGCATTAATTCATCTCCGAGACTTTGCTGTCACGAGTGATAAGGGGTCAGGACCTTAATGGCAAACATTGTCACGAAAAGGCTTAGGAGCTATGAACCAAAAGAAACATCTTGAAAACACTTGTACATGTGTCAAAGTGTGGCGAAAACATGTCAAGGGTTATAACTTATAAACCTATAGAAGAATCTAGAGTCCAATAGTTTAACTTTGTTCTTAGTCTTCTCGACTCTTACTCATTGGGTGTTTGGTAGTTTCGTTCGTTCCTAGACGTATTGACTGTAACTTTTGTTTTCACTCCTAGTTCTCCCTCAATGATAACACATGTTGAGCACACACCTATTCACATACCATAATTTTCATTAATCAAGTTTGAAATTACAATTAGGGATCTCTTTCTCTTTCTCACTCTCTTCGCCTCCTTAGTTTGGAGAAGACACAATTGATAAAACCCTTTTAATGGGCCCGACCCTTTTCGTTAAAAAGTTGAAGAATTATTATTTTGATTTATCCCTATACATGATTTGAGTCCACACCTTCCACATTAGCAAATGGATGTTTTAACCCATTGAGCCACCATGATTTATTAACGGTTAATGTTTCCTTACGAAGATACTCCTTTCGTAACAAATCTAGATCCAATGATTTTGGTTAGTTTCTCCATGTACCATGCCATGACAAAGTAAAACACTTACTTAAATGTTGGATTCTTCCACATTAGCACAATAGCTTTGCATTATATAATCAATGTAACCTTAAAAATAACTATTAATAATATATTTCACGCTTCAAATCGTGATGTCTTCATTTTTTTGCCCTTAAAATACGATTTTGTTGATAATGGGTAAATCATTGTCAACGTATAGTTCTAAGTCCACCGCACAAGACAAACATTATGAATAACGAGGTTAATGTTTATGGGTAGCCTCTTTGGCACGTGACTTAGCAATATGGGGACCATTTGGAGGTGAAATTAATTTCACATTATTGCAAATTGCAACAATCAATAATGCTCAAAGTCCAACTACTTGTATAGGAAGATTGACCTGGATTGTGTACCTTTGCAAGTTTGTAATAATTGGTCCCAACAACTTCATTGCTTCTCTTTAAGACAACCTAAACCTCTTCTTTGTAGTTCTAAACTATTGTTTCCAACAAATCCTGTGATTGGCAATTACGATTTGCACCAACACAAGCTTTGCTCTGCGTTGAGGATGACCCTAGAGAAGTTGTTCAGTTGCAACAAGTGTCAATCGTATTGCCTAGGAAAATATCGAGACTATCCATTCCAAGAATCAGCCTCTAGGCTCTAATCTTTAAACTCTTATCCTTGACTGTGTTTGTCCTCACCTTAGTATGTGCCTTATCCAACAATTTGCTCATGTGAACACTTATTGGAGATACCTTTCATACCCACCATTTGGCCAAATTCCTCTACGAAGGTATATCCTCGGGTGGTCTTGAAATGGTGCCCAACCATCCTACAACAACAGGAAACAAAGCACCACCGAGGAAACCAATCAAATTGGTGTCTAAAAGTCCTCGTAATATCTTTTCTCTCAAGAAGACGAAACCTAATTTTTCACCTTCAAATGCCTACTTCAAAGAAAAAAGTGGGCTCATGTAGAACCCACACAAAGTTATCCTCAGTATTGATAACTTCCATGATTGGTTTCGCAAATTTGTATTATTTGTTGAGACATATTCCTGCAATAGCGAGCAATCAAACTAAACCAAACCAAACCGAATTTGTATGCCAATCTCTTGTTGCTTTGTTAAGTTTTTGCCATGGCGAACAATCAAACCAAACCAAACTGAACCGAATTTGTATGTGAGTGTCTTGTTGCTTTGTTAAGTTTTTCATTGAGAGAGAACTTCCATGACCCATCTCAACATTACTTTCATCACCTGAAGGAAGCATACAGGTTTTCTTCTTTGATGATATGTTTGGCAATGAAGGAATTCCATAGTTATGCTCTTCTTCATCATTACCTGTAAATACCATCAAGTCTCGAGGGTTTCTGTGTTAGATCTTTAGGGTAGTTTTGGAATATGAGGTCGAAATCATGATGAAAATTTGATGTCTAATCAATTAAAATTAGGGTTTTATTGTTTAGAACCCCTATTTGAATTAGATTTTATTAATTTATTAATTATTATTTGAATTAAGGTTTCCTGTTGTAACCCTAATCGAACGCAATATCAATTAGATTTATTTTCTTAATCCTTATTGAACTCTATTTCAGTTAGGATTTTTTACTTTAACCCTCAACGAAGGAGTAGTGGCCGCACTATAATGGCTGCAGCCTATTCTGAGGAAAAATATGTAAAACATTCTGTGGTATATATAGCATATGCTCTGTAAAAATCAGAAACAAACTCAATCGATCAAATCTTTTGCTTTGATTGAAGAAGGATCGATGAGAAGTAAAAGTAAAAAATAAACTTCTGTGCTTTGATTTCATGGAAATGAAACCTCAAATTTCATAATGTACAATACATAGGTCATCCTGCAAGAAGAGTTCCATATAATCTGTATAATATTATATGATAAGAGACATTCAAATGATTAGATCAGATACACAATTGTAGGAAATTTGAGAACAGTGCAGTAAGTAATCAGAATCATGGGATGCGAGGCTCAAGGAGGATCGGAAGCCCCTTCACAGGTAATGGCATGGGGTCCACCACAATGGCTTCGTTAGGGTCCTTGAGGGTCCATGAGAATCGAGTGACCAAGCGATGGAGGATCATCAGAATCTCCATGCGTGCGAACTCGTTGCCCGGACACATCCTCGGGCCCCCGCCGAACGGGACGAATGTGAAAGGAGCCGGGCCTGCTCCTTCGAAGCGCGATGGATCAAACTTGTGGGGATCGGGAAAATACTTAGGGTTTCTATGAGTCGAGTAGGGAGACCACATTATCTGTGTGCAGAAAAATGCATGGATCAAATGTTTTTTGTGTGGATCTCAGAGAAATAAGAGCTCTAACAATTATGATTTTGGGGGGAAGTACATACAGAGTTTTGTTTCACCAATCCATGATTTTGTGTGAGATCTATTTGGATTTGATTTGGGGACAGCAGAGAGACATACCTTCCAGGATTTCGGGATCCTAAACCCATCGAAGCTCATATCGTGAGTTGCGACTCTGAATGATGCCGGCGATGGTGGTGTTAGCCTCATCGATTCTTGAGCGACTCTCCATGAAAGCTTCATCTTCTGTATATCTCCCCAAATCAAAAGCTCATGGGGAGCCTTGCTTGCCACAATCTCCTTGTTTTCTGAGCACACCAAAAACAAGGGATGATAATAAAAAAAGGTCTTCAAAGCACATACATATATATAATTAACATGATTTTACATCATCATCAAAGAGGCATCTACATGTAAACCTCATCCATTATATCAGGATTAGATGCAAAGATATTTTCATCCAATGATGAGATAAAGCCGGGATACAAACCTCGGTAAACCTGATACATTATGTCGGGATTAGACGCAAGATATTTGCAGGTCATGGTGACGACAATAGCACTGGTATCATGGCCTGCAAAGAGCAACAGGAGGATGTTGTCCTTGATCTCCTCATCAGAAAATGGTTCTCCATGCTCATCTGTATACGCGAGAAAGCCGGAGAAGATGTCCTGATGGTCAGTGACATAGCCAGCGGCCATATCTCTCCTTCTCTTGTCGATCCATACCTGCAAACGCTTTCTTATCGCATCCGCGGCTGCGAGGGCTTTATTATAGCCCGTTCCGGGAATGTTGATCGGAAGCTCAACCATGCCTTTCACCATGATCATGAAGTCAAGAAGCAGCAATTCTTGATCTTTCCCATCCTGTAGGCCAATGAAAACCTCGCAGGCGATCGAGAATATGACCTTCTTCATCAGGGGGAAGAGAAGGACCTCAGATTTGCCTTCAAGATGCTCCCTAATGAACCCGAGGAAGATGAGATCGACATGGCTCATGTATCTTTGCAGGGATTCGGGCCGCAGGAACATCATGAGGGCATTCCGTATGCGAGTGGCCGGAGGCCCTGCAACCGCAACAAGAGATTTGGGGCCGATAAGTGTGGCCACGGTATATGGCCATGAGGTGTGGCTGTTAGAGAAGGCTGCCTTGTTACCTGAGGGGCTAGCCAGGACTACTGTAGGGCAAGTCAGTATGTTTGTCTTGAATGTCTCTCCGTAGGCCGAGATGCGGTCCTCGATGAATTTCCATGGAATTCCTTCCTTGTGTGTTCTGCTTAACTCTAGGGTTTCGCCGAAGAATGGAAGGAAGAAACGACCTGGAGGTAAAGGCAGCAGCAGCTTCTTTTCTTGCTGGTTCACATCCTTCTTCTTGTTTGAAGGTCTCCATAGATGATGTACAGCTGCTATGAAGAGTAGTAGAGGCAGAGCAAGCCCAAGGATGAGCTCTACAGTGATGGTCATGGAGGTGAAGAATTCCATAGCCAAGATTCACCAAGGTCAATTCTTCTTTTCTTTTCTTTCTCCACTTGTCATCATAATAACCATCACCATCACCATCACCATCCACCACCACCACCATGATCATGATCATCATCCATCATTCATCATTTATTATCATGAACATCCTCATCCTCATCGTCGTTATCATCTATGTATAGCAATGGGCGCGGTTCGGTTTCGGTTTCTTGGCCTTCAAACCAAACCAAACCAAACCATTTATTTATATTAAAAACCAAACCAAACTGTTTAAATTTTATGATGCCAATTAAACTGAACCGTAAAAATTTAGAATGAAACCAAATCAGTTTATCATAAATAAAAAAACCAAACCAAACCGATAAACCGATAAACCTTCAAAACTTTTAAACCTTTAAACCAAACCACATAAGCCAAAACCGCTAAACCATGAAATTCAAAACCAAACCGAACCTAAACCGCTAAACCATGAAATTCAAAACCAAACTGAACCGAAACCAAACCGTATCATAATATTTGAAACCAAACTAAACGGTTTATTTATCTTTGAATCAATAAACCGTTATGCCATGGGTTAACGGTTCGGTTCGGTTTGAGCCGAAACCGTGCCCATTGCTAATCATCTAGAGAAGATTCATCAAAAAGCTTTACATGCAAGGTGTGAAAACATGCCAATTGTCTTTATGGAGAAAGATTCCTAAAAAAAGCTTCAGAACCAATTCTCTCTCTCTCTCTCTCTCTCTCTCTCTCTATGTGTAAATAATGGCTTTTGTTACAAAAGAAAAAGTACACCACCATGATTAACTTACTACAAAGTATAGAACCCTCGTATGGACATATGGAGCTATATACTACTACTACTACTACTACTACTACTACTACTACTACAAACTCAATACCACCCTACACACCAATTCAAATGGCGAATATGATGACCCCAAAATGAGGAATCGAAAATCCACGGTGGTTTTCTTAAAAACTCGTGAAAAACTTTAATTGAGTGGTGAGTGAATCCAAAAATTAATGGGAAATGATCTAATATAATTGACCCTTTGGTAGGCATTACATACATTCGATCCAACCTACTCCAAATATCCTTTTATTGAGCCGATTGAGAGGTATAATCAGGTTCATCTCACTTTAGTCATTTCAATACATCTCGTAACATGACTTAGTCTCAAAGTCTTCCCATTCTTGAGCCTCTGGTCCATCCATAATAGAGCGGATAGATGTTGATTGATCTGTATCATAACAAACATTAAAATCTCCCATCAAGAAACCTGGTCGACCATTATCAAGCATCAAGTTTAGAGATCTCCATAACAACTTTTGTTCTTGTGAAACATTCGATGCATACACCAATTAAGCAAAGAACTTGCCCTTCATAACATATCTTAACCACAATAAATCTTCCAAATTCATCTGAAACAATTCATTTTGGATAAAATTTATCTCTTATAAACATGACAATCCCAGAATAATCCCATGAACATTGTTAGCATAACATAGTGTATAACCCTTAGAATAACTAATTAATCTAGCATTACGATGATCTTTATGCTCTACTACACATAAAACATCCCACTGCTCACTTAATACAATCCTCAAAACCTCATGCATTATAAATCTAGAACACAATCCCCTCACATTCTGTTGGGAAATTGGTCCCTCCGGATGGAATCCGGTTATAAATGAAGAGATCTGGTGAGAACCGGAAGAGATCCAGAAACTAGATCGGATGCACCCAATGAGAACAGGAAGAGAAGACATATTTGTAAATATGTTTTTTGAGTAAGCCTATTGAGGCTATATTTGTAAATAGCCCTAAGTTCATATATGTATAAATATGACTTAGGGCAATCACTTTATAGGTGGTGTAGTTGTTATATTGTGGTATGTGCACTTTCTGTTGTAATTGTCGTCTGACGAAGATCGCGAGCATGAGGTCGTTGCCTCTGTGTCTCCACTTTGTATTTCCTCTCATATAGTGATAGTTGGAGTTTGAGGGCACCTGTGGTTTTTCCCTATTAGGGTTTTCCACGTAAACATCATGTGTTATCTCCGTGTGAGTCTGTTTGTTTTTCTTCCATTCGCTGTTTAAGTCTCAATTGTGGCTGGGTGCTATTTTTCTTACAAATTGGTATCAGAGCGAACAACACAGGAAATGGAAGAATCGTTCGGCATCATGTTCAAGCTAACCGACTCTAACTACTTAGTGTGGAAGTCGAAGATGAGGGATATGCTGGTGGTTAAAGATCTTTGGTTGCCGGTTCAGTTCGGGGACAAGAGACCGGATAAGATAGACGCCATAGTGTGGGAGGTGATGCACATGAAGACGACGACATACATCCGGTGTTTCATCGACATTAGCTTGTACAACAACTTCAATGAACAGAGCAAGGATCATGAACCCTGGGAGAAGATCGACATCATGTTCTAGAACAAGAATGTTGTTAATCGGGTTTCGGTATTCTGGAAGCTAGTGAGGCTCCAGTACCAAGACGGCTCTAGTATGGCGGAGCACACGAATGCCTTCCAGGGGCTAATACACAAGGCAACCTCGTTGGAAGTACCTCTCGCCGATGAGGTACTCGCAGTGATCCTGCTTAGTTCCCTCCCGGATAGCTGGGAGACGTTAGTTGTCACGTTGGGCAACGCCGGGCCAGAAGGAAAGCAGTTGTCCCTAGCAAGGGTAAAATCAAGCTTGCTAGATGAAGAAGCTCATCGGAAGGACCGAGAGTCCAGAACCGATCCGAAGGCCTTGGTCACGGAAGATGACCACAACCGGGGAAGAGGCCAGTATCGGAGTCCCCAAAACCGGGACAAATTGGGGACGAGGTCGAAGTCAAGGGGGAGGCCTACTTGCTTCTATTGTGGGAAGCCGGGGCACTTCTAGAATAACTGTCGGCATTTTCAGAAAGAGAAAGGAACCGATAGTACCGATTCGAAGAAGAGTTCGGATCAAAACCGTTCGGACCAGAGAGGACTGGATCGGAAAGGAACGTCGACAATCGCAATAAGTGAAGAGGAACTAATGCTCATTACCAAGGAGAATGAGTTAAACCTTGTTAGTGACGAGACAACTTGGGTTGTCGATTCCGGAGCGTCGTTCCACCTGACATAGGATCGGAAATGCTTCTCATCCTACATAGTCAGTGATAATGGTTGTGTCCGTATGGGGAATGAAGGTACATGCCGAATTATCGGCATAGGAGATGTGTTGTTGACGACATCAACCGGATGCAAGTTGCTACTGAAGGATGTCCAACACGTTCCGGAGGTTCGACTGAACCTGATATCAGCCAGTCGGCTAGATGATGAAGGCTACACGGGTAGGATCTGGAACGGAGTTATGAAGTTCAGCAAAGGGAGCCTAATAGTAGCTCGAGCCCGGAAGGTCAACACACTATAGTTGAGGCATGCCCGGATATGCCGGGAAGAAGTGAATGTTGCATCTGACACTGCTTGTGAGCTATGACACAAGAGATTGTGTCACATGAGCTAGAAGGGGATGAAAAGACTTGCTGAAGACAATCTCATTCTGGTGAAGGACGTGCAACTTAAGAAGTGCACCGATCGTCTTTCCGGCAAGCAAAACCGAACCTCCTTCCGGTCAAGACCACTGATGAGACGGAATACACCACTGGAGTTGGTGCATATTGATGTGTGTCAAGTGGACACGAAGTCACATGTTGGATCGCAGTACTTCGTGACGTTCATAGACGACCACAACCGGAAGTTGTGGTTCTCACCGTTGAAGACGAAGGATCAGGTGCTATCCGTCTTCAAGGAGCACCACGCGAGAGTGGATAGAGAAAGTGGTTAGAAACTGAAGGCAGTTCGAGCGGACAATGGAGGGGAATACCGGGGACAATTCGAGGTGTAGTACCGGTCAAAGGGAATCCGTCTTTACTTTACCGTTGTCGTGAAGAAAACCGTCCACAAGCGGAATCGGTGCACCGGAGCGTAGGAACCGGCCCTTCATGCACGTACGCCTTGTGTTGTACATAGGAGAGAATTAGGGACATGGGAGATCCTAGGTAGGTAGATTCGGTAGGTAGGAAGTTAATAGGAAACGACTCCTTCCTTGCCTATAAAAGGAGGGAGACGAGGAGGGGAATGGGGGATCGCGGAGAGTCGAGGACGAAGTGCTGTCGGTTTGCGTGCGAAGGCTTCTCTCTCTCTCTGGTTCGCAAACTCCACAACTTCCTTCTGTGCAGGTTTCGGGAGGCTCGCGCTGCTCTGAGGAATGCCCGAGTGCTTCCGGCAGCACCTCCAACCTACTCCTTCCTTTCTGTGCGTTTACGAACAGGTATCGGCATCTGTTCGCCGGCCTGTTCGGTTGTAACCGACCTCGTGTTTTGTTGTCTGTCTTTATTAATACATACATACATTCGTGTCTCTCTGTGTCGCTGTCCCACTCGCGTCTTTGTGTCGAAGGGCCGTGTCCCTGTGAATCTACTCTCGCACGTAGTGGGTCTCTTCTCCTTTCTCTCTTGCTCTTCGGTACAGGACCCCCAAGGTCCCGCCTCATTCCACGCATCCGCGAGGAATACCTCGACATTATTGGTGAACCCGACGTGAAGGAGGCGGCAGAAGAGCAGAAGATGAAAGGGTCGGATCTTGCAGAGGCCATGGCTTCGGCCTTGGATCGGATATTGAGCGCACGCGAGGGCTCCGGCGCCCTCGACAGAGCCATTGAAGCGGTCATCGATACGATCGGCCGGTTCAGCGGAAAGGATGCCACGAAGTATTTGGCATCCTACGGGGCAGAAATGCTGATGCGGGACATTCCGGAAGAGAGGCGTCTTTCCGGGTTTCCTCGAGTGGCGATGCCGAGCATCCATGCGGAGGTGCTCAAGGTGCGGGCGGAGAGCCGTACCTGGGAGGAGTTTGAAGGCCGACTCCTGGAAAAATACGGGCTGGACGACGCGCTCCGACTTTCGAAACGAGACTTCATGGAATGGTTGGAGTCCCCCGGCAAGGGAAGAAACGCGTCGACACTGCTCCGGGAGTTCGAAGAACGCTTTGCGCGCCTTTCGGCGCTTGACCGAACCGTTCTGGATATGAGCCGGGTCCTACTGTTCGTTAAGTCGGTGGACGAGCGGGACCGGGATCAAGTCGGCTCCTTGTTGGAAACCGAAGACGGGCTGACGACCGACTGGGCTGCGGTTAAGAGGGTCTGTGGCCGTTTCGACAAACGGCGAGAATGGGCTGATAACGGGGCGGCCGGTGCGGGGTCTGTCACAGCAAGGAGGCTTGAACCGGCACTGCAAGGGCGAAGGGAAGAAACCCGGGAATGGCTCGAAACCGGTCCAGCTGCGACCGGCATGGTCAGTGGCTTGTCCGGAGGAGCAGCGCTGGAGGAGTTGACGCGGGCGATAAAGGATCTCCAGATCGCCCAGACTCGAAGGGAAGGCGGCGAACCGGCTCGTGACCGACGGCCGGCAGCAGGGAACAGGTGCATGTGGTGCGACGAGGTCGCCACATCCGGAAGGACTGCGGCGATTTCGCAGAAGCGTTGAGGAATCGGGTGGTGTACCTGTGGGAAGGCCGGGTGCACGCCGGCGACACCAGAAGGGCCCTAAACCGAAGCGACGGACGAGGAGGTATGAAGAGACTGATGGAAGAGGCAGCGGCCCAACACGTGGAGGCCATCCACTACTCGGCGTCGGACGGCATTCGGGTCGGGGGCAGCGAGGCCCGAAAGGAGGGCAAAGACGGATTCTGGTCGGCAATGCTGGAAGGTCTTGCCGGCGCACGGCTAAGGAAAGACGAAATGGACCGCGCTGAGAGACGGGTCTGGGAAATAACCGGGTGGAGCGATCCGGTGGAGGAGAAGACGGGCTTCGTAGAAGCGGCCTGCCGGAACTACGAGGCTCTAGTAGAAGACAAGCGAGTGGGGAAAGCCGGAGCGGCCGGGCCCTCATAACGGTACGAGACCCGATTCGGGCAACGACGGAACGATGCCGGTGGGTCCGGCTCGCAAGATAACCCCAGGAAGGGCGGATACCGACTGGGGACGGAAATAGAAAGGACTATGGACCTACGAAAGGTCCTAGAAGAACGGATCCTTGACAGCAAAGTGGAGCTGTCATTGCGGGAGGTGCAAGGGATCGCCAAGAAGGAGTTCCACGACTCCATTGTGGACCTAGTGAAACGGAAGAGGCTGTCGACGGAGACGGAACTGGAAAGACCGGTGGAGGTGCGGACGACGCACATCGACGACATGGTGATGGAAGACGAGTGGGTGGAGAGCCACTATTCGAGGCCACACTGGGCCCGAGCGACCACGGAGACCCCGGTAAAGATCGGAGATGTTCAGGAACCGGTGGTGGCATTGGTGGACCACGGTTCAGAAATTAACCTAATGTCCATGGACTTCTATAAGAAGGGAAAGTGGCCGATCAACACCAGGCACGGGTGGAAGATACGGGCAGCGACGCGCGCCACCGAGGAACTGCACGGGGCCTGCCCGAATGTGCGAGTAAAGATCGGCGACGTCGAGATTGACCAGCACTTCTTTGTACAGGAGACGTCCTCGCATCCGGTCATATTAGGGGAACCATACATCACGACGGCGAGAATGGAGACCAAGGTGCTAGACAACGGTTCGGCCTACGCGAGGGTCAAAAGCCAGGACGGGCGCCATTCGGTCCAATTTCTGACGGTGCGACCGAACCACGAGCGAAACCGCGAATCCCTCGGTGGCGAGAACCGGGAGGATTTTTAGAGAGGGCTGCCAAGGCGTGGGGCCGAGACAGTCCGGACACTTGGGAAAGACCCCACGACTGTACGATAGGTAGGAGATTTTGCTTCTCCGACAACGGAGGGTGTATGATAGTCGGCATCGTTGGCCGAGAAAAGACAAGGGCGGAAGTGCGACTTCGAGCGTGCGGAGTTCTCGGCCCGGACGAGGAAATCAGCGGGGCCGTGGAGGCGGTCTCCTTCGACGACACCTTGGGGATGCTGAGGAAGGTTGCCGGAGAAGACCTTAACGAGGACCGGACGATACCGGTATGTTCCGAAGAGATGTACGAAGTCATCGCGAACTTCAGTCGGGGGCTCGGGTCGGATCGGACGGCCCGAGTTAGCACGAAGTACAAGACTGTGGACCGGAAGGTAAGGCCCGTCGCGGCACCCTTACCGAAGGGCAGCGAGTCCCGAATCAGAGGGGTTGCGTCGGACCCCAGTTTACGAGATCCGGCCTACATAGGACACACCTTCACCGACGGGACGCTCCGAGAGCTCAAGATCGGTGGGGGCGGGTTCCTACTACCGATGGAGGAAGATCGGTTTCGTAGAATGCTCGGAAGGCACGGGAAAGCCTTCGCATTCTCACAGGAAGAGATCGGGTGCGTAGACCCGACGATCGTGGAGCCGATGGTGATATTCACAGTACCGCATGTGTCATGGAATCTCAAGCCGATTCCGGTACCGAGAGCTCACATCCCGAAGTTGATGAAGCTATTGAAGCAGAAAGTAGATATGGGCATTCTCGAACCGTCAAGTGCGCCATACTCGAACCGATGGTTTACCGTACCAAAGAAAAACGGAACGATGCGCTTCATTCAAGACCTACAGCCGGTCAACAGAGTGACCATTCGGAACGCAGGAATCGGACCGACCATAGACAAGTTCGCGGAGGCCTTCGTCGGAAGGTCGATTTACTCGTATGGTGATCTATACTCGGGGTACGACCAGTTCCAATTGGCCGTGGAGAGCAGAGACATTACGACGATGCGAACTCCCCTCGGCCTAGTGCGAATGTGTACCCTGCCGCAAGGAGGGACCAACTCGGTGGCCCACATGGTGAATGCAATGAACAAGGTACTGAGGGATTGCATCCCGGACATCACCATGCCGTTTCTAGACGACATCCCTATCAAAGGGTGCCCGGTGGAAGAGAAGGACGCAACACTCGGATCGGACGGATGCCGGCGATTCGTGGCAGCACACATCGACGACTGCGAGAAGGTGCTACAAAGGCTAGAGAATGCGAGGCTCACCTTCTCCGGGGAGAAATCGGCCTTCGGGCAATCAGAAATCTTGGTGGTCGGACACCTATGTGGACCATATGGCCGGAAGCCGTCTCCGGCAAAGGTAGAAGCCATCTCCGCGATGAAGGCCGGCTACAGCTCGGTTATGGAAGTTCGGAGGTTCCTGGGGGCATGCGCATTCTACCACATATGGATCCCACATTACGCCCACGTTGCGGAGCCGCTATACGGGTTGCTGAAGAAAGGGCGAAGATTCGAGTGGCGAGACGAGCACACGGAGTCGGTCCGGAAGCTGAAGGAAGCTCTTGCGGCGGCACCGGCGCTTCGAAAGGCTGTCTACGAGAAGGATACCCCGGTATACATAACGGTGGATACGAGCCCGACCGGGATTGGATGGGTCGTCAACCAAGAAGACGAGGACGGCACCCGGTTCCCGATCCGATTCGGTGCTAAGGTCCTCAGTGAGCGACAGCGAGGGTACGCCCAGGTTAAACGCGAACTTTGGCGTATCGTTTCGGCAGTAAAGGCCGACAAAGACTACCTGATCGGGTCGGAAGTGATTATCGAGACGGATTGCCTTCCAATTCTCGGCATGGTTTCCGGATGCGCGACGCCGGACCTGGCGATGCTCAGGTGGATAGCGTACATCAAGTCCCTGGACCCGGAAATACGGCACATTTCCGGAAAGGACAACGCCATGGCCGACATGCTTTCGAGGGCGAGGTTTGATGACGGCGGCATGGTTTCGAAGGACGAAGAAGTCGGCGTGGACTTCTTCGATGCAGCGTACGTGACGACCGATGGGACGAGCACTCCGGCACTTAACGACTTTGACGAGAGCAAGTACGACGGCGAGTGGCTCCAGATCGGTGGATTTTTGAGGACAATGACGCCGGATGCGTCGTGGACGAGGGACAAGGCCAACCGGATCCGGAAGAAAGCATACCGATTCTTCCTCCGGGACGGACACTTATGGAAGCACCCAAAGAAGAGGAACGGCGTCCCGCTCCGGGTGGTGGCAATGAATGAAGAACAGGAGGAGCTGCTGACGGCCTACCACGACAGCCCTTGGGCTGGACACCGTGGAACGTGGGCCACGTTTGAGAAGATAAAGGGGAAGTACTGGTGGCTGGGACTGTACTGGGACGTGCATCGGTTCGTGACAACTTGCGAGAGCTGTCAGATGCACTCCGTAGTCCGACACCGGGACGAGCTTCACCCTACGTACCCTCCGACCATCCACTTCAAATGGATGGTAGACCTGGTGACGATGCCGATGGGAGTAGGACAGATGCGGTATCTGGTCCTGGCTCGGGAATATCTGACGAACCAGGTGGAAGGCCGAGCCCTTCAGAACAAAACGACTGTAGTCGTATGTCGGTTCCTGATTGAGGACGTGATATGCCGGTACGGGTGCGTCGGGAAGATCGTGGCTGATCGCGGGGAGTTGGACGCCGAAGAGGCCGAGGAGCTGTTCGACCGACTAGGAGTCAAGCTCTCGCTTACCACTGCATACAATCCAGAGGCGAATGGGAAGGTGGAGCGTGGACACGGACCGATCGTCAAGGCGTTAGTTCGGGCATGCGGAGGGCAAGTCGGGAACTGGCCACGGCTGCTGCCCTACGCGTTGTGGGCTGACCGAACTACACACAGTTCGGTAACCGGATTCATGCCGGCAGAGCTCATGTTTGGGCAGAAGCCGATCATGCCGATGGAACGTACGATCTCCTCATGGGCAACCGTGGACTGGAGAGACGAGATGAGCCGGGAAGAACTGTTGACGGCGCGCATACGATAGCTCGAGTGAAGACCGGAGGACGTGGAGCAGGCTGCGGAAAAGCTTCGGGTGGCCGGGACGAGGAACAAAGCCTAGTTCGACCGGACGCACCGGCTCCGACCGAAGAAGATCGAGGAAGGCGACTGGGTGCTAGTCTACGACAGCAGCCTCGACAACCAGCACCAAGCGACACGGAAGTTCGCAAGAAGGTGGTTCGGGCCTCGACAAAGCGCCAACGACAACGGGACATACCATCTGGCAGAACTCGACGGCACGAGAATGGCGATACCGGTAGCTGGGAAGCGGAACAAAGCGTTCAAGAAGCGTCACGACGACGAGCCGGATCCGGTTGACCTGAACCGCGACGACGAACGATCCGAAACCGAGGAAGAACCGACGAGCGGAGAATGAAGGCTGGACCGGTTTTCTCCGTCCCAACACAATTTGGCGCATGCCGGTGGATGCGCGGTTAGGTGGGGGCGGATGTCGTGAAGAAAACCGTCCACAAGCGGAATCGGTGCACCGGAGCGTAGGAACCGGCCCTTCATGCACGTATGCCTTGTGTTGTACATAGGAGAGAATTAGGGACATGGGAGATCCTAGGTAGGTAGATTCGGTAGGTAGGAAGTTAATAGGAAACGGCTCCTTCCTTGCCTATAAAAGGAGGGAGACGAGGAGGGGAATAGGGGATCACGGAGAATCGAGGACGAAGTGCTGTCGGTTTGCGTGCGAAGGCTTCTCTCTCTCTCTGGTTCGCAAACTCCACAGCTTCCTTCTGTGCAGGTTTCGGGAGGCTCGCGCTGCTCTGAGGAATGCCCGAGTGCTTCCGGCAGCACCTCCAACCTACTCCTTCCTTTCTGTGCGTTTATGAACAGGTATCGACATCTGTTCGCCGGCCTGTTCGGTTGTAACCGACCTCGTGTTTTGTTGTCTGTCTTTATTAATACATACATACATTCGTGTCTCTCTGTGTCGCTGTCCCACTCGCGTCTTTGTGTCGAAGGGCCGTGTCCCTGTGAATCTACTCTCGCACGTAGTGGGTCTCTTCTCCTTTCTCTCTTGCTCTTCGGTACAGGACCCCCGAGGTCCCGCCTCATTCCACGCATCCGCGAGGAATACCTCGACACCGTGCTGAAGACGCCGGAACTAAACTGGTTGGCCGAAAGGATGAACCAGACCATAATGCAGAGAGTCCAAAGCATGCTTGCACATGCCAAGTTACCCAAGACGTTTTGGGTTGAGGCGATGATGACGGCGACCTATGTGATAAATAGATCACCCTCAGCACTTTTGGAAGGAGACTCACCTCAGAAAGTATGGACCGGTAAAGATGTATCTTACCAGCATCTGAAGGTGTTCGGGTGTCTTGCATATGTGCATGTTGCAAAGGACAAGAGAGCAAAGTTGGATCGTCTAGGCCCTGCATATTCCTTGGATACAACGATGATGAGTTCAATTACTGGGTATGGGATCTGGTTGACAAGAAAGTGTTCCAAAGTTGGGACATAGTCTTCATGAAAGACATGACCATTGCCGACTGGGAGTCGGAGAAGAAGATGATGAACTCCAGATCATCCAATGAAAACAGGTTTGAGGACACAAGGACTTACCCGGTTGACAACCGGATGTTAGCTGATAACTGGATGACACTCGACGAACCGGCCGGATACGAACAAGAAACCTAAAAGACCGAAGAAGAAGAAGAAGAAGGAGATACCGGAACCGAAAAAGATCCTAAATCAGATTCAGATGAGGAACAAACGGAGGAACCGGTAGTCAAAAACCAAGGACGGAGATATCCTCTCCGAGAGAGAAGAGCCCCCAGGAGATTTCTGGATGTAGAGCATGTGTTGCTAACCGATGAGGGGGAGCCAGAAAGCTTCGAAGAAGCAAAGAGAGACACCCATATCCTGAAGTGGTTGAGTGCCACGCACGATGAGATGGATTCCCTGCATGAGAACCACACATATGAGCTGACGGAGTTGCCTAAAGGGAAGAGAGCACTCCGGAACAAGTGGGTGTACAAGCTGAAACCGGGAGATGCCGGAAACCCGCCGAGATACAAAGCCCGAATTGTAGTGAAGGGTTTCCAGCAGAAAAAAGGAGTGGACTTCGATGAGATCTTTACCCCGGTAGTAAAGATGACATCCATCCGGACGGTATTGAGCATAGTGGCAAGCATGGACCTCGAGGTAGAGCAACTGGACGTCAAGACGACATTCCTACATGGAAACCTCGAAGAAGAGATCTACATGCATCAACTGGAAGGATTTGAGAAGAAAGGGAAGGAGCACCTGGTGTGCCGGCTGAATCTAAAGAGCTTATACCAATTGAAGCAAGCCCCCCGGCAATGGTACCGGAAGTTCGACTCCTTCATGACCGACCAAGGGTACCACAAGACGCAGGCCGATCATTGCGTGTTTGTGAAGAAATTTAACGGAGGAGATTTCTTGATACTTCTCCTATATGTGGATGATATGTTGATCGTTGGACGAGACCAAGGCAAGATTCAGATGTTGATGAAAGCTCTGAACTGGACCTTCTCAATGAAAAACTTGGGTCCGACAAGACAAATATTGAGAATGCACATCATCCGGGACCGGTCGAAGAAGCTGTTGTGGTTGTCACAAGAGAAGTACGTTGTCGTGAAGATTTCCGGCTATAGTGTGAAACCGGGGTGGAATAGGGCTATAGTGTGAAACCGGGGTGGAATAGGTCGAGGGGTTCTATTCGGTTTTAGGGTTTCTTCTAGGGTTTTCTTCTTGGGTTCTTTAGGGTTTCTATGCTTCTTTGCTTGCTTATCCGGTTAGGGTTTTCTTGTAGTCATTTTGGGGTGCGGCCTATGCGGCCTTGGTTGTAATCTTTGTAAACTCTTAATATAACATGTCTTGTGGGTGTATCTTGACTCCATCTATTCTACTCTATGTTTATGTGATACTCTTCCTCTTCTCCTCTTGAGCTAAGCTTCCATTTTGTGTCTTATTCCTTTTCCTCTACTCCCTAGTCCAAGACCCCCGTGGTCCCGCCTCGGATCCTACACGTACTTGCGAAATATCGCGATAACGTGACAAAGGTACTCCAAAGGTTCAACACGTCAGAGGCGAAACTAGTCGGATCGACACTTCTGGAAAATTGCAGGTTGTTCAAAAAGCAAAGCCCGAAGAGAAAGGCAGAGAATTCGGATATGACGAAGATACCATATGCCTCTGCAATCGGAAGCCTGATGTATGTGATGGTGTGCACCCAGCCGGACATCGGTTACACAGTCGGAGTAGTTAGGCAGTTCATGAGTGTAAAGAATCGATGGTGATTCTTGTGAAGCAGAAGAGATGTGAGTTATGTGTGTATGTGTGAGAGAAGAGAGGAGAGGAGAGAAACACAAGATAGATAAGAGACAATATGAAGTACTCAAGAAGAAGGAGATGTATATTAACAAGTAGAATATGAGATACAAAATAGCGTTACAAGGAGTCACAACCGACTTAATATGGAGTAGGAGGGTGCTTTATATAGAGTCACCCTCTCTCTTCATTTACTCACTACAATGTTCACTCTCTCACTAGAGCCTTGAGGAATGTGAAGTCTTACGGTCATGGGGAATGTGGAACCATTAGTTATGTGTCATAGAATATGAATCTATGACACATAGTTTAATGTGTAGAGAGTGGTGGTGTGACTCTTGACCTTTGAGTAATCATAGATTCTCAAAAGTTGTGTTCACACGTTGCTCTATGTTGTCAAGCTTGATTCTCAACACGCCCCCTCAAGCTCAACTCGGGTCGGCTCCTATCAATCGATGTTCGCATCGGCTGGTATTTGGTTCTCGCGTGTACTCCCCCTCAAGCTTGGCAAGTCAGGGATCATCAATCCAAGGTCTGACATGAATTGGTGAAGCTTGTCGGCTCCTAGGGCTTTCGTGAAGATGTTGGTCGTTTGAAGATTTGTGTTGATGTGTAGAAGGTCAACATCTTCAGCCTAAACATGCTCTCGAATGAAGTGATAGTGCATTTCGATATGCTTTGTGCGTGCGTAGAACACCGGGTTCTGAGCCAAATAAATACTTCTCATGTTGTCGCAGTAAAGGGGAGTCGGATCCTTGATGGGAATGCTCAGATCCTTCAAAATCCTCTAAAACCATACGGCTTCACATGCAGCTATGGTTGCGCCCCTGTATTCTGCCTTCGTACTCGAAAGAGCGACGGTAGGCTGCTTCTTGCTACTCCATGAAATCGCTCCACTGCCGAGGGAGAAGACGAATCCGGAGGTTGATCATCGATCGGCTTTGTAGCCAGTCCAATCTGCGTCCGTGTATCCTTCGAGTAGTATTGGTGTCACCCGATTTGTAGAGAAGGTCGTAATCCATTGTTCCGCTCACATATTGTAATACTCGCGTAGCGCAATCGAAATGGATATCTCGCGGAGTTTGCATGAATTGGCTAAGGAGTCCGACCGGATAGCTAAGGTTGGGTCGTGTGATAGATGAAACTCCCGATCAGTTGTCGATATTGAGTCAGATCGCACTCGTTCGTGCCGTAGTCGGCGATTGATTTGCACTCTGTCATCCCGAACTTGTATAACAAGTTAAGAATGTAGTGCCGTTGAGAGATCATAATGCCGGCCGGATTCTGAATCACCTCGATGCCTAGGAAGTAGTGTAGCTCCTTCATGTCCTTCATCTCGAATTTGTTGGAGAGGAGGAACTTCACCTTGTTGATGTGGACTAAATGCTCACCTCCAATAACGAGATCATCCACGTATAGAATGATGACAATTGGGCTTTTAGACTTGTTTCGTACATAGAGCGAGTTGTTGGATTTCGACATTCGAAAGCCGATTTGATGAAGATATTGCGTAATCGTCGAATGCCAAGCACGTGGTGCTTGCTTGAGGCTGTAGAGAGGCTTCTTGAGTCGACATACAGCTTTCAGATGGATGTTGGATTCGAATCTGGGTGGTTGAGCCATGTACACCTCCTCTTACAATTCACCTTGAAGAAAGGCGTTCTTTACGTCCATTTGGTGGAGGTGCCACCCTTTCGCTGCTACAAGTGTGATCATGGTCCACACAGTCGTCATCTTTGCCACTGGGGCAAAGGTCTCTTCATAGTCGAATCCATGTGTTTGCGCGTATCCTTTTGCTACGAGTTGAGCTTTGTAGCGATTGACGGAGCCATCGGCATTATACTTCACCTTGTAGATCCATCTGCAGCCTATCGCCTTCTTGTGTGGTGAGTGGGTAACGATATCCTATGTGTCGTTCTTGCGTAGTGCATGCATCTCCTCGTTCATTGATTCGATCCATCGCGAGTCCTTCGCGGTTTCGAAAAAGGTTTCCGGCCCCCGTACTGTTGCGACCTTCATCATAAAGGCGTAATGGTACGCCATACAATCGTTGTAGCCGAATCGGCTTACAGGGTTCTTTTCACGGGTGGATCGGCAGAGCTTCTCGTTTGCAGATACTATGGCTTCCTCCGCTCCATTTGTCCGGATCTCAAGGCCTTCAAACTCACTATCGAGGGAGTGAGTCAATTCGTTGTCGTCGAAATGATCGTCTTCATACTCCGGCATTTTTGCCTTCCCTTTGTCTAGCTTCGGACTCGGTCGAGATGTGCTTTGATCGCTCGGAGGCTCTTGTGGTCCGCTTAGTCGGGTCATGATCGGACTTTCTTCGAACATCCATGTAAGTCGATCTTCGGCTTCTATATCTATTTCGACGGAATCCGGGTCGAGCGGAATCAAAGTCGAAGTTGTCTCTGGTGCGTAGCACTATGCGGACTTGTCGAAAACGACGTCTCGACTTACTCGAGATTTTTGAGTTGAGGGGTTGTAGCACTTGTACCCCTTTTGCTCCAGTGAGTATCCTACGAGGATACATTTCTCCGACTTCGGGTCAAGCTTTTGACGCTTCTCATTGGGGATGTGCACGTACGCAATGGAGCCGAATATCCGAACATGTGATAGGTCCGACTTCTTTCCGAAAAACTTCTCGTGCGGAGTAAGTTCATGCACACCCGATGTCGTACACCGATTCATGAGGTATACGGCTGTGTTAGCCGCTTCTGCCCAATACAACTTCAGCACATGCTTTTCGTTCATCATAGCCCGTGCTACTTCGAGGATGGGCCGATTCTTTCGTTCGGCCACTCCGTTTTGTTGTGGCGTATGTCAACACGAAAACTCTCGCTGAATTCCTTCTTTCCGTAGATACGTTGTAAACTCATCCGAGAAATATTCATTGGCTCCATCCGACCGAAGACATCGTACATGTTGGCCCGTGGCTTTCTCAACTTCATTCTTGAATTTTTGGAAGTGTCCGAACACTTCGCTCTTTTGCCGCATCGGGTAGATCCAAGTGTGCCTAGAGAAGTCGTCGATGAAGGTCACGTAGTATTGGCATCCGCCAAATGTCGTTGTTTGAGCCGGACCCCATACATCGGAATGAATTACGTCGAGTACACCTTTGCTCACGTTCTGCTCCTTCGGAAATGGGTGCCGATGTTGCTTGCCGAATTGGCAAAGGACACACATGACGGGAACTCAAGGCTCCTTATGCGCAACGCTCGGCCACAACCGAGCTTAGGATCATACACAGAAAATGGGAAATAAAACACGACAAGAAGAAGAGACGAGGTACACAGGAGGTTTACATGGATAACCCCAAACTAGGGGAAAAACCACGGCAGCCCACAGGCTGCAAACTATCACTATGATGGAATGTACAACAATGAGTTCACTGAGGCACCGACCTCGTGCTCACAGATCTTCGCCACAGGCGGCGGTTACAACAGAGGCAACGACCTCTTTCTCTCTCTCTCTCTCTCTCTGTACAGTTACGCACACTCTCTATTCTTGCACCAACAAGAATGACAACAACAACAGTTACAATAGTTACTAAAAAAGTTGCCCTAAGTCATATTTATACTAATATGTCTTTCCGGCTATTTACAAATGTAGCCACGATGGACTATCAGAAACATATTTACTAATATGTCTCTTCATCCGGTTCTCACCGGGTCTATACCATCCGGCTCTCTGTAGCCGATTACTCCTCATCCGGTTCATACCGGGTCTGCACCATCCGGCTCTCCGTAGCCGGGTACTGCTCATCCGGTTCACACCGGGTCTGCACCATCTGGCTCTCCGTAGCCGGGTACTCCTCATCCGGTTCACACCGGGTCTGCACCATCCGGCTCTCCGTAGCCGGGCACTCCTCTTCCAACAACACTGTTCTTCTCCCTTCCCATCCGGAGGGACCTGTCTCCCAACAACACACGCCTTCAATCTCTTTCTCCGTGAATGTCGGGAGCCCGATGACGACTCCTTTCGATTGCATTGCCTTGAGCTTTTGGAGGTTGATATGGCCAATCCGCTTGTGCCATAACTCTATGTCGGAATCGGTTTTCATGCCCTTTGCGAACATGGCCGATTTCATCTCGTGTGAGTCGAGAATGAACATTCAGCCCTCTCTTCGTCCGCGTGCGATGAGTCGACCCTCTTTTTCGATGAAGCAACCGCTTTGATTAAATCGTACTTGCATTCCTTGCTCTACAATTTGGTCGACGGAGACCAAATTCTTCGTGATAGTTGGTACATGCAAGACATTTTTAATACAAGTTTTCTTACCTTCTTCTCCGAACGGAACATTGCCGATGTGCCGAATCGGGTGTGTAGTATCGTCTCCGGTTTCGACATAGCCGGGTCGGTCCGGCTCACGAAGTTCTCAGAACCATTCTTGATGCGACGTCATATGGCTCGAGGCACCGGAATCGACGAACCATACGTCTTCTAGACCGGAGGCATTAGTAGAAGTAAAGGCCGACATAGAATTCACTCTGTCTCATCACGAACATTCCGCCGCGATCGTCATAGTCAGAGTTGATGGCGTAGTTGGTGAGTTGGCAGCTAGTGGAAGCCGACTCGCGCATCTTCTTATGACATTCTTCTTCGTGGTGGCCGACTTTCCCGCAATATCCGCATTCGATTGAGGTTTGTCGGCTCGGACCGGAATGGTGGCTCCCCTTTCTTCCGAAGGTTCCCCAATGGCCTCCATCTTGTTGCCATAATTGAGAGTTGTTTTTGTAAATCGGTCTGCCTCGTCCTTGGCCGAATCGGCCTCTTCTTGCACGGTCCTGTCCTCTTCCTCCGTCCGAATGCATGTAGAGAATTTGGCCATCCGAGGCGCTACTCCTTGTTCGAACATGGTTTTCTTTCACCAACAACATGGATTGAAGATCGAAGAATGAGGGCGGATTCTCTCGTGCTAGTACGGCAGTCCGCATCGCGCTGAATCTTGGTGCAAGGTCGCCGAGGCATATTTGCACCATCTCGTCATCCTCCACGTTTACGCTTATCGAGCCGAGCGAATCACAAAGCTCCTTGATCTTCAAGGTGTAGTTCGTGACGGACATATCCCTTTGTTGGATATTATTCAACTCTTGGCGGAGTTGAAGCTTTCTCGCGGTAGTGTTGGCGGCGAAAATCTTTCGTAGATTCTCCCACGCTTCCTTCGGCTTCTTGGCTTCTCGAATGTACCCGAGCATGTGGTCGTGAACACATGTCGCCAAGCAATACATCACTCGGCTTGACGCTTGCTCCCATGTTGCATAGTCGGCGTCTTTCGGGTTGGGCCGATTTTCTTGTACTCCTTTGATGTAGCTCCAATAGCCTTGGCCGACAAGGTATTGGTGCATCTTGTACTCCCAAGATGCAAAGTTGTTGCGATCTAACTTCTCGCTAGGGAGAGTGCTCCCCATTTGAGTATTCATTGTCGATGTAGATTTCTTCCTTCTTTTCTTTTCCTTCTCTCTCGAACACGAGCTATGTAGTTGCACTATGATAGCAATGAGCCGGTTCTTCTTGAACGTCGGCGTAGAGCACAACACACGATCACAATGAGGCGAGTGGGATAGATCGAGCTACCAAATCGCTCTGATACCATGTAAAGAATCGATGGTGATTCTTGTGAAGCAGAAGAGATGTGAGTTATGTGTGTATGTGTGAGAGAAGAGAGGAGAGGAGAGAAACACAAGATAGATAAGAGACAATATGAAGTACTCAAGAAGAAGAAGGAGATGTATATTAACAAGTAGAATATGAGATACAAAATAGCGTTACAAGGAGTCACAACCGACTTAATATGGAGTAGGAGGAGGGTGCTTTATATAGAATCACCCTCTCTCTTCATTTACTCACTACAACGTTCACTCTCTCACTAGAGCCTTGAGGAATGTGAAGTATTACGGTCATGGGGAATGTGGAACCATTAGTTATGTGTCATAGAATATGAATCTATGCCACATAGTTTAATGTGTAGAGAGTGGTGGTGTGACTCTTGACCTTTGAGTAATCATAGATTCTCAAAAGGTGTGTTCACACGTTGCTCTATGTTGAGCTTGATTCTCAACAATGAGTAATCCCGGAAAAGAGCACTGGAACGCGGTCAAGTGGATACTCTGGTATCTGAAAGGCACCTTGAGTATGTGCCTCCGATTTGGCTCCGGTAAACCCCTCTTGGAAGGCTTCACTGATTCGGACATGTCGGCGGATGCGGATACTAGCTGTTCTACATCTGCATATGTCATGACTTATGCAGGGGGAGCTATTTCGTGGCAGTTGAGGCTACAAAAGACAATCGCGTTGTCAACCACGGAGGCAAAGTACATGGCAGATGTGGAAGCCGGCAAGGAGATAATTTGGATGAAGGACTTCATCGGAGAGCTAGGGATCCAACATGAGGAATACCGGCTCTACTGTGATAGTCAAAGTGCCATCCACCTTGCAAAGAACACAACCTACCATTCCCAAATGAAACATATCCAACGGAGGTACCACTGGATCCGGGAGAGAGTAGAAGATCAAGAGTTCGTGTTGACTAAGATCCACACGAAGGAGAACAGGTCAGATATGCTAACCAAGGTATTGACGACCGACAAACTGGACGCGTGCCGAGAGCGGATCGGGCTAGCGAGACATCCCATGCCGTAGTGAAGGGGGAGATTGTTGGGTAATTGGTCCCTCCGGATGGGATCCGGTTATGAATGAAGAGGACCCGGTGAGAACCAGAAGAGATCCGGAAACCGGATCGGATGGACTCAGTGAGAACCGGAAGAGAAGACATATTTGTAAATATGTTTTGAGTAAGCCTATTGAGGCTATATTTGTACATAGCCCTAAGTTCATATATGTATAAATATGACTTAGGGCAATCACTTTATATGTGGGGTGGTTGTCATATTGTTGTATGTGCATAACTGTTGTATAGAGAGAGAGAGAGAGAGATACAGAGTGATACTCTGTTGTAACCGCTGGTTGGCGAAGATACAGTGCTCGAGGTCATTGCCTCTGATTCTCTGTTTGTACCTTTCTCATATAGTGACAGTTTGGAGTATGTGGGCTCCCATGGTTTTTCCCTATTAGGGTTTTCCACATAAACATCTTGTGTATCCTCTATCGTTGTTTGTGTGTGTACGTGCGTTCACTCCCTACTTCCCATTTCTGTGTTTGATTCTCATAGAAGTGATTCAAGACTTAGTTGTGGCCGAGCAATATTCCGCGTCATTCTCTTCGATTTCCAATGGGGAGCCATTAACCTTTGTAATATGATGGCCAATGGGAGACCTAGATTTCCAATGGGAAGCCATAATAAGACGGCTAGGAAATAATTTGGGTTTTTTTGACACACTAGTTCAATACTCTCCTTCCAATCTTGAATCTTCATATATGCAACCACTTACGGGAAGCCACAAACCTTTCTAATATGACGGCCAATGGGAGACCTAGATTTCCAATGGGAATCCATTAAACTTTCTAATAAGACGGCTAGGAAACAATTTGGGTTTTTTGACGCACTAGTTCAATACTCTCCTTCCAATCTTGACTCTTCATATATGCAACCATTTATGAACAATATCACACAATCCGCCATCAAAAGAAGGCAACACCAAAAAACATAGTGGGGATGGATCAATCACCTCGGCTAGTTATCCCAAAGAGATTGAACATAGTCTCTCCAAAGATAACCTAAACCCCCAATGATCTTGAGGATGGCTTTATGTATGGACAAATCACAAGAGTAGAACATAGACATATAAAAATGAATGTCTTAATGTTGACATTACTAAGCATATCCTACCTTTCTATGCTACATATCATAGATAGATTACCGTGTTTTAACTTTCATTAATAAATATCTATATGTTGTCGGAATGTAAGATCATTGACATTGATTATAAAATGGTATATAAAGTGCGAAGGAATGACTTGTAATACTTAACAATTTACTTGTTAACAAGTTGAAGAATAATGATGATTGCACATGTGTCCAAATACATGTAAAGACTCACGCGTGCTTTGAAATTTCGAACCTTCTCTTGTAGAAATAATAATATTTTATTTAGTGTGGAAGCATTTAAATAGTTTTACTCCTTAAAGAAATCACTTCTCTAATTGAAATGCAAAGTGGACTATTTGTTTTCTTTTTTGAAGTGATTGAGAACAAATACTACCTTATTGAATATAGAACTCCTCTTATAGAAATGGTAAGTGGACTATTCTTGTCTTTTATGAAGTGATTCAGATCAAATACACAAAGTGGATTATCGGTGGCATAGCTAGCATGCATACCCGATAGAACTTGAAAAGCACCATAAATATAATTCAAGGTTTAGTAATCATTCTCATGAAATAAAATCATTATATCATTTCTTTAATGAATACATGTAGAGAGAGAGTGTATGTGAGCGAGAGGTTTTTCCATATACAAGAATGCCATTATCCATACATTCAACCCCAACTCCTAGTTCTAGAGTGGTACCTAGTATATTAGTTCAAATAATAACCTCTACGATTTGTACTTGCCTATAGTGAAATACTTCAAGTAGTGAAATTTGAACTTGGGTGCATGTGCATGTGTTAGTGTAAACTTGGATACAAAAGATGCATGGACGTAGTTTTCTAGCACATGCAAACATATTCTACATGGAGAGAATGCCAGTCTACATAGAGATAATAATATGACATCAAATATAATAATCTTATTTGATGAACTAAAAATTAAATTTGTTATGTGATTGCATGTGTTATATTGAGGAGAAATCAATAGGGAGAGTTACATTAGTTAATTGGAGGAAATCTAAAGTCAACATTAAAGAGCATGTGCCACTAAAGGAATGCTTTTTATGGAGCCATATTTAGAGAGTATAAATGAAGCTATATGACATATTAGATCCAAGAACAATATGCTTCTTTTGCCTCTAGCCCTTCATTTTATATGCAAGAGTTTTTATAACAAAATTTGTGGCATCACTTCGGGGTGGAGGAGCCACATGTTTTGTACCATTTTTTCTGAATTTAAGGGGAGACATCACTACATCTTCAAACAAGACTTTGGTCAAACCAACAATGATCGGGATTGTTCTCGTTAGAATTTAAGGGACAGAGAGAAAAGTCATTGGATAACAAAACAACCACAAAATGTTGTCAACAAAGAACCACCGGGATCATATTTAGAAATTAGCACCATCACACGTCCTTTCCAAGCTACAAAGTAACCAAGTGCTACATGACTAGGGTCTCAACCCTAATTTTCAAAAGGAACCTTGCAATAGATTAAGCAACAACAATATGTGGTGCACGCATGCCATGTACCCATCATACTTGTTATCCAAAATTCCAAGCCAGTATTTAGATCCATGATGGAGATGTTAAGAATATTTGGAAGTGTTCATGTATCATTTAAATCACTTTAGACATAATATAAACCATTGTTGGAAAAAAAGATCAAGGTGAGTATTATTGACATCAAAATGTGTCTATCTTGCAAAAGAGACCTCTTCATCCTGGATCAATCCATGCTAGAAATATTTATAAGGTAAAAGTTTCAAACTATATAATTTCACACCTTTAGCTACTTAGCTAATAGAATATTTTGGTATTCTTACGCAATTTTACTAATCTAGTTATGTTATTTTAGTTTTGGTTTGTTCTCCAATATGAGGCAATATTTTTAGATGCTATCTCTCCTTCAATCTCATAGGCTGTTTTGGCATCTTAAAGATTATGATATCTTTCTTTCTCATTTCATCACTCAAGAGCCCTCATCATTTCACAACTTTGGAGTTGGACAGTGACTCAATTTTTTCTCCAAAATGACTTGGCTTTTGAGGCATTCAAGGTTTGATCATTTTCTAATCCAAAATCCATACCCATTGCTAGATAAATATAATACTTTGTGGTGAAGATTCATTGTAGTTAATGTTTAAACCAGCCACGATGTCAATTTATAATTGAGATATGATGCATATGATCTAATAAAGATGTAATTAAAATGTTGAATTGGATAATGTGTTTACTCTTAAGTATTGTTAGTATTTTTAATCAATTAATGATTATGCTTGGTTTTGAATGTGCACATACACAAAAAAACCATGTCTTTTCTATGTGCACATTTACTTATTATAGCATGATCTTATTTAAATTTCATTAATATTGCAATGTGACTAGAATAAGAAGATTAATTGTATTGGCCACATGGTTAATTATGAAAAACCTCATAATGGCTAATTATTCCCATTATGTAGTTAAAAATATTGAAATTTTCATATTAAAGCAAGCCTCATGACAATGCAACATAGGAAGTGGAGAATTGGTTACCCCTGATCTAAGTGCACCCAGAGTATAACCTCTTTGTGTATTGCAATAAAAAAGGTATCATGAGTCATGACGTAAAAAATGGTTTTAGCTTGACACTAGGTCTCCCAAAACTCTATCAACCTAGAGTTAAATTCTCTCTACCACATTCAAACTCAGAAATCAAGCTTAAGTCTTCCATACATTAGAGTTTATGAAAGTTCTAGACAACAACGTTCTAGTGGGTCAATAGTGGGTCAAACCTATACATATATATATAAGTGCCAACCAACTTCAAATGGATTAAGCCAAACTAAAGATATAAGAATTGTTATATTCAACAAAGTTCCACCAAAGTTCTAGTAAGTGTGAATATTAGTGTTGGGGAAACGTGCCCCTCGTTCACTATATTAAAGCCAAATGTTGACAATTTCAACTTGGTGTAAATTCTCCATAGAAACAGAAAATTGGAAGAGAGTAAGCTCGAAAAAAATATCGTATGTACCTTTATTCTAAGTTTTCCCCCCGTTCACTATATTAAAGCCAAATGTTGACGATTTCAACTTGTTGTAAATTCTCCATAGAAACAGAAAATTGGAAGAGAGTAAGCTCGAAAAAAATATCGTATGTACCTTTATTCTAAGTTTTTCCCCCAATTATCTTTACATTTATCATGTTTTCTTATAATGTCATGCATAAGAACAAAGGAAACTTCGATCCATATTAGTAAGCAAAAAGTTTTCCAAACACAAACAATAGGTGTGAATCATTTGACAAGTTCAAAATGAGGAACAAGACAATATTCTTTCTCCACTCTCTTTCTCTCTACAATATATTCCAAGTTCTATATAAGATATGGTGTGTGGAATTGAGAGAGATAGAGATGAATACAATGAAAGCGAGAACACATCCTTGGAAAGATTCCCCTAGTGGAAATGATGGAGATAACATTAAGAGGAAAGAAAAGGAAAGGATTGGAAGAGGAAGAGTAATAAGCATAGAAAAGACAGGAGTAGATTTACAAGGGAGCAATTGTGAGCATATAAACATTGTTGATAAGGAGGGAAAGAAGATTGAAATGGCAACTACTGTTGCAAAAATGGTGGTAACGGTAAAGGTAGTCTCAAAAGGCATCAATATGGATCATGATGATGACAAGCTCCTACCAGGTGACATTGTTCAAGAAATTAGCTTCCCCTCTGGGAATTCTACATCAATGCATGCCCCCTTCCATGGCTTATCTTCGAGCCTCCTTACCTACTTGCATGATACTCTCTTTAAAAACTTTGATGTAGCCTCAAGGACATTGGTCCATGTCCATGTCCTCCGCTTAACCTCATCATGTAATTCTCGTTCATCAAAACCACCAAATTTTACGACCCTTTCTCCCCAAGAGTTTGAGATTGTGAAGATCCCAAGTTTCCTTGTATCTCATGACTCAAGGGGCAATCACAAGAGTAAAAGGAGGCCAACCTTGTGTCTTCGGCACACAAGAGATGGTAGTCATCTTGTCACTTTCGTTGACTCGACAAATGAAGCATGTATTGCCCTTCAAGGTAGATCTCTCTCTCTCTCTCTCTCTCTCTCTCTCTCTCTCTCTCTCTCCCTTGGATCACATTTTATTATGTTTCCACATATGTTCAATTCTCTCCATGGGTTATGCCTCAAAATTAAACGGATATGTATCTATCTCTCCTAGTGTAAAAGGGCTACGTAATTGTAAGCTACTAGACTATCAACACAAAGCCATAAATTCAAATTTTTACTTGCACACACCTTTTCACCTTAACTTCACTTGAAGTGCATGCCTTCTTGAGGAGGAAGAATCATAAATTTTGACAAGCCAGCCAACTATGTATATAATTACGTATCCTAGGGAGGAAGGGTGAAACAAACTACTCTCATGATTCAAAACAAGGTCATAGATTCAAATCCATACTTCCACGTGCCTTTTCATCTTACATAACTTTTCTCGAGCTACATGTATTTGGGAGGAAGGATTGAACAAACTATCTCATGGTCTCCAACCATAAGGCGTATCAAACCATAAGGATGTCACAAAGTTCAAAAAGTTTACATTGTCATTTTTTCTATATGTTTTGTTTCTTCCTAGACTTGTAACTATTCACGCTATCAATAAGATGTCATAGGTTCAAATCCTTACTTACATATAACTTTGTTGCATCTTATATCATTTCTTCTAAACTACTAGGTGCCACAACACCATGTCAAATTCATGGCCTTATGACTTCCAAATAGTTGAAATCCCGTGCAACCTCGTCTATGCATTTCTTTTTTGCCTTAGGTTGTTTTCTTAGTAGTTTACATTGTGACATAGAATACAAAGTTCGAGAGAACCAAAGCTCGATCCTTGCCATGACTATGAGTTGGACCTATGACCTTATCCTCCCTTAGATCATATCGCCTCTCGAGGACATTAATACTCTCTCTCTTAGAGCACACAAAAAGCCAGGTCATAAAAACCTAAATAAAATGGTAAAACTAAAAAAAGTAAAAAGATCCTACTCACAACACAATTCCTTAAAGGTCCATTTGTGATAAAAAGTCACATGTGGTAAGAACTTAGAAGTCCCCAAATCCTCAATAAAGTTCAAAGCAAAAACTAATGCACCAAGTGTGGTAACATACTAATACGAGTGATACTAAGAATATCTTGCATTTCAAAATTCTCAAGGGGACGGGAATGTTTGATTCATGAATATGTTTGAAAAAAGATATGTCTTTATTTATTATTTATAAAATGCTTCAATCTCGATGGCTTAACCATCATGAAGATAAGAGTATCACTTACCATTGAGATCATGGTCATGGCAAGTCATGGAGTATGCTTAAGGCTCAAAAACATCCTCACATCAACTTCCTTAGCATGAGAAAAGATTAAAAAAATCTTAAAAGATTCACAAAAGCAAAATTCTGGGTTCCAAATAAATGCAATATATGAAGAGATGGTTTGCAAAAATGGAATGGATCCCATTTGCTTCACGATGCATCGATAGATTTTTCTATGAATGGGGCTTTCTTATAATGCATGTATTTCATGAGTTGGGGAAAATGTGGAGGCACATGTTTCACACATTATATTACATATCTTGCACCAAACCACAAAACCATCTTCTTCTATGAAAAAGGAAGTTGATCTCATCAAGACATGCTTTGTAGAACGCATCCCTTTACCTTCTATCTATACCATTGCTCCCACTTAACTTAGCTCACATTCTCTTCGAATTGAGATAAAGCGCTAGGGGACATGAGAGGAGACTTATTGCTATGCATATTTTGCTTTGAGCAATATTGTACTCTAATCATCACATTTTGATACAATGCACTGCATTTGACCACACTCGCATTTTCTTTCATCACATTGTCAGTCATTTGCAGTCTGTAAATACATTCCTCTCACGATCATAATGTTTCGTTGCTCTTGATTGCAATGTTTATTAGTTAAATTCTTGAACATTGAGAATCATTACTCAATTTCAAACATACTAAATAAAAAAAATTACTTTGTTGTCATAGGTCATATTTGACTTGATCATCATCACAAGATGAACCATCTTCTATTAATATACAATTAATATGCCATTGACAATAATTATCTAGATCTCATAGGAATTATGTAGATACAAATGTTAGAGGGTGAGCAAAATGAAAATTGATGAAAGAAACTTGAGAGGAAAGGTGAACTTGTGTTTTTTTTATGCACATTCAATGTACGGTTATAGAATGGGTGTACTCACCAGGAGGCACTAGCAAGCAATTGTGTTGCTCATTCTCTAAGAATTTTGAATATGTGGAAATTGTATTTTTTGGTGTTCTAAGAAAATTTTAAAACTTGAATTTATCCACCATGATAATGGAGATTTACATTGAGAAGAAGCCTACCAAGCTATATATATTTCTCGAATTCAACACTTGATAGGAAACATTAGATGAACTGGGATATTTCCCAAATACCCCGAGCTCCTTAAATTTACATTGAGAAGAAGAAGCCTACCAAGCTATATATATTTCTCAAATTTCAACACTTGATAGGAAACATTAGATGAACTGGGATATTTCCCAGATACCCCGAGCTCCTTAAAGTTTGACATCTCTCTTTGGGGTCTCATCTCTCCCACCTAAAAAACTAAAGGATTTAGGAAAAATGTCTAAAACTTCTATATACAGCTCATTTGATGATAAACAATTCCATCTATCACACTCACATGCATAATTATGTTATGTGTCAAGAGGTGAAGTAGTGTTTATGTAAAAAGATTTCATTCCATCAAATCCATCTTTAGATAAATGTCGTAAAATGTATTTGAAGTCAACTACCATGTACACTAATAAACATAGATGTCCAATGTTTAGTTATGGTATTGTTGTGGTATATGAAGATGCCAACATGGTATTTGTGTTTGAAAACATTCAAAAGCATGAGAAACATATCATGTGTGTTAGCAATGAGCATATGTTTGCAAAGCGATTTTAGAAGAAACCTAAACATACAAAAGCTGGTTATTTTTATAAGAAGTCGCATGCCTCTACCATGAAAGAAGATTACAAACAACATACATAATCCATGAATAAAACCTTGTACCTTGTTAATGCAAGCAGTAAATTTCTTTCATCCATTAGAACTTAGTATATGCATATAGAGCATATTGTGTAACTTATACATCATTTTCTTCTAATTTATTGAATCTCGGTGGAATATACAAAATTAACCTATTATTTTCTTTAAAATTTATGTAGAGATGAGATTTGCACAACTTACCTCTCAACTTACGTCAATTACCCTCAAGGAGGCATATGTATCATGGGCTCCATCGGAATCAACGATACAACAATCAACCTCACAAAGCCTAATTTTTTCCATTGTATTTTTTCCACATTTATCTAGCAATATGTCATCTATTAGGTCATATGCAAGTGTGGATGACACTGTTGCTAGGGCCGTGGCATGGTTTACAACAACACAAACTTCTGGTGTCCCAATTACTCTTTTCAACTTACAAGTTGAACCCTTGCTCACAAAGGTAAAGATATCTCTAACCTTTTAAATTTTGCGATTTGATTCAGTTGAAGTAAAAATGTGGAATTTACTAATACCTTCCTCAAGGTCATTTATATTCGTGGACACCATAAATGGTTTAAGCACTTATATAAAGATTTATCAAGACATATATTCATTTTTTATAAAATAAAGTTAAATGAATATGATAATAGTTCCATAATACGAGGCTTCAAGATAGATTACTCTTCTCATGTTTTACATTGTTATTCAAAATATATCATCTTATATTAAGGTTCAACTTCAAAATACATACTACTTTTATAGTAATTCCACCATATATGAGAATGTCTCATGTGAGGAAAATGATCCCAAATCATGTATTGAATATCAACAATCCAATAATCATAATTAACTCCCATCTATTACCTCAAGCAAACGCACATAAGTTGGCTAGGTAGGTCCATGGACACGTTACATGGTTCTATGGCTAACATTTCAACCATGAAATGAGTAATAAAGCACCTAGCAACTACACAAAGGAAGTTCTAATAAACCAACATGCTATATTTAGAGGATGCATTCTTGATGGAAAGGTGAAATATTGAATGAGAGAAGCTCCAATACGTGCATACATAAGGTTAACCACACTCTTATATATACTAACCTTGTGGTAACACCATTCATCCACTTCATAAGTAATTGCAAATTGTTTTATTTATATCAATATGTGTGATATATGTGGGTTTTTTCCCTTTTGGGGTGTGTCTGTGTGTGTGGGGAGGGGTCATGTATGCATGGAGCTATTATTTTTACAATCACCTTTTCAAAATATATAACCCTTACATTATGATATTCATGATGCATTAGGTATCTGATCAACATATTACATCAAAGCGTACAATGAATGCCACTACATGGGAAGACATGTGCGCAACGAGTAATGAGGGTGTTTATGGAATTGAAGATTACCATGGCATAGATATTGGCATTTTGAGAGTTGTGAGGTTGTGGTTTGTCCCTATTGTTCCAGAGATTTCAATTGTTCTACAACCAAAAGGAAAAGGCATTGCACTTGGACTCAGCGTATGTCGAACCAAAGAGGTACTCGTGGCTTTATATTTGTGCAAGAAACTAAATACTAATATTTTTAGGCCTTGTAAATTCTTTTTTCTTTCCAAGATAAAAGGAAAGTAATGCATTAGAGGCGAGACTTCACACCATAAAATCATTGTGAAGTTGACCTACTTATTAATCATTTGAATTGCCATATCCTCATTTTTAGTGTTTGAAATATTCCCAATCTCATATACATAAACCATTTTTCACATGAATGAGGGCACATCAAATTAGATAGAAAAAAATACATAGTGATATTCGTTTAAGACAAATAATTTACTCATTATGACTTTTGTAGGGATTTTGTTATATATCATCAGTTGAGAGTGACACAATAGCTGAAAAGGCCGGGTTGGCAAGCCTTCATGTAGCTGCAAAGCGTGACGGCAAGCTTCTTGTCATATCCAAGGTGGAAGGGGAGAAGATTTTACCATCAGTAGTCTCAACGTTCGGTTGTGTGCGATGTTATGACACTATGTCTATTAGCCAAAAGCTAGTCATGCATTGGCATTTGGGTCACTCCATCCAAATTTGTGTCCTAGCACATGGTTTGGATAAACCACGAGCAAAGGAAACCACACCTCATCGTCGGCGTCACAAAAATACCACTAGTCATACTCATGCAGATACTAACACAGTTCATGATTGTATTGAAACTACATCAGATGCCCATGGAAATCCAATTGACTCATCCACGTCAACATTAGTAGACCGTATTGGTTCTTTTTCCTTTAGAGTGTAACCCACTATTTAATGTATAATTTTGTCTATATCACATTTCAAGAAGATTCTACTCTCTCTTAAAGTGCAAACTTTTGCCCTTGTACGATTTTTTGTGAATAAAGAAAATATTTCTCTTTCAAATTTTGCACTCCAACTAAACAATTTAAAAAAACGTAAGGAACCACACTCGCATTAAGAAAATTGGTATTTACATGTTATACTCTAGAGAATTATAGCTAATGTGAAAATGATAACTCTCAAGTCGATGACCTCCCTTTTGATGTCATTAATTTATTTCTTGTGTTGCTTATGTGTGATGATCATATATATCATTAGTTAAAAGTGTTCATTTGAAATGTTGAAAATTATTTTTAAATGATGCTTAAGTCGCGTTCTAATACAGAGGATAAGCACAATGCTTAAACCACTCCAAACTTAGAACAATAATTTCTTGCTGAGAAAATAGTGATAAAACTTACTATAGTCATAGTAGATAATTCTGCAATCTTCCCACTTCAAAGGTTGAGTAATTTCACGTGATTGGGAATAATTGTTGACTAGCACAATACATCACTTGATACCACTTGGGATCGTAGATAGTTGCAAACTTGCATCAATCTGGTCTTTATTGCAGTGTTTAAGGCATTGATTGTTGTAATCTACTGCATGCAAGTCTAGGGCCTAAGAGAGTAGAATCTTCAACATTTGGAATTGACTTATCTTCCTACTCCATCCTAGAGAATGGAGTGGGGTCAATAGAAACATGCAAAGATAATGCGAAGTCGGCGAGATAATGTAGCATGTGAGTGTGTTGCAAATTCAGTCAATGAAATGGTTAGAGGGCTTTGGTGTTAGAACAATATATCTTTGACCTTGTTCAACTCATTACAATCGCATCCATACTACAATTGTTATTGAACAACATGCCATTGCCAATAGACAAGATGCATTATATTGGGTTTAAACTCAAGTAAGGCATCATGATATTCCTCAACACACAACATCCACTATGACAAGTGCCTCAAGATTGGAATAAACAACATGACAACAAGAATAAACAACTCAAGCTAAACATTATCATCATGGTGACGACAATTAGAAAAATCAAGAAGAAAAATGTGGTTAAAAGAAAGAGACATGGAATGTAGCATAGGCTAGAGAGATTTGAACCAAAGACCTTTATATCCAAAAAAGAGATAAGGCAAAAACGTCCTTGTAATTGTAGGATAATGGCAGTAACACCGAGGGATCATATGTTGTGCAAGTCTTCCAATGTGATCTCTTCAACCGTGGTTGTTTTGACACATTGATATAATGCCATCTCTTAGGGCATCACAAGGTTTTGTTAGATTCAGCAACAACTCAAATGTGAGGCCAAGTTTTATTGGGTTGAATGTCAAATGTAGGGAAGTCAATCTAGGCAATGCAAGTGGTACTAATCACAACTTGAAGAATTTTGGTTTCAAGTAAGGATATTGTCTTTGGTCAAACAAGTATGTGTTGACTTCAACTTAGTCTAGGTTGTCGAGCATATGATGGTCAAGGTCAAGGTGCTAAGAGCTCTTAGTTAGTGGAAGCTCTTGGCATTTGTCTTGCCACAAGTGGAAGAAAACATGTAGTGCTAGTTCAGTTTTATTTTAGGAGCAATGAATATGCACCTTGGTCTGATAAATGCAGAACTAGCTAGCATAGGGATAGAAATGGGTGGCCTCCAACATAGATAGTGGAGCCATGGTTATTTGAGGAGATTGAGTGTGCACCCTTAGGAATGCAATAGGTAGCTCGTCTCCCATATAATTGGGACGGAGATGATCTGCTTCTCGTGTCATTATTGTCATTATACTATGTGTACACAAACAGCATGTCATCCCAAAAGGGTGCAGGGTTGGGGTGTAATTACAATGCAGCCGAAGGGACAAAGATCCCAAATTTTCGCATATTGTGACTTAGGGCTGTTGATGGGCTAAGAGACACCATATAGGGTCTCATTGGATGTGTTTGCCACAGTGCTCAGTTACATGTCCCTTCTAGACTGCCAACAAGCTCGAACATATTGAAATTTGAAACCATCAAAGATTACTACCAAGAGAACTGAACTCCCACAATGAAAAAATCTTGGATACATTGCCCAAGTGAAATCTCTTTATACACCTGTTAATAATGGAAAGATTGCACATTGCATTATCCATATTTATACATTCCTTTGACTGAAAGCAGCCAATATGATACAACAATCGACCCTTACGGTCATCATCACCCGCATCTCAAAGAACCCTCTACAATTTCACAATAAAAATGTAAACCAGGCAAATTCAACTACAGGAGTGCTAACAATTCACCCAATAAGCCTTGTTACACACAACTTCATATATTTGATGCCACAAAACGTTTGTGCTCCACCAGTATTTCATTGGTGAGATTTCCTTCGCATAGCTTTCCATGCACTCTGTGCATGTTTCCCACGAAAGATTTTGATTAGCTTCAGCCAGTGACTCATTTCAAAGAAAAATAACATCAACATTTTTTTCTAATTACCAAGGGCAAATCATCTGATGAATCTTTGGATACCGTTGGCGAATGACTGTCTTCTGACTGCAAACCTCGAACCCGTAAATATGTTGAGGCATTCTTCCCTGAACTACGAGCCATTGAAACTGTGTACTCAAAACAAGATTAGATGTTTTCAATTAAACACTGAAATATTATCGAAATTTTATGCACATCATCCATCATATACAAGACTATGGATACATGTAAACATGAAGGTGGTGTACAGGCCAATTTTGTGTTTTGCAATTTTTACAGTAATAGGTTCAAGTCTTGAGTGATGGATCAGATGTGCTCTAAATAGATAAAAATCCTCACAGTGCTCCATAAAAAAACACGGCTTTAAAAATTCAAAATTTCCACAACCATAAGGTTGAAAAACAAAATATTTGCCTTACCTGAACCTGATGTAATAGATTCTTCTCTTTCATCAGTCAACTCTTCTTCTCTATCACGTACAGCATTCTTCGACTCATCGACATCCTTTTGCTTCTTATGTTTGTATGGCTTTTTTGACCTGCGTAAAAATGTTTGTCATTTTGAAAGAAGCCAAGATCAATAACTGAAATCTTCAACTAAAACTACGACAAGTTAATAAGATTACATTTCATCGTCAATTTCTGTCTCTTGCTCTTGCTTATTTGGCTGTCTCTTTCCATCTCTTTTCTTCAATTGGCTGCACGTAGAAAAATGTTAACTAAATAATTCAATATCAAAGCACAAATATCAACCTTACAAGTTTAAAATTGCACCAAACAAGTATCGAAACCAAATGACTTTGCTGATGAAGCATCAAAGAATGAATAGGGATGCATATTGCCAATTTTTCGAACACGAACTAGCTTAGCTTCCACTACATTATTCGTAATACCAGAATAAAGGCAACATTGCTCTTTATGAGTTAAAAAAGCCGTGTCTTACAATTCATGAATGGAGGATGATGGTGTTGACTGGTAATCCTGATATAAAAGAAAAAAGATATTCATCATCATAAATACGGCAAACATATAGTAAGAAGGGCTTCTCTTTTTGACAAGAAAATTTGCAAACAAAAACTGCATAGCATTACATTCTCTATCAGTTCCCAACGTTCCTTTTCCAGCCTCAAATCCTCAACATCTCCATCATCATACACAACCTGGAACAACAGATGCTAAAGAGCCAGAATATAAAACCTTGAATGCATGACAATCATGTGAAGAGAAGAAAACCTTGTGTTTCTTTGTTGAAGTATGGTAGGATGACACAGCGCCCTGATAAAACCTGAGCAAGAATAAGGGAGCATTTACATGGATCTATAAATACATACATACATCAAAACCATACATGCACGTGTATAATGTATGCACGTGTGCGAGTATGTATTAATCATATCATTATGTATGGTGTAAATCCAGGCATCAACATGTTTACAGATGCTTACAACATAGACACAGTAGAGAGAGAAAATGTACTTCTTGTCCATAGGCCACCACACTCTTATTCGACATCCAACCAAATCCTTTGGAGAAGCTTTTGCTGTTTTATCCTCTAAAGCAGGACTCTTCAGAAAATTACAAAAGTGAGTGAAATATTGTAATGCCCATTTCATCGACTAGTTGTTCCCACTCAAAGGAACAGCATGCTCATACATGAACTTAGAGAAAAGAAAGGAACTGAAATTCATCCTTCACAAATTACCCAAAAAACTAAGTAAAACGTTTTACTGAATTAAGAGGTGTAAGAAAATACCTCACTTCCTAAAGACATGATCTTCTTTGCAGATCGCATGGGTGTCCCACGAGGACATGTCAATGTGTCATCTTCTTTATCATACTTTGAAACACCGAGAACCTGATCATAAACAAAAAAGTTAATAAAAAATAGCAATAATAACTCTTGTTAACCTCTCAATTTCATACGAAAAATAATATATATACCCGCTGCTGTCCACGTGTTTTTCTTGTGATGCCTGGATCGACATGCTTAAAAGGTTCACTTTTAAGCTCTTCAGGTGGTTCCAGTGTTTTAATAGAAATCTGCACTCGATCTCCTGTAGATCCAGAATGTAATTCACCAGTTGCTAAATGAGAATTAGCTTTCAGATCTGAAATGGAGCCTTGATCCAGATCTTCAACAACTGAAACATTTCCTCTTGTGCGCCTATGCCCACTACTTTTCAAGGATTCATCTGTATTCTTCTGTATACCATCTATAGTAGAAGCTTCTCCATTTTCATTATGATTCCAGCCTCGTTTACGCTTTCCTAAATCATCTGTTGTAGGAGGCTTCTCTGTTTTTCCCAAATTTTCAACAGGTGGGGTGCTTGTACTACCCCTTGTCTTACACACTGATCCATCATCTGATGACTGGATTTTTAAAGAAACAATATCAACTTGTTGTTTCTCCATTGGAGATGATGACTCTAGGACTCTTTTGTGTTTGAAGCGATGCACTTTCTTATAATTACCACCTTCTGCCTTCCTCTTTTTAGCCAGATTCTAGCATGACAAACAAGCAAAATCAGCCACCAGGAAGACAAAGATTGATTAACAAAAAGATAACACCAAAACCATATACCTTGTTCATTTTCAATGGAAACACAGATAAAAGATGAGGAGGCAGATAAAAACCATCTGTCTGCACATAAATAATTAGTACAAGGTTATTAACTGTTAAGCTAGAACATAAACAATGTGTCATAATCAGCGCCTACATAATGCCCTACCTTCTGACCGTCACCTTCAGTGGCATCAAGGATCCTGTATATTGATAATGGAAGAGGAATATCATGTACAATATTCGGTACACTTCTAAATGCTGCCCTGGAAAGGTCTTTAGTTATGGCAATACCAATATCACAGAGGATATAGCTATTCTGGCAACAGAAACAAGAAATGCAAAGGATAAGTAACGGTGAGAATTTTTACGTTACAAAACTTGAACCAAATTAAAATTTGCAGCATTGGAAGTTTTTTTGCCTCTGTTTTTGAGGTGTCGACCACATCTTCTGCATTTTTTATTTTACGGAAGATATCAAGAATCAGGCCAATCTTTTCATTTCTCTCTTGTTTGCTTCCCTCATACCAATTAAGCAATGCAGAAATAAAGACCGACATTTGCCTGTGAAGAAATTGTTATATTTTACATAATCTGACCAAATAAAACAAATAATCACTAGTTTCACCACATGAATAACATGTAGCTCTTACTTGAAAGCATATTGTACAGCTTCTAAAGTTGGACCTCCTTCACTTATACTTTGAAATGTAACCCCTTGGGCAAGGGTGTGGACAAGATAAAAAAGGGCATATTCAGGGTAGTATGTTATTGAGGGTGTCTCTGAATGCTCTGAAGTGTCAGCTTTCCATAGCCATATTTGGTGGTGTGTGCCATCAATAAAATCAGCTAATTGGCGCCTGACCTGTCTGACAAGTTATAAGTTACACTGCTTGTGTTTCTATACAAATAAATCCCTTCTCAAACTCTTACCTCTGTCAAATCATTTTCTTCTCCATCAATGCCCAAAACAAAGGCAAAACCATAGACATGGCTAACAAGCCCCTGGTCTAAGAGCTTGCCAAGCTTACCCAAAAATTGACCCCTAACATAAATAGAGGGATCCTGTTAAATGGATTAGATAGTCAGAGATCCCTATAACAACATCCATTCAACTGTTGTATCAAATGAAATACAAATGTTCACTTACTCTAGCACATTGAACCGTTGAGTAGAACAATTGTGGCAGAACTTGGGTATCATAGGATTTTGAAAGACATAATACTGCAAGTGCAGCTGCTAACCGTAGATGATCTTTATCAACTTGGCTACAAATCAATAATGAAAATAAGAATTTATCAACTCACTGAGAAGAAGATGAAGCATCTTCATAGCTTTTGAGCACATCGCAAAAACTTGAAGGATAGTTCAGCCAACCTTGATTCAATACCATCTGACTGTTCCCCTCTATGAAGAAATTTTAACAGAACTCCAGATAACTCCTTAAAGCCTTCTGGATTGATAGCTGTGCAATAAACTCGCACTAATGCCTTGAGTGCAAAAATCTGTAAAATAATTAAATAGCAAAGCTTAATAGTTTGGATAAAAAACTATGTGATGCAACCAACATAACACTTTGGCTTCACATTTATCATATTCGCACCAAGCTCTGGAAGTAGGAAGCAAAATAATTTAACACCGACAAAGATCCGGTTAAGACATTCATATGTCCAATCCAAATCATCATCATGCTCATGGTTATGATGACAGAGAACTAGACCACAATATGATACTCAACCTACAGGATACCTTCAGCTTAGTTGTCTTGCTCACATTATTGTATCCCATTTCTCCAACATTCTGCATTACAATTTAGTGAATGAATGGACAAATAAACCAAATGATGTCAACTTTCATCTATTTATGAATGGTGTAACTGTCACACTTACATCCTCATTCCTGAGAAAATTTTGGACAATTAGATTCATAATGCCTTCTTCTTGTGTTCTGGAAACAGCGAACACATTAACTGGAAGATTTTCATCACTTTCACAATCCACAAGCCTCTGTACACAGATGTATGAAGTTTCAGAAAAAACATAAAATTGGGGGAAGAACTCTTTTTGAACAGATGCTAGATTTTGAAAACTAACAAAAATGATGACCTACCATAAATAATGATGAGAAAACCTTTGGTCCTGACAAGCTAGCGAGCACCTGTAATGCATATTTGGTTTGTTTGCAGCTTCCATTGGTGCACAAATTTTCTAAGAAATCCAACGACCTGAAAAGACATTCAAAACATAACATTATATAGTAAAAAAGAAGAGAAATGTCAATTTATATTTGGCACAGGAATCAGAAAAAAGATCATGGATATATTCGCTGGAGATGGGAAGAATAAGCGAGTAGCTAAACACATGTAGATTTTTCTTATTGATTATGTTGAATCTAAAACCACCTCATAAAAGAACACAAAGAGTGAATGTAATACTGAGTGAAAATTTTATTCTACATGTCCAACTACGTATAGCGTTTCCAAGTGGGTTAGCTCAGAAAGAAAGAAAGATATATTAATATCTTCTAGCCAAATAAGAGATACATCTTAAGTGGCATCTTGTCTTTGAGAATAACAAACCAAAATTAAGTGTTACTAAGCAAATAAGTGAACAAGATAAAAAGTGACTAAAGAATCTTGTTATCGTTGTAAGATTCCCAAATCAGATATATTGTACTTTTTGTCTTCAAAAGATCTCTAGCACATAGGTAAATCCATAATGGAGAGGTCTCCAAAGTGAGGGAAGCACTTGCAATGGTGGGAGATAATATGGCCTTTATCTGTTGATGACAAGGGTGGTGAGCTCATGGTCCATGAGGCCAGGGCCTATGTACACGGCAAAAAGCTATTGTTCAATCCATTGTAACCCCTTTACTATTTCCTAGTCAGGAGCCCATTTGTGTAGCCCCTGATTGATTTGTAGCATGAACTAGGATGATGTGGCTAAAGAAAGTTTTGATTGTTTTTTGTTGATGAGCTTATGTGGCTGTATTGCTGTCCAACAACTTTTCCCTGTGTCTCTTGAGTTCTAGCAAGAAAAGCCCAAAGCTTCATTGGTCCTCATATTCCATTACCTTGCGTAGTGGGCCAAACCTTCCTTAAAGAGGCAATGAGGCAATGATATGTCCCTCTTATTTCATAAATGACACTACAGTGGCAAACATAGTTTTCTTCACATTCCACTACCTGATGACACAATTGGTAAGTTCTTTCTTGTATAGGTATTTGTGCATATCTGCCTAACTCAATCTCTAGCTGATGTGAAGAAGTTCACAGCCGCGCTATCACACTGTGCAGCACAAAGCATAAATGTATGTCCATATATGAGGGCCAGATGATTGATATCAGAGTAAATCCTATCGATAGAATGGAATGGAATATTATATTTATAAACATTGGAAAATAACCTAAATTCCAAGTGAAATTTGACAAGTTGAATATAGATAAGACAGTCTCAGACAAACAGAAGCATAGAGCAGATAATTTAGACAGTTACTATGCTTCTCCCACATGTTTTTGGATTGTCAACAAAGAGATACATCAATCTGGCCTAGAATCTACTCATAGTTAGAAGTGAGAACAATCTTGCATCTAGAAAAATATAAATGGACATTAACGGATCTTTAATTATGTTATTGCTTCTCAATAAGCAAGCATTCCCATCACCAAATGAACATATGAGACAGGGCTTCAAAATGTCATCATAGTAACTACATATAACTTTATGTAGGGCATGAACTTCTAGGCATATAAATGGAGAATAGGGAAACAGAAAGAAATGTTTAATTGACACCAATAAAAAAGCCAAAAAACTCAAACATACAATAGCATGATATCAATACATTTTTCATGAATACAAAAAAGAGAGAAACTCACTCAAGAAAGCTAAAATCTACAGTAGTGTCATAATAATAATAATGCTATAGACCCATGATACATGTTTATGAAATATAGATGGCAAAGAGACAAAGCGTCAACCTTAAATATATTAAATGTATACAAAATATCTTACAATACCAGAAATAAAAAATCCTAAAGAATGTGTGCAGGTCATATATAATTTAATACCAATCACTAGAAATGATATCATCACCATCTATGCCAGATACAGTATCACAATGCTACAATGTGTGCAGGTTTTATATAATTTAATATTAGTCACTGGAATTGATATAATACAAGACCTATACCTTAGAATCGATATCATGCACCGCACCCAATTATGTGTGCAGGTAATATATAATATACTACCAGTCACTTAAATTCGTACACTATCTATAGCAGATATATTTCCCCATCACATCAAAGAAAAAAATGGCAAACTTACAATTGTTCTTCTGTCAAACGCTCTCTGACTACTGCCAAAATCTGGAGTGCACTTTCCTTTATATATTTCTTATTCTCCTCAAACATTTCCAGCAGACTTCCTTCAAAGCCTCCAAGAAGGCTAGGAGAACTGCTCACAAATATCTGATATGCATATACATAAAACTAATGAATACAGCAAGTGACTATTTTCCAATCATACAGTAACTTGTTGAGATACATACCACAAGTACACCCATGCTAGCTTCAAGCATCTTTTCATCTCCCAACCTTTTATACTCAGCTATTTCTTTAAACAAAGCTTGTAAATGTTCTTTTCCAAAAAGCAAATTAGCACACTTCAAAGCCAGAAGGCTAACAATGTGCCCTCCTAGCCGACTTCTTAAGCCCTCCTAAAATAAATTTAATGTAAATATGTTATAGGATTTCAACAACTATAATGCAAAATACATAACACACAAATGATGTCTGCTTATACCACTAGAGACATTGACTCAGAGAAGCTAGTGTTTGGTTCCAACAATGTAGTAAACTGTTTCAGCAAATCAGTATCATGTAGCTGCATGAAGAATTCTGCAATATCTGATTCTGCTTTTGCAGGCTCCAAATATGAACGTGCTATAATTTTGAAAGAAGTACGTGATGCTCTCTTCGTTTCTTCACTCTCTTCACCCTGGGCATACAAAATGCATAATTTCATCAAAGACCGCGAGAAGCAGCATACTTAAGTATTAAAGTTCATACCTTCCACTTTTGTTTATCTTGAACGAGCAAATAGTTACGCATTTCTTGCTGCAGCCTATGTGAAGGAGAAGAAAACAATTTAAGATTCAAAGCCTCAACTGCTGTTAGGATATATTAAAAGGTACAATACATTCCCGCCAGACCTTCGTTTCTGGTGTAAAAAGCGTTTAAGTGAATAAATAACCTCCTCCTTTGAAGCAACACAAAACGATATCCAGCACTTTACTCTTTCATTGACAGGAAATCCATGAGGGAACAACTGCTCTGAAAGAAGCAAATCAATATCATGTGTCCTGAATACAGATAATTACTTGGTGAATGGCTATGATTGAGGACTGCATAAGCTAAACACGCGGCAGATTATTCATTTTTCACAAACCTGAACTCTTTCTGGTCGCTGTCATATCTGATCAACTTACTTGGAACCCAACTAAGAAATTCCTGAACAAAAGTCCACCCTTGAACCTCTCTTAAACAGAATGCCCTATACAAACTTGTTATCCATTCTATCACTTTCCGTCGAATGAGTATCTGCTAAAATTGTACTTATTTTAGCACAAGAAACAGCAATACCATGAGAGAAACCAAACAGTGAAAGATTACTCAAAGGTTTGTATTGACCTCTGCATCTTGTAAGCATTCTGCTACTTTCTTCAATGCATCTATCCACACGATTCCCACAGCAGTCAAACAATGTTTTCCTTCCTTGACAGATATAAGGTTCAGATTAGAAATTCCATATTCACAGACGGCCTCAATAGCAGACAGTCTGACCCCTGAGTCATTATCTCCAATGAGCTTACCAAGTTCACCTGCCAGTAATGACCTTATATTTTATCTACAACAATTTAGCAGCCTACCTTTGCTTCTGCTGTGAGAAAATGATCAGAAATATGTGCATGAAAATTGTACTCACAGAGCAATTCTATGGCTCCAACAAAGTGATCAGTAAGAAGACATTTTTTAGCACCCTCAATCATAGCCAGCCTTATTGCAGCATCATTATCATAGAACCTTTTAATGAAGTGTTCATGTAAATGATCAAATCCATCTGGCAAGGACCCATTTTGTAATGAGAACAGCCAACTAACTGCCCTAACAGCTCTCAACCGGATATCTAGCTGATCACTCTGCATCACAACAGTCAGATCAGTTAGGAAAACAATGCAAAAGAGTGGTTAACAATATGATAAGAGCATAAAAGGGCGCATACCAGAAGCTCATCTACCAATATGGGTATCACAGAGACAACCAAATTTGGAGCAGATGTATAAATCTCGAACAGCAAGGACGGAGCATGTGTATAAATTGCAGAAATCAAGTCATTATAGCTCTCTTGCCACTCATGTTTTGAAGATGTTTGAGACAGAAAAGCCTGAGCTGCTGGGCCCAACTTCTTAGCGCAGCGCCCCAACACTGCACCAGCAAGTATAGAGCACATCTTTACATCTCCCTGAGATTTCAGTGGCATTTTTTGCTTTAGTATAAGCACTAAGATTCTGAACTTCAAAATATGGATGGTGCCTCTATATCATGCATGATATGATAGAATATATGTATAAGACACATACAGAAACTATTCAGGCAGGTAGGCATGCATGCACAAACTATTACAACATTTGTATCGATATAAACATAAGAATGCACATATGTACATGCACATACACATACACATACACATACATACATGCATGCATGCATACATACATACATGCATATATATATATATATATAACAGATATGCATCTCTAAATTTACATTTAAATATATACACATTTTTAACAATCGACAACAAACCGAACCGAACCACGAAACTGTGGGTTAACGGTTTCAACAGTTCGGTTCGGTTCAGGTTAAAATTTTTTAAAACAGTTCAGTTCGGTTTTAGCAGCCAGAAACCACGGTTTAACGGTTTAACGGGGTTTTTTTTTAATTTTGTAAAAAATTTTAAAAATTGTTTTTGAACAATCTTTTCATTTTTAGACCCTATTCTCATATTTTAGGAACATCTTAAAAATTTTAAATAATGAAATATTATAAATTTAAAAAAATTTAAAATTTTGACCTATGTTGAAAACCGAAACCAAACCATAAAACCGCGGTTTTTATGGCTTAATGGTTTAACAGTTTGAAAATTGTTTAACAGTTTGGTTTAACAATTTCATGGTTCGGTTCGGTTTGGTTCAGGTTTCAGAAAATTTAAACGGTTCGGTTCGGACCCTCTCAAACCGAACTGAACCATTGCCAATTGTTATACACATTAACAAATGGCATTCACACTTAGACATGTGCCTAAGAATCTGGTTTTCAAAAGGGCATGAAATACATACAAACATCTATGCACACATGCATGTACTGACAGAAACAATTTGCATATGTACAAACACAAGAATGCACATACGTATGCACAATGAGTATGTATTTTTCTTACAACATTTATATTCATCTAGAAGTTTATCTTGACATTTACATTCAAATACATGTATATTCATATATAATTCTATCTCTACTACGGTCAAATACTTGGACCTATTACAGATATATATACACATTTTTTACACGGATATATAAATATGATGAATCACGCAATTCACCTTTCTTGTATTAAGAACGTTTTGCAAAAGCACCTCCATTAACTGTGAAGGAATTTCCTCACTTTCTTCTAGGATCAAGCACATAATGGCCCTTGTTGCAACATGTACATAATTTGGTTCTTCACTATAGAGTACAGCACACACGTGACTTTAGTATACTGAACACATGCTACAACTACAATAGTTTTGTACATCTAATCTTACAAGAAAATGTGAAGAGTATAAAGATAGTGTATTCGCAAAACATCACCTAACAGTTTGAAAAAAGATTCTGAACATTTCCAAAATGAGATCATCACACTGTAGGTCCAGCATAACAACACAACATTTAGTTGTCGCCACTATTTCTAGAATGCCCACCCTTATATGGAAGTCAGGACTTGATTTATCATTCAACCCCTTAAATGATGAGACAATAAGCTGAAAGATTTCCTGCAAGAGCAAGTAACCCAAATTAAGGGATATATCATTGAAGCCATTAAATGATGCAACAATAATGCAGAAAATTTCCTGCAAGAGAACATAAACCACCAAAATATTTGCATGAAATCCATAGTTAGCCACCAAATGTATGCAAGCAGAGAAATGCAATTAAAAGTTACCTTCAATGTATCATCACAAAATGGAGTATCAGGAGCGCCAATCCTTATGATCTCACTTACGCATTTTATTACTAACAACCTCACAGCTTCATCTTGATGTTTTAGAAGGCTTGGCTTGATTAGTGCATCCATTGAGGGCTTCACTGCTGAATGAACATCTGGTTGGTCTAATGCTTGCTTTAGTTTACCAAGAAGTATGGAAGCTTGCTGTGAATATTGTATAGAAACAAAACAATAAGTTGGTACATTTGAAAATGAAAGTAATCATGAGCATAAACATATAGATAACCAGAAATGTTCTGAAACAGAAGTTTCGTATCTTCCAGAGATGCAGATGTCATCTTGCTTGGAGATTTCAAATTTAGGAAGCTTGCCACAAGATTTCTTTCCTTGAACACTTAACGGGAACCCTTTTGATAAACTAGATCCCGCCAAGGGGATGAACAGAACAAGTCATTGCAGCAAGATCTACAGCCACTCTATTTCCCAAGTGCTTATGCCAAGCAATTAGCACCATCATGAACCACTGAATGCTCAGTCCTTAAACTTCTGTTAAGTATACAAGAGTTGGTGTTACGAGTATATCTAACCACCACACTTTAGTTTGTGGTCCTTGGAAATATATATATGCAAATTGTCTCTCAAGGGCACCAAGGACTGTATGTTTACGTGAAAGTTGAGCATAAGCAAACTCCCTTAGAGAGAACTGAGATCCTAAGAATGTTACCCCTAGATGTGTAGGGTGTATGTCACCTTCTCCTTAGCAATCGGCAACTGTTCGGTTTGAGCCAAACCAAACCGCAAAACTGCGGCTTAACGTTTTAAATGGTTCGGTTCAGGTTCAGGTTTTAGCAAACGGTTTGGTTTGAGTCTTTATCCGTTTAACAGTTTTTGGTATCAACGGTTTGAAATCACGGTTCAAACGGTTTGATGGTTCAGGATTGACATTTGATCATTTTCTTAAATATTTTTTTACCATTTAAAGCCTAATTTTAATATTTTAAGAGAAATCTTTAAATTTTTAAATTTTTAAAGATTTTATAATTAAAATGTGAAATCTTGAATTTTGACCTAACATGACAACCAAAACCGAACCACGCAACTGTGGTTTTAATGGTTTAAAGGTTTGAAAGTCTTTAAAACCGTTTGGTTTGAACTTGAATTTTTTGTAACAGTTCGGTTTAAACAGTTTTGGTTTAAAAGGTTTCGTGGTTCAGTTCGGTTCAGTTTAAGTTTCAATTAAACGGTTTGAGTATGACACTCTTGAACCGAACTATTCGCGATTGCTACTTCTCTCACTAGAAGAATTCTGGTTCTAATCTCATTACGCATGCTTGGGTGGTGTTAAATACTGTCACTTACTTTTATCAAAGTTGATCCAAAATCTTTATCTGTACAAAATGTCTTTAAACTATTTAGATGTCTTTTTAGTCCTTCCAGAGAGGAGGCCAACACAATGTCATCCGCATTTCGTAATGAACATAATGTCATTGGCATTTAGTAATATCAGTATGGTTACCTTGCTAAGCATGTTCCTAAATCATCCAATCTCTCTATTTAGGCATATAGTGATATTGGTTCTCCTTATGGGAGGTTGCTCATAGTCAACTTTGTTGTGGATATATAGCCGTTGGTGCTCTCGAGAAACAATGTACACAATTTCGGTTCCAAGAGCCATGAGCTAAATTGTGGCTATTTTATACACTTGTTACACCAACTCTTCTCTATGGAGTGGAAAGTTGCGAACCGGGTCTTCACAAGGCAAATAACTGGAAAGATTTAGAAAACCTTTAGTCTCAATGGTTGCCCACATGATAAGGAGGAAACCATTAAATGCCCCATGATATAATCCAAGCTGAGATGGGAGCTGCACCAATAATCATATGGGCATTAGTCTGATTAGTGACCAATATACAATGGCTTTGAGGGAGCTCCCGAAAAGAAGGTACTCAAGGTTGGCACTTATGTCATCAAAACAACATGCTGAAAATAAAGATATTCATTGTTCGAATGAAGAAACCCAACAATGGTTCAAATCACATGGAATAAACATAAATGCACAACCCCACTTTAATATAGCTCGGATCGTCCCCATCTACACATGACTAAAGTAGAAAATAATAAAGTAATCCAAACTTATGATATCAAGTTGGAAACAAAAAAACATGGATCAGCCCCACAACATCTCTTAGTAGGAAGACACTTAATACACACATCAGAGGATGATTCATCATCATGCCCTCTTATATGGACATACATATATCCTATGCGCTGAGCAGTGTGATGGGGCAGCTGCAAAGTTCTTCACAACAATGTGATAGGGAAGGTGGCGAGGGCTATGTTACAGGCATGACCATATAATATCCCGTGGTAAGATTGTATTGTAGTATTCTATACACGTGGATAAAGTGTGAGGGTTAACCGAGAGTGTAAAGAAGGGAAGGATTACTTTTAATCCTTAGGATTGAGACAAACCATTAAGACCAAGTGTGAACTTGCCTAGGGGCCTTAGGTCTGGCTATAAATATGAGGCCTAGCTACCCTCATTAACACATCATTTGACTACATCGAGACTCTGCTTAAGTGGTGATCAAACTCTTGTAAGCGAGCGTGCCAATACCAAGTACGACTCGATGCCACGACAATGGTATAGGACACCGATCGAGGCTCGATTCCGTCTCGATCCCTTCTCTTGGGGGTGGTCGGGTAGTTCGACACCCTTCTTTTTCTCTCTCCTTTCTTTTCTATCTATCTATTATATCCTTATCATATGCTTACAGTAGGATCTAGCTCCAACAATCATGGAGCTATTGATCATGCAAGTTCCTGCTATCCTCATATTGTGAATCTCTACAATTTTTTAAGTAACAGTGACGATATATGTGACTTGTTACATATAACAAGGACAAAGGACAAGAGTGGAGGCCATCTGGAGACACCTTCAATTGATGGAGAGATTTTTTGTGTCCATGATCTCGGGAATGATTTGGGCTAAACCATACCTACCCACCGATATTATCAGGTGTGAGATGGTTGCAACATTGATTATCATAGAGGCTCTAGTAAGGCCAGTGTTATTTCTTCATAGTACAAGGAAGCTTCCTCAAATACGACTGTGGCCATCCTTTCTTCATACTACATGACTCCAAAATTTTCTAGAAAGTTGGCATGTGAGAATGATACTTATTGTCGGTATGCCCAAATGGCATAGTTGAGTTCTTGGTTTCAGCATCAACAAAATACCTTGTTACCAGTACTCCTTGGGTTTATCACTTCTCACCTTAACTCACTCAGAGATGAGCAAACCCATTAGGGAAGATCCTATTCAATTAGAGAATTGGCAAGGGATTTGCAGAAGTTAGGATAAAGGTGGCCTTCTATGGAGGCCATCTTCTCCACATCACTGAGGATAAATCTATAAGTAGGTAGGTCTAGGAGTGTAGCTTCCAAAATAGAGGATAGATTGGCTATGCCATTACAGAGTCAGAGTCCAAGTATCGCTAACATTTCATAGTTCCATTGTAGAAGGACGAAAAAAATGTGCCAATTTCATAACTTCAAAATCCATGATTCATCAATAGCAACTCTATTCTTTTTTCACATTATTTTCTCAATGTTTTCCATCATATAGCACAACTCATGAATAACACCTCTGATCTATTTCTTGCTTTATCACACAGAATAATTCGTGAATAAGGAACCCTATTCTAATTTGTTTATTTTTCCATCACATGAGACAATAGACTTTACAAATGCATAACTAATAATAATAAAAGCACAAACCTTTAGATCTTCGAGCAAGTATTCAGTGTTTGTCAAAATGTCAGCATGGGCGATGGCAGCTGACAATAAACGATTCCCAACATCCGAGAGCATGACAAGGTCCCCCGGCACCAACTCAACATTTTTCATTCCTTTCAGAGAGAGAGAGAGAGAGAGAGAAAGAGAAATATTCTTTATGTTTTCTACACCTCCAGATTTTCTATTCGTCAAGATCCTCTGTTTCTGATAATTCTCTATTCCTGAAACTCCTCTGGGTCTCGAATTCCTCTGTTTAGCATGATTCTCAAGTCCCTCTGTTTCCTATGATTCTCTACTCATAAGGGTTCTTTTACTCTTCAAGATTCTCAAGATCCTCCGATATCTTGAGATTTATTTATTCCTTAAAATTCTCTATTTGATCCATTATTTCCTTGGATTCTCTGTTTATCAAACCTTTTCCAATCCTCCACCTGTTGGGTTCAGAATTCCGGAGTGCGCCAGCTTCCACTACTTCATGAGAATTTTGGGGTTTTCCGAAAGAATCAGGGTTACAAGGGTCATAAATAAGCTGCAGGGCTTAGGGATTTGGGTGGAGTGGAGGGTGGAGGGGGCAGAATTAGGGTTGGGGAGGAGGAGGAGGAGAGAAGGAAGTAAGTAAGGGTTTAGAGAAAGAGAAGGAGAACAGAGAGGTATGCAAGATTAACCACATAAACTACTACTTGTGTCTATGATTTGAATTTACTGTTGTTTCTGTCTGCTCCCCCCATCAGGTTCTATCTTTCGGGTTTCCGGAAAAGTCTCAGGCGGGGCCTCCAGCACCCGAAAACACCGATAGCGACAACAGTACTCGTGTCCGGCCTACACAGACACAGATCGTATATATACATACATATGTGTGTATATATACATATATATATTGTGCCCGTCAAATGCTTCTCGTGTTCATTCACCCGTTGCATGTATGTAGAATCTCTGACTCCTACTTAGCTCTGCCGTGAATGCGCTTTGTGCATCTATGCATGAAGAAGGCGTGAGTGGAAAACCATGGTAGGTTCTCGACCAAGAGAGACATTCCTGGTGTCCCTTTCTCGTGGGTTGGGCCTGCTTTCATAGTCTTTTCTAGGCTCTAGGGTCCCATTCATGTCCAACTCTTAGCACCACTAGACACTCTTGTTTTGCCTCAGTTCGCTTCTACACTATGGTTTCGCCAGTATTATCCATGGACCCTCGCTTCACCACTAACATGAACACATGGACGTGAACCATGAGCCTTGATCGAGAACAATATCAAGAATGCGAACAAGATGAAGAACATGAACATGAACCGTGAGCCACGAACAAAGGACGTGAACAAAAATACATGCCCAAACCACGGAGCGCTAACCATAAACCATGAACCATGAGCCATGAGCCATGAACAAGGCACGCAAACCATGAACTGTGAACAAGAACACGAACCACGAGCCGTGAACAAGAAACATGAACCACTAGCCACGAAGTACAACTATTAGTTCATGGCGTGTGGTTCATGTTAATATTCTCGCTCTTTGATATTGACATCGTTATTGTTTGAAAAATACAAGCCCAAACCATGAGCCATGAACAAGAAAATGAACCATGAGCCGTGAACCAAGGCACACAAACCATTAGCCACGAACTAGGACCATGAGTCTCAAACAAGAACAATAACAAGATCAAAGAGCGAGAACATTAACCATGAGCCACAAATAAGAACATGAGCAAAAATACAAGCAAAGAACACATGAGAGCACAAAACACATAAGCCACAAACCATCAGCCATGAATGCGGATGCAAACCATGAGCCATGAGCACAGACATGAACCATCATCAATGGGCACAAACACGAACCATCAACCACGAACATGGACACGAACCATCAGCCATGAACCATGAACCATTGATACAGACATGACCCCATCAACCATGAACACGGACGCAGTCACGAAACAAAGAAACAACCGAGGAACCTTTATTTTTCACAAAACAAGAAACGATGGCGAAGTAAACGATTGCATTCGAATGAGAATGTTCTGTTGAGTGACTGTAGTAGTGTATAAAATGGTGTACAGAGCATAGAAGAGGAATTGTTAGAATTGAAGAGATAGATAATAATGACAAGACCAAAATATTGGCCCAAGTGTGAAAGGAAACTCTCCATATATTATCACTACTCCATGCTTTGCCGGTTTCTGCAGTTTAAATGGTTTTCTCTTCATAAGCCTCTAAACCCCAGGGCCCAGGGTAAGGAAGGAAGGTTTATAGCAGCAGAGAACGGCTATGGCTTTCATGTAAGTATCCTTCCTCTTCCTCTTCCGTTCTCCTGCCTTAAACACTAAACCCTAAACCCTAAACCCTCTCTCTCCTCTTTTTGTTTTTTTTATTCTTCTTTCCTTCTTTTTGTTAGTATATATAACCCCTTTGATTTCTATGATGATTGATCTTTCGCACACCCTCGACTCTTGCCTTCATGGGTTTTACTTGCGATTACACTGCCCACATTGCTTTTTTGCTCAAAAAAACATTCTTTTCTATATTTGGATTCGTATCAATTTTTGATACATCTACAGATTGTGTTTTGAAGACCAAAGCTCATATGAGTTGAGACATTTAAAATTTGAAGATTTCTCATCGATCTCTATAAATAGATTCTTCCCGTCAATTTTTGGTTCGCATCAGTATTGATGCATATATCGATTAAGACTTTGAACAGCTTTTCAATCACCTCACCTCTCTAAAAGCCTCATTGCAAAAGTAAACATACATATAACTCTAGACTTTGGCAATGTTTTGTAAACAGCTTCACATGCCATTGCTTCTGAAAACCATTTATACTTCTTAGGGTTTCAAAAATAAGTTCAAAGAACCCAATATGTTCAATCATAGTTAAAATCTAATCATAGAAAATTCTGTTGATTTTTGTGAAAAACGTCTGCTTGCATTGTGCCTTATTTTTCTAGGTGTTATTTATTGAAAGGAATTGTTCAAAGTAGTATTCAAAAGGAAACTCAAATTACCTGCAGTTCAACATGGAATTTACATCTAACCCTAGAGATTGTATAATTCTTTTTCTTTTGGTGGTGTATCAAAATTGGATTTTGTTTTTTCCGTTTACAGGCTCAGGCAGAGTTTAGACCCTGCTACTCAACCCCTAAGTCATTACAATATGATGCAATTTCAACACACAGGTGGTTCTGCTTCTTCTTGCATGCCTGTACTTACGTCTTCACCAGGGAGTAAGGGCACAGCCTCCCTTGGGGGTTCAGGCTCAATGCAAAATGATAACTCCTCTGGATTGTTTGAAAAAAATAAAAGGTAATAAGCCTTTTATTTTAATACCACAGCATCTCATAATTTAGAAGTAACTGACCTTATTCTAAATATGTTGAAATTATTTACTAACATGTATCTAGACATTGCAAAGTTTTTAATTCTAAAAAAACTCATAATCTAAAGATATCTAGCCTAACATTTTCAAAATTAAATATGTTTTCGAATAATACAACTGCAAACTACACAAACTTTTCGCACATTTGGTGCTTTGCAGCGTAATTGTTTTTATTCCGAGTTACATTAAATTCATTTTTTTGTTGCGCCTTTGAACATTGATCTTCCAGTGTAAAGAAATCTCCAGTTTTTAAGGCCAGTGTAAGAAAGATAGGCATTGCTGCATCTGGATCTGCAATAGGTATTGCTGGAGCTTCCCTGTTCCAGCTTTTAGGATCTGGATCTGGATCTGGAGGAGGAGGAGGAGGAGGAGGAGGTGGTGGTGGTGGTAGTGGTCGATTCAATTGGCTTGATAAATTTATGGCTTACGCAAAATCAGAAGAGTCAGAGTACGATCCACACGACCTAAAAGTCGGTGCCAAAGCTAATATCACGAAGCTTAGCTACGACAAGAGATATAAAGTATCTGGTATTGAGTTGATTGATAACAGGACAGACAAACCCGTTGGCAGTGATGATCCTTTCCTTGAACTTGTTACAATAAAAGCAGGTGGAATATTTACAAGGGATCAGCTACAGACGGAGCTAGATAATCTATCGAGCTGTGGGATGTTTGAGAGTGTTGACATTGATGCATTACCACAAGAAGATGGGACTTTGAAGTTACAGGTTACATTTTCCGAGAGTGAATGGCAAGCTGCTGAATCGATAAGATGTGTTAATGTTGGATTAATCCCTCAGTCAAAGCAGCCTGATGTGGATTTTGCAAAGTTGTCGGATAAGGAGCGAGAATCATTTATCAGGTCTCAAGAGGAAGAATACAGACGCCGGCTTAAAATAACAAGACCATGCATCCTTCCAAAGTCAGTAGAGAAAGATATCACTTCATGGATTAGGACAGAGAGGAGAGTAACTGCAAGGATTCTGCAGAGGATTCGTGACCAAGTTCAGAAGTGGTATCATGATCAAGGTTTTGCTTGTGCCCAGGTTGTGAACTTTGGAAATCTCAATACGAAAGAGATTGTTTGTGAGGTTGTTGAGGGAGATATCACTGATGTGATAGTGCAATTTCAAGACAAAATGGGACTTCCATGTGAAGGATACACAGAGACAGATATTGTAGAAAGAGAGCTACCTATTCAGGTATGAACTCTATATTCTATTAACCATGTTTGCAAATTTATCTTTTACATTATAAAGAGTGAATATAAACTCATTGGATTTATATAAAAGAGACGTGTCACAAAGCATTAATCTTGATAACTTACTCTACATTAAAATATTGTTTCTTTATATTATCACAACAGAAGTTTTTAGTGTAAATTACCTACTATTATAAATGCTGTTGAGGCTATAAAACTAGAATGGTCGTTTATGGATCCTGTTTATCATATACAATTCTAGGATCATGTCAAATTTAATGTTATGACAACAAATTACAACAAATTCTCACTATGTATATTTCAAGGGGTGGAGCATTAAAAAGAGGTTTCTAGATTTTAATTTAAGCCAGAGTATCATTTCTGCAGCTACAACCGGGATATATATTTAACATTGAAGCTGGAAAAAGAGCTTTGAGAAGTGTAAATAGTCTTGGGTTGTTCGCAAACATAGAAGTAAATCCGCGTCCAGATGAAGAGAATGATGGTGGCATTGTTGTGGAAATCAAACTGAAAGAACTTGATCAAAAGACTACTGAAGTCTCTACAGAGTGGAGCATTGCTCCTGGAGGATCGGGTTGGCCTAGCTTGGTATGCACAAAAAGAACTTCTTTAATATAAAGTGAGGATCAGAGATTAATTTCTTGTGAGATTCTTGCAGTCATCGATGCAGCCTGGTGGAAGTGTCACTTTTGAGCACCGAAATTTGCAAGGACTCAATCGATCATTTTTGGGCTCCGTTACATCCAGCAATCTCCTTAATCCTCAGGTATACTGATTTTTCTTAAACAACTCATGTTTAGTAAATGCCTCTGATATATATGTATATAATGACAATGTTATTATGGTTTGATATCGAAACTTGTTGCCTCAATATGTAATCTTGTTGTATCTCGTTTTCCGGATGTATGGTAACACAGAGTTTCTTTATTATGCATTCATATGGTCGTGTAGGATGATCTTGGATTTAAATTGGAATATGTGCATCCTTATCTTGATGGGCTGAGTGATCCTCGCAACCGAATTCTGAAAGCAAGCTGTTTCAATAGTAGAAAACTGAGTCCTGTCTTTACAGGAGGGCCAGGAATTGATGAAGTACCTGCAATATGGGTTGATCGAGCAGGGGTGAAGGCTAACATAACAGAGGTTAGTGTTTAAGCATTGTAAAAGTGTTCATTTGTGCTTGATATTTGCTTTACATTGGCATTCTCAGCTGATGTAATTTATTTCTGTCTCAGAACTTCAGTAGACAAAGCAAACTCACCTATGGACTAGTGTTTGAAGAGATAACTACTAGAGATGAAACAAGTTCTATTTGTACAAATGGAGTTCGGACACTTCCAAATGGAGGTTTAAGTATGGATGGGCCTCCTACCACACTTAGTGACACTGGCATTGATCGGGTTGGCTTTTTTCAGGCCAACATTACCCGAGACAAGACAGTTCTTATCAATGGGACACCTGTTGGTACTAGAACGATATTTCAGGTTTGATTTCTACATTGATGTGTGGAGAAAGGGAGAGAGAGAATTACTATAATGTACACATATCTTCAAAGTCATTGCAGAATGAGAAGCACATATAATTTTCTGATATGTTTGTTCTTATCAACCATGGGTTATGCTTTTGTGAAGTTTATTTTGGGAGTTATTGTATATCTTTCGAATATGTGTACATGACTGCACATGCATGTACACAGAATCCAGATGCATATGTATGCATCTGCAATATATACAGATATGTGTATTGAATCCAGGTACACATGCATGCAGATATGTCGATACAGACTCTAGATAAGGCCATGCATTAATTCGTACCATCTTGCACAACTCTGTATTTATGTTTGGATACACGCATACATATATAAGCAATGTGTGCATACATACAACACACTGATGAAACTCAAGAATTGAATTATTTCTTCTGGGCTCGAATGCTATTTTAGGTGGATAAGACAGTTGACATAAACTAATTAATTAGTTAGTTAATTAATCAGCTAGTTTTAAGTGGATAAGTCACTTTGAAGCCAAATCTCTTTGGGTGTTAAAGAGTTCATTTTTTATATTTAAATTCCTCAAATTACCAACTTGAGCAAATCATGTAGGTTGATCAAGGACTTGGAATTGGTAGCAAATTCCCCATCTTCAATCGGCATCAAATAACGTCTACCCATTTCCTTCAACTAAAGAAAGTAGTAGAGGATGAGAAGGCGCCTCTACCTCCAGTGCTTGTTTTACATGGTCGTTATGGGGGCTGCATCGGTGATCTGGCAGCATATGATGCATTCACTCTTGGCGGACCATATTCTGTCCGAGGCTACAACATGGGCGAGTTGGGTGCTTGCCGCAACTTCTTAGAGGTAATGTCTATGTTCTCATTTCCCAATTTATCCTTAACCTGTTATATATTAATTATGTTACTATCCCTCGTATATAAAGGTAATATCAATTATCCCTCGTGTTGTTTCAAAAATGTCAGTGCAAAATGTGAAGTCATTGACTTTTTATTTTTATTTTTTTCCCAAAAGTAAGCTCAAATAAATATTTAAAATTTCCACTTTCAAATTGAATTGGTAAATGTACAAAAACGAAAGAATTAGCTTCCCCTACTAAAGTCTGCCTTAATTCATATCGAATATCTAATGCTTCGAAACTTAAGTGGTCAGCATCTTAAATATGAAGATCAATTCAAATTCGAATGGGAAACCCCACGAATGCGAATATGTCAATCTATGATTGGTAGTATGGGATATAGTTAATGGCTCTTTTTAAAATGAGGAATATTTTTGAAGATTATCTAAGTAATGAAGTGACTTAATGTAGTTTCTCTTCTGAATTTCAGCTGGCAACTGAATTGCGGCTACCAATTTGGAACACACATGCATATGGATTTGTAGAGTATGGAACGGATCTGGGAAGCTCAAAGGATTTGAGAGGGAATCCAACTGAGTTTTTCCGCCGAGCAGGAAGTGGAGTGTCATATGGACTTGGAGTGAAAGTAGGATTAGTAAGGACCGAGTATGCTATGGATTGCAATACAGGCTCAGGATCATTGTTTGTTAGATTTGGAGAGAGGTTTTAAAGTATTATCTATAAATATCTTTAGTGCTGGGGGTATAACATACGAGTTAAAATTCCTAACCATTTTTGGAGATTTATGATTACTTTCAATATAGAATTGCCCCATTTAACACCGGAGTACAAGACTTCATTTTGAATATCTCTTCTTATGTAGTCCTAGTTTTTCAAATTTGCAACACCCAATGGTCACCTATAAAACGACATATTATCTATCTATCTATCTATCTATCTATCTGTATATATGACTACATCATCAAATAGCAAGGAGGCGGTAACTCTGAAATGGCATGGAAATGATCTAAGCAAGTCAATTAATAGTAGACTTACCCACAAGTTTTCAAATCTAGCATTGTATTTAATCAAAACTCCTTAGAAGATGATTCTTGAAAAGCATAATCAACAATGCTTTTTTGGTTTGTATATCTTTGTGTCTTACATTAGAATGAAGACATATGCATCAAAATGCATACCCAACATTACATCTTGGAATTGCCATTGTCGAAAAGATGTGTGATAGTAAAGTTTGAATTTTTGTATGATGGTACCTTATGGCACTAGACACAAATATGAGGTGATGTAATAGAAACTTTTGATCTCAATTATGGTTGTCCCACACCATGCTCACCCATGGTCTCATGTATGGTGTCGCAATATGGGCTTCAGGCCTCCCTATGTACATATGGACATGAATAGTGTGCACTAGGCATAATATGATATTCATGTGCACTAGGCATGATGTGATACATTATACATATGAAAGCATCCACCTTAGGAATCAATAATGGTTCGGTGGTGGCTTAGCTGGTTTTTGTTTTGGCTTGAACCTTGTCAAATGAAGCTCAAACCAGTTAAGGAGGCTCAATCTTGAATTGAGCTGAGCTGAACCACCAAATTGTTTAAATATGGTTTAATGGATTGGTTCAGGCTTGAGCAATCCGTTGTTGACTCCTAATCCACCTCACATAAGATCATCATTGTTGAATTACCAACATCCCTGATTATTGTAGATGCATTATTCTAGATGTCGAAGCATTACACAAAAAGGTGGTTGGATCATCAAAGCAAATGGCAACAATAGAATGTGTAGGAAGGAAAGTGGCGCTCACATGTGATGAAGTCAATGAGGGAACTATTGAATTATCATGAATAACCACACTCACCAAACTTTATGGAGCCGTGCATGAATTGTCATGATTGACCACCCTTAACATGAAGTTTGAAAAGATGTGAGCCATAGGCAAAGTGAGATTCAGGAAAGACTTCTCGACCATTGACCATAGTCTTACATTATGTTGCTTGATAGACGAAGAAAAAGAGCAAAAGAAATTGTTATATTAGATTTGTAGTAGATTTTCACAAGGTCTTTGATATTGTGCCAAGGGAATGTTCCTTACAAAGACTATGTGCACTAAAAATTCTCTCAAATGATGTTGGTTATTTGTGCACTCCATGAGAAAGTGTTGGGAAGAATCAAGTGTCCATGGGGGCTTTAGATGTAATTAGGATTCTAATTCTCCCTTGCCCTCTTTGGACTGTACATCGACGATACAACATCACTTAATGCTTGAAACACTTCTTGGAGCCAAGATGGGTTTGATTCGAGACCTAAGAGCAACAATATAACTAGGACCTTACCAACATGTTGCTTAAATACAACTTATAAATGTAACTTTCAAGTGTTGCAATTGAGTTAAACATGCAAATGGCCATAGACTATATGCTGAGTTTGGTCAAGAGTTAGTTGTGATAGACTTAGATCTTGAAAAGGCTTATGTTAATGTGCTGGTATTTTCGGAGGAATCAATGAGTTATATGGATTTAGGTGAGAAGATCAATGGAGGTATGGAGTTAAGATGTGATGGATGCTCAATGGAGGACTCACCCAACCCATCCCACTTCGGAAATCATTAGTTAAACAAGAATGTCTATGGAGTAATTGATTGTTTGTGTTTCTAACACATCCCATTTTATCAATGTTACACAATATGGGAAGGGGCCAAATTTGATAGGATTTTCAAATAACAACACTTGGGTTGGTTACATTACAAGATGCAAGATTGCATACAATAATGGCTTTTCAAATAGCTAGGATGAGATTTGCTATTCCTACATATTATAAACTTTTATGGCTTAAGGTGCAAGGATTTCCCACTTTGCAATGTGTAATTGCATATTTCGGTGGGTCTGAATCGAGGTTGAGTGGAAACTTCTAGGAAATAGGCGTCTTATTAGAATAAAAAACAAACAATGCTTACGATAATTTAATTTATAGGCATGAGTAGATGGTTGAGACAATTACAAGAGAATGAGAGCAATCATGAAGCCCACAACTTGTGGTAGAGATGGGCTAGCATTGCCACTCTTCCATTTAGAGCTAAGATGTTTATTTGAAGGGTTATGATTAGGGGAGGTTTAACCCTACGAGACCTTAAGAAAGCGGAATGGTTGAGACAATTACAAGAGAATGAGAGCAATCATGAAGCCCACAACTTGTGGTAGAGATGGGCTAGCATTGCCACTCTTCCATTTAGAGCTAAGATGTTTATTTGAAGGGTTATGATTAGGGGAGGTTTAACCCTACGAAACCTTAAGAAAGCGGAATATTGATGGTGGAATGCATTTCTTTTTGTAGAACCCAGTCATCTTTTGCTTAGCACAATTGCTTCCATACCGCCGGGGTTTTAGAACCCCCTATCCATACGAGTCTTCTCACGTTTTTAACCCTTCATCTCACTTTCAAATAGTTTTCAAGTTCTTAAAGTATCCTTTTTTCTTGGGGGGGGGGGGGGGGAGGGAGGGGTACATGGCATGACATTGGGTGCAAAGACATGCAACGAAGTGATTGAAAGTTAGGTTGGTTGCATTTGGTAGGTTCTGAGCTCAATGAGCTTGAAAACCTAAGGGGGATGTTATCAGGTATAGAGATCCAAACACGTGACTAAGGAATCACAATATTTGGCGTGTGTCACAATCTCATTATAATTGGTATCGTGCTCAAGATGATGGCCTGGAGGTTCCAATGAATATTCTGGTCCTAATTTAGGATCTTGTCAAGCTTACTCTTCACAATTATTATGCTATTAGAGTGTAAGTTTGTCAATTATTTTTAGAATCTAAATTGGTTCCCGAATAAGCCGTGCCAACAAACCATCTCTCGATTCTAGAATCTAGTTCGGTTCCTGAATAAGTTGTGCCAACAAACCGTCTCTCGATTCCAGTATCTAAATCGGTTCCCGAATAAGCCGGGCCAGCAAACCATCTCTCGATTTTAGAATCTAGTTCGGTTCCTGAATAAGCTGTGCCAACAAATCGTCTCTCAATTCCAATATCTAAATCGGTTCCCGAATAAGCCGGGCCAGCAAACCATCTCTCGATTCTAGAATCTAGTTCGGTTCCTGAATAAGCTGTGCCAACAAACCATCTCTTGATTCCAGTATCTAAATCGGTTACCGAATAAGTTGTGTGCCAATAAACCGTCTCTTGATCCTAGAATCTAAATCGGTTCCTAAATAAGTTGTGCCAACAAACCGTCTCTCGATTCCAGTATCTAAATCGGTTACTGAATAAGTTGTGTGCCAATAAACTGTCTCTTGATTCTAGAATCTAGTTCGGTTCCTGAATAAACCGTGCCAACAAACCGTCCCTCGATTCTAGAATCTAAATCGGTTACTGAATAAGTTGCGTGCCAACAAACCGTCTCTTGATTCCAGTATCTAAATCGGTTACTGAATAAGTTGTGTGCCAACAAACCATCTCTCGATTTGGTCACGTGCCTTCTTAACATTGTCCGAAGGATCTCGATCCGAGAACACTCTTTCGAGACCTCGGGAGATTGGTCTCCATGCCCATCTGGATGGACAAGTCTTCTGTTTTAGAGAGATCCCATGCCTAACAATATAAACAGAAAAAACTTCATCACATGACACATACATTCTAAGAAAGAAAAACAGTGATCTACAGAAACAGAGGAAGAAGAAGAGAAAGAAGAAGAAGAAGAAGAAGAGGGAGAAGAAGCAGAATAAGAGTAGGCGATGGAGAGACCCAATTTCTCTACCGTTTCTCTGCATCATATTCCTCCCTGGACAGATTTACTGGTATTTCCTTCTCCTTTCAATAATACACCTTCTGCACGCCATGGCGACCGAGAGCGCACGGGTCAAGAAGAAGTGGACCTTTTTGATGACCCTCTTCTCTCTCCGACTCGTCTGTCTTCATCTTCTTCTTCAAAGTTTCCTTTAGACCCCCAGCTAAACTCCAAAATCCACGTCTTTTATGGAGATCCATGGTGCCTCTCCATTGATGCTATTGTTAACTCTTCGAATGAGGTAAAAGAATGCCCATTTCTTCTCTATATTTTGATTAATTTTTTGCCCTTTTCTCTAGTAATTTTTTGCACCTAATTCAGTTCTTCCTCATTCTGTGCGTATGATGGTTTTTTTGTGTGAAGATAGCTTGAAAGGGTAAATGTGGAAAGAACTGATTTTTTTTTCTTCCTTAGGATTTGTCATATATGATGGTTTTTAATGGGGATGAATTCACGAGGTATGAACTGCATTGCCTTCTTTTAAAATGTGGAAAGAACTGATTATTTTTCTTCCTTAGGATTTGTGATATATGATGGTTTTTAATGTGGATGAATTCATGAGGTGTGAACTGCGATGCCTTTATAAAGATGAATCTGTTCTATTTTTGAAAAAAAGAACATTTTTCTTCTTCTTTCTCTTTTGGGTGAGAGACTTGAGCTAGATGTCATAGAGGAACAGATATTGTTGGATGTTTCGACACCTGCATGATATTTTCTATGATTCTTTTTTACTAAAACAATATTGTACATATTGACTTTGTGAAAATTTTCATTATACAATGACTTCGAAGTTGATCCTCATGTCTAAGTGCTGAAAAACATTTGATTTTGTCTATGTATTTGCCTTACTTGAATATTCCTATGGTTCTTCTGCTGAAACGGTATTGTAAGTTTTGTGCATCTCCTATGTATGCACGATATTTCTTTTATATAATCACTGAGAAGCTGATCATATCTAAGCTTAGAAGGCGAGAAACGGTATTTATTTATAATCACTGACTTCGAAGTTGATCCTCATGTCTAAATGCTGAAAAACATTTGATTTTGTCTATATATTTGCCTTACTTGAATATTCCTATGGTTCTTCTGCTGAAACGGTATAATTGTAAGTTTTGTGCATCTCCTATGTATGCACGATATTTCTTTTATATAATCACTGAGAAGCTGATCATATCTAAGCTTAGAAGGCGAGAAACGGTATTTATTTATAATCACTGACTTCGAAGTTGATCCTCATGTCTAAGTGCTGAAAAACATTTGATTTTGTCTATGTATTTGCCTTACTTGAATATTCCTATGGTTCTTCTGCTGAAACGGTATTGTAAGTTTTGTGCATCTCCTATGTATGTACAATATTTCTTTTATATAATCACTGAGAAGTTGATCATATCTAAGCTTAGAAGCTTAGAAATCTATGTGCTAAACTTCTTTTTAACCAGTTCGTTTATTCCAAGCACATAGAGGAAATGCTTATCACTGAATAGGAATTGTCTACTAAAATCTTATTTTTGCAAGATTCGGTTGTGGGTGCTTTTTGACACTGGATTAGTGAAATCTATGTACTAAGTTTCATGCTTCCTATTTCTTTTCTAAGCTTAGGAAACATATTGCGAATGATTAGTGTTGAAGAGGAATTGTGTACTAATTTATTTAATTTTTATTGTTGTTTTACAATAAATGTAGATCCTTGATATAAAAGGGTGTAACCCAAGACTACATGCTGCAGCGGGGGCTATGCTTTCTGAGGAATGCGCTAGTTTGGTAAGAACAAATTGTATATCAAAACTCCAAGTAATTTAGAAATTAAACTGTTTTATTATTTGGTCATGTAGATTTGATTTTTTCTTTGTTTATTATTTTGCTATTTAGTTGGATATTTTTGTTGACTATATTATTGTAGTTTTTTTTCTTTATCTTTTTCTTTATAACTATGTAGGGTGGTTGTAGAGTTGGGATGGCACAAATTACAGGCGCTTACGATTTACCTGCAAGGTTAAAACCTATCTATTTTTCAATTTTAAATGAGATAGGAAAACCCTGTAAAAAACAATTTAATCTTTTAATATTGTTACTAACAGTTTGTATCATAATCTTGTAACTGGACAGGAAGGTCATACATACTGTTGGACCGAATTATGTAGAGAAATATCATTCAGCTGCAGAGAATGCATTAAGTCGCTGCTATGAATCATGTCTAGAGTTGCTAATTGAGCATGATCTTCACAGGTAGTTTCAATGTAACCTATTTCAAGACTTCTCAATGAATCTGCACTTGATAAATGCAATTCTGTTAAGAGCTTGGAACTAGCAACTAAGTTCTAATATACCTTGGAATGGTGAATACAGTATTGCATTTGGATGTAACTATATGGAGGGTAAAGGATATCCTCGAGAGAAAGCTGCACACGTTGCTCTTCGTAAGTGTTTATGTGTAAATTTCGCATGGCCATTCTGATGATAGCAGTTTAGAAAGTTCTTTGACCCTTCAAATTGTTACTCATCACAAAATAGCTGCCATATTGCAATAAGGTGATAGGTGTTATGATGAACTAAATAGCTGCCATAATGACAATCATTATAGATTGAGAGGCATTTGTCGAACACAAATAGTTGCTATAATGACAATCATGATAAAATAGGCGTTTAACTTCAAACTTTGCGGACTGTGGGTTTTTTTTGTTTAAACTTAGGTACTGTACGACAATTCTTAGAGAGACAAGGGAGTAAGATTAACGATGTGGTCTTATGTCTTTCATCAGATATAGACATTGATATCTATGAAAGGTAAAAAAGCAATAATGATATATTGAGACTAATGTATAGTTCTCTTAACATATGGTCAGAGTTGTTCTTACAGGAGTTACCACATTTGGATGCAATTTGCAGATTACTCCTCCTTTATTTCCCTAGAAATAAAATTGAAGAGCATTATGCATCATTAAACTTACCACCAGAAATGGGCAAAGAAAACGGAGAGAATGATATATCTGAACGTAAGATAAGGATAAAAGCACTCCCAGGGGTCTCTACCGAAGTTAGCAACCGGAGTTCTTCAGTTTCCAAAGATGGTGAACATCAACTCATGAAAATTAGGTCAAGTGTAGATATTATATTATTAATTCATTTTTTTTTTTCTCTTTCATGCTTGGTTATTATGTTTTTTTTTTGTGCGTTTAGGTTTATATATATTGTGATCAGTTTTTATGTTTTTTTCCCTGTAATAGTATTTTTGTATTTTTTTTCACTTTGTGATTGTTTTGTCTTTGTTTTTTCTTAGATTTTTTTTTTTTTTTTTGTGTAATTGGGTTTTCTAGTGCTATCGATTGAATTCTGATCCATTGATGTGTACATTGATATTTGTTGATGTGTCTATTGATTTCATGTTTTGTTTTCCTAATCCGGTTTTTTGGTTATGGTGGGAGGTAGCATCTGATTGATTTTATGTCTGCTTGACATTCTTTGAACAGTGGGCATGCTTTCTTGGAATTATCTTCTATGGATTCTTCTTTTCTGGTAATGACTGAAGATCCTGATCGTCGAAGAGAAGAGCAATGGGCAAAAGCTTCAAAAGTGCCTCCTGGTTGGTCATGGACAAAATGGTTAAGCCATAGTAATGAGTATGGTGGTTTGGACACTATTTTCCATCATAGATATTTGGCCAGAGCAAAGGCAGCCAATCTTTCATGGATAGCAGAGATGAAGATATTGTGAGTATTTTTTGGAAGCAATTAAACAGATGGATATGAAATATATCTTTTTGAAATGTTAATAATTTAAATCTTATTTTGACTACAATGCCCTTTATGAAAACTTATATAAATCTATATTATTACCATATGCCATTTCATAATCATACAGGTATCGTGGGGGTATCGATAAGGATGGATGTTCTGTTATGGTTGTGGTGGGCGCTCATTTCCTACGGCGATCTCTTGGTTTGGAGCAATTCCTTCTTTATGTTGTTAAGGCAAGCGACATCACCCGCTCATTTACTACTTACTACTCGGGGAAGAAAACTCCAAAATGTACTCTTGCTGTTTTTCTTTATATCATGGAATGGCCTTGAGTAGTTCCTGTTATCTTCCCAAAACTCCCTGATGAAATTAACCATATAATTGTTCGTACAGCGCATAAAATTGAGAAAAAAGGATGAATCAAACATATATAATTGCTCTTTTTGGGGGTTGGCTGACGGCGTTTGGGTGGTAACAATAATAATTTGGAGGCATTTGAGGAAATAATAAGAAACAATAAATACCGATAGATGTCAGAGTCTTTTCCCTCCTCCTTTTTGCTGTTGGATGGCTCCCTAAGTTTTCATTTCATGGTGCAAGCTTGATCTCAAAAAGTAGATACCAATACATTCCAATCACTTGTTTATCATATCTCACCACGTCGATATATACTTTTGAGTCATACCTGTTTAAAGAGTGGTCCAAATCACATTTTCTTTCTTTCTGTAAGGTAAAAACCTTGTGCTTATGTGGATTTGTTTCAGGAATTCGAACCTATTATAAATAAGCCCTACACAGTTGTTTATTTCCACTCTGCTGCAGCTCTACAATTGTAAGTTTTTAAGATTTTCAAGTTGAATATTTCTCTAGGCCCTTGGATCATACTAATGGAGGAGTTCCTAAAGTTTGAACTCTTTTAAGATTGGAATTGAACTGTATTTAGTTGCAAAAATTACTCCGGTTTGCATTGAAAATGTTTAAACCTATAAATCTTTTTTTGGGTTGATCAGCATTCCAGACACACAATGGATGAAGCATGTACACCAACTCATGGGACCAAAACACAAGGCTAATCTACATGTAGGCCTTTGTCCCATCACAAGTAATTGGGCATTCACTTCATGCATCTCACCTTTTCTCATTGATGTGTTTGTTGCAGAAGATTTACATGGTACATCCGACAATGGGCTTGAAGGCCAATGTACTCTTCTTGAGGATACTTGTGGACTCACAAGTGTGTTTTCCAAACCCTTAATCTCATAAATATGTATGTACATTTATGTGTGTGTGTGGGTATTGGAAACATTTTGTAATGATGTGTGGAATATGCAAAAGTCATTGGTTTGTTGGGAATAGCAAGTCAAATGACCATGAAAGATATTTGTCACCTTTTACGGAAAAGATATTTGCAAAGTCTACCTGGGAATTCTGCATATTACATAACTAACCTTAGTTCTAATTATGGTAGCATTGCTTTATAATTGGCACTAACCTACATTGTGTCATTTGTATAAGGGGAATGGTATTGATTAAAGCAGTAATCATGATAAAAAATTTGCATGTTGGATGTTGGGTTGGGAGTGCATATGAAATCCTATCAATTATGAAAAGTCATTTTGGCTTTGTGGCTTTTTCCCGTGGGACTATGAACTCTTCACTCTATTTTTTGGCATGGGTTCGACAATGGGGCTCTTGTGCACACATTGGGATTATTCTTAATGAGTTAAATGTTGGGACTAATCACCTTTTGATCCATACCGATTATGTAGATGGTTCCATTCATGTGATTGTTGATGTCTCTTAAGGACATTGTCAAGCGCATATTTAATGAGAAATTGACGGATTTTTTGTATTATCTTGCTTTTGCGAAAAGTATGTCGCAATGCTTGTGTATATGATGCATTATTTTGAGAGATGATCATGATTAGCTCTTTTTTGTTATTTTGCTTGCATATGTAGGTTTGGGCAAAGGTCGTATATGTGCACAAGTTGAATGACTTGTTTACATATGTTGCTAAAGATCAACTAGCGATTCCCGACTTTGTTTTTGAGTAAGTACATTTTGAAGATTAGTGTATATCTTTATTACATTTTAAGCCATCAATGATTCCCCACATCGCATGCACTATCCAATGGCATTGCTACAGAAAGGCAAAGCTATTGGTGTTAGGTTTGTGCGTTAGCACTTAATATCTTGTTTATTTTACAAAACATTTTTAATGGTTTGATTTCTCTTATTTTTTATGTGTATCAGGCATGATATTGATGTGCATAGTAACCCTAGTTAAGTGAATTACAAGAGGATTTTGAAATCCCGAGGGATGTGGACTTTGCACCAAAACATGTCAGGTAGCATGGACAAATTTGTCAATACCGTACAATTATGTAACATGTGGGAGTGAGTGGGATTGTTATATGCATATAGAGATTTCACGCTTATCCAATGAGAATTTTGTATATACGTGTGTATATATATTTGTAATTGACACTTTCCATCTTAGTGTTAATAATCAAAATTGTTTTTGTTCCAATTTTCAATCATGGCAATGCTCTCATTTATTGATCGACCTAATTAGTTGTCTTTTTGTGCATGAAATAATTAAGGTAATGATACCACAAGTTCATATCAAATTTAGTAGAAAATTTAATGACAATCAATAAATAACACTATACAATGCACCCCAAAAACAGCTTAGGCCATTACAAATGTATAGTTACATGAATGCACCATCTGTAGATAGTGGTAAACAACAAATGGTTAGAACTTATAAATATGAGGTTGGGAGCTATTATATGAGTTGAAAGCTTAAAAAGGAAAGCAATTACGACAAAATGACCATTCGATCTCTATATTGTGAAATGCTCAAGATGTGAAATGCTCTCAAGAATAGCCCTCCTTTCATTATGTCTCAAGTTACATTTTATAGACTCTCTCTTAGCGTGGAGGGTGTTCTCCCGCTCCAATTAGCTCTACTAATTATGGGGCTTGGTGGGGGCCTAGTTTGGGTGTGGTGCATGAGGCTTGGTAGGGGCCTAATTTGGGTGTGGTCTATGTGTGGTGCATGGGGCTTGGTAGGGGCCTAATCTAGGTGTGGTCCATGTGACCACCACAATTCCCCCTTGTAAAAAAAAAAAGTTATTGTGCAGTCGAAGCGCGACGAGGCGTGGACGACGGTTCCAGACGGGGGGATGACACGGGCGTGGGCGTAGGCATGAGTGTGGGCGGGGGCGGTGGTAGTTGATGGAAGGGCTTCATGCGAGACTGGTGAGCAAAGGTAGAGCGGTTGTTGGAGGCGCGGCGGAGCAGGTATGTAGTGTCGCGTATCTGCTTTTGAACTTCGAAGGGACCGATCCATCGGTGCATGAGCGATTCGCTGAGACTGCGACGACGGATGGGGAAGTAGACGAGGACTTTGTCACCGACGTGGTATTGATGGTCGACACGGCCTATATCGTGTTGTCGTTTTTGGCGTAGTTGTGCCTGGTGCAGGTTGCTCGTGATGGCTTTGCGGAGGAGGGGTTGGAGTTGTTGTAGGTGGGACCACCAAGACACTGCGTCAGCGTGGAGTCGTGTGGTTGGTTGCGGGACTGCCACTTCTGGGGGTAAGCGCGGGTCCCTTCCGTAAAGGGCCCGAAATGGGCTAATGCGAGTAGAGGCTTGCACAGTTGTGTTGTAGGCATGCGTAACGAAGGGCAAGATTTGGTCCCAGGTTGAGTGCAGCGGATCGATGTAGGCTGAGATTTGTTGTTTTAAGGTTCGATTGAGGCGCTCCGTCAACCCATTCGTTTGCGGATGGTAGGGTGACGTGAATAACTGTTGGATTCCTAGTTGTGTTGAAACGAGGCGTAGGAGCTCACCGTTGAACTGGGGTCCTCGATCAGACAAGATTTGGAGTGGGCAACCGTGGGGGAAGATGATTTTCTCCAATAGTTTGGAGGCGATGGTCATAGCCTTTGCATCTGGGATAGCGGCCGTCTCAGCCCAACGCGTCAAGTACTCGGTGATGACGAGGATGAACTTGTTCCCTCCTTGTGACTCGGGAAAGGGGCCCATAATGTCCCATCCGACGATTTCAAATGGAGCTTGAACTTGTATCGGATGTAAGAGGCCTTGAGCCACTTGAGGTGATTTGATGGCCTGACATGAGTTGCATGCTTTGATGTAGGAGGCGACCTCGTGGCGTAGCCCAGGCCAATAGAATTTGCGACGAATTTTGTCGAGCACCTTATGAAAACCCAAGTGGCCGGACAACGGGTGATCGTGGAAGAAACGAAGGTAAGACTGGCGTAGTTGCTCAGGCACGTAGACTCGGGGTTCTTTGCCTACTTGACAAAAAAGTAGGACATTATCCTGGATCATGAATTGCTTGGTGAGGGATGATGTCGGTTCAGCTCGTAGGCGGTGGCAGATATCTTGGATTTGTTTGTCGTGTTGTTGCATGTTGGCCATTTGGGACGAGGATATGGGGAAATCGATTGTGTTGGAGGTGATCTGGTTCGCCTGAAAGGATATGCGGGATAATCCATCGGCGACGATGTTTTGTGGACCATGGCGATAGCGCAGAGTGAATGTGTAATCTTGTAGCGCCAAAACCCAACGAAGTAAGCGGCCGGGTGGATGAGCCTTCTTTATGAGGGAGAGCAATGGCTGATGGTCGGTTTCGACTGATGTATTTGATCCGTGAAGGTATGGGTGGAAACGATGGAATGCCCAGACGATGGCGAGGAACTCTTTTTCAGTTGTCGAGTAATTTTGTTCGGCTTTGGTAAGTGACCGACTGATGTAGGCAATCGGGCGGAGTTGGTCGTTGTCGTCGGATTGGAGCAGGACTGCACCAAGGCCGACATTGGAGGCATCCGTCTGCAGATGGAAAGGCTTCGTGAAATCAGGGTGGGCCAGGAGGTCAGAGGCTTGGAGTGTTCTCTTGAGCTGCAGGAAGCTGGATTCGCAGGCTTCGGTCCACAGGAAGGGTGCGTCTTTTTGTAGGAGCGCGCGTAGTGGGGCTGACAGGTCGGCTAGCCGTGGGATGAAACGAAGAGAGAACGTGAGGAGGCCGAGGAAGCGTTGAAGCTGCTTGACTGTGGTGGGGCGTGGGAATTTTTGGACTGCTTCTGTCTTCTCCGGGTCCATTTGTATTCCGTCGGAGGAGATGACGTACCCAAGGAAGCGGAGGCACGTACTACCCCATCGGCACTTCTTCCATTGCAGCTGCAATCAATAGCGTTGAACACAAGTTAGGACCTCCCGAAGGACTTGAAGGTGTTCTGCCCAAGTGCTTGTATGTACCAGAATATCGTCTAGATAGACGATGACGACACGGCGGGTGATGAGATCATCGAAGATGGCATTAGCCATTCGCTGGAATGTGCTCCCTGCATCAGATAGGCCAAAGGGCATCCGTGTGAACTGAAAAATGCCTTTCCTAGTGCGGAATGCAGTTTTGTGGGCATCGTGAGGATTCATCGGGATCTGCCAATATCCCGAGGCTAGATCGAGGGAGGTGAAGTACTTTGATTTGCCAAGCTGGTCGAGGAGGTCATCGATACGAGGGAGAGGGTATCGGTCATGGGTGGTGACATGGTTCAGTTATCGGAAGTCGACACAAAAGCGGTAAGAACCATCCCCTTTCTTTACCATGTGTGGCTCCGAGATCCACTCGCTCTTGGAAGGTGTGATAATCCCTTGTTGGAGCATAGTTTTGACGGCGTTGTCGATGCGCTCGTGGTCGAGAGGCGAGCGACGTCGGGGAGCTGCGTTGATGGGGCAGGCGTTGCCTGTAGGAATCGTGTGGTGAATCGGAAAACGGACCGAGGGAGGTTTTACAGGTGGTGTAGACGAGGGAAAGGTGGCGAGGAGCCGTCTGATGTCGTTGATGCGCTCCGCCGGTGATATCAGGTACTGTGTGTTGCTGATGTGGGTGGTATCCCGCGGAGTAGTGAAGAGCGCGATCGGAATGTGATTTGGGAGGAAGAGCTGTTGTGCGGAGAAATCGAGACAGGCTCGACTATGGAGGAACCAATCACATCCCAAGGTGATTGGGAACAACTGGCGCGGGAGGACGTAGAAACGATGGTGGATCTGGGCGGAACTAATGGTGAGCATGCACCTGACTTGCGTATGTGAGTGGTACACCTGTTGTTGGTCGCCGAAGAGGATTTTAATGGGCGGTGCGTGGCTCGTGGGAAGTTGTAATTGGGTGACTAAATCTGCGCTGATGGAAGAGATGTTGCTGCCGGAGTCGAGGAGAACTTCTTGGGTCGTGTGCTGGAGGCGGGAGATTGTGGTACAAACGGGCGAAGTTGATGAAGTGGAGGCGTGGACATGCGGGGGCGGCTCGATCGTGGGAGAAACGGGAGAAGTTGAGGACGTGGAGACGTGGACGTGCGGGGGCGGCTCTCCCTGCGGCACCCCGCGCATTAGTTTTTCGGGAGCTCAGAGAGGGAGGCAGCGTCAGCCAATTGGACGTTCTGCTTCTGTTGGTGATTCTGCCACTTTCGGCAGTGACGCCGAATGTGGCCATAGTTGTTGCAGTAGAAACATTTGGGGCGTCCCTGGCTGTCTAGTTCGGGCAATGCACGCTTGGCACGTAATTGCGCGTTCTGGATGTCGATGTCCATGGGAGTGACGGCTGGTATAGTGTTTGTATGATCATGACTGAGATTACCTGGTGTGTGCATGTCGTGCGCGTCTGCAGCTTCGATGCGTTGGGCAGTGAGGATGGCTTCGTGTAGTGTCGTCGGGCCTTGATCGCGTACACGGCGACGGAGGTCATGTCGTATACGCGGCCAGAAAAAAAACAACTTCATGTCCTCCGACATGTTGGCGTCAGCCCGGCGTAGGATCTGCACAAAACGAACCGCGAACTGGGTGATGGGTTCGCGTGGTTGTTGGGTAATTGACTCAAGTTGTTGTAGGGCCGTCTGGCAGGAGTCTTGATGAGCAAAATTCCGAATCATGGCTGCCCGTAACAGATCCCAGTCGTTGCGTGTCTCTTCGGGTTGTTGTACAAGCCATGTTGCCGCGATATTCTCGAGGAGTGTCTTCATCTCCATTGCCTTCCGAGGGTGTGGCCACTGGTGGTAACTGGCCACCATTTCGAAATGATCCAGCCAAGAGAGGACGTCTTCCGATGGTAGGCCGGAGAACGGTTTTGGGCGAACTCGAGAGTCCGGGAGATTTTGTTGTGGCTCGGATCGTGCTGAAAGAAAGGACAACATGGCTTGGTTAGTATGGTTAACTTGTAAAATGATGTTGGACAGAGCTTGAACCAGTTGGTCGATTGGCGATGTGGGCTGGTGTCCTTGATTGTGTTGTAGGAATTCTGGATTCATCGAGTTTGCGTTGTTGTCGTTGTTGTCGTGTTGCATCGTGGCGGGCGTTGTTGGGGTCGTGAGTTGGGGTGGCTTGGCCCGTCTTCTCCACCAAGATGTGAAATGCTCAAGATGTGAAATGCTCTCAAGAATAGCCCTCCTTTCATTATGTCTCAAGTTACATTTTATAGACTCTCTCTTAGCGTGGAGGGTGTTCTCCCGCTCCAATTAGCTCTACTAATTATGGGGCTTGGTGGGTGCCTAGTTTGGGTGTGGTGCATGAGGCTTGGTAGGGGCCTAATTTGGGTGTGGTCTATGTGTGGTGCATGGGGCTTGGTAGGGGCCTAATCTAGGTGTGGTCCATGTGACCACCACAATATGTAGAATGCACCAACCCTAGATAGTGGTAAACAACAAATGGTTATAAATATGAGGTTGGGAGCTATTATATGAGTTGAAAGCTTAAAAAGGAAAGCAATTACGACAAAATGACCATTCGATCTCTATATGTAGAATGCACCAACCCTAGATAGTGGTAAACAACAAATGGTTATAAATATGAGGTTGGGAGCTATTATATGAGTTGAAAGCTTAAAAAGGAAAGCAATTACGACAAAAGGACCATTCGATCTCTATATGTAGAATGCACCAACCCTAGATAGTGGTAAACAACAAATGGTTATAAATATGAGGTTGGGAGCTATTATATGAGTTGAAAGCTTAAAAAGGAAAGCAATTACGACAAAATGACCATTCGATCTCTATATGTAGAATGCACCAACCCTAGATAGTGGTAAACAACAAATGGTTATAAATATGAGGTTGGGAGCTATTATATGAGTTGAAAGCTTAAAAAGGAAAGCAATTACGACAAAATGACCATTCGATCTCTATATGTATCTTGAGACTAGAGACATTCGAATGAGACACAATGATGCACACTTCTATTTATTTTAAAGACATAACCATAATGTAATGGTAGCTTAAGTGGATACATAAAATTATCACTACTCGAGAATATAGGTTAGCTATAGTTAAGTGGGGTGTGGGATATCCATATTGTGCATGGAGGCAAAAATATGATCCATTGAATGAAAATAGCTAAAGATGGGGGAGAAACCTAGGTAAAAAACCAAATAGCCCTAAAAACATAAGCCAAAACAAATCTAGATATATTGTCAAGTGATTTGTTGTAATATAGTGATTGCTCGAGTCATGTCCAAAGTAGTTGAAATATCATTTAATCAAGATGGCCATGCCTCCTACCATAGGCATAGGCTTATCTTCTGAGATCATAACACTACTTCATGTAAAACTCTCACGAGTAAGCAACTCCAAAGGAATACTTGCTCCGTTTAACATGAACAAGACTCTTAGTTTTAACAAATTGTATACATGTTATGCAATTCCACGAATCAAGTTTTGTCTACAAAAGGTTTTATAAAACTATATGCAATAATACATATATAAATATGTGTATGTGTGTGTGTATGTATGTATCATATATCTACATATATCTATATATACATACACGTGTCACGTAGATAGATACATACATAGAGTCTAGACCATGACTACCTATGTGTGTAATCTACAAAATAGAGTGCATTCTATTAGGCATTGTGCATACTATATATTGTGAAGAAACTTAATTTGTCCAAATTGTACCTAACGGTTTTTTTAGTATCATTTGATGATTTATATGTATCATGAAACGATTCACGAATGTTTTTGCCAATAAAGCATAATAATAATGACTTCCACTCCTGCCAATTTGATGGATGGGGCAACTGTGATGTGGCTTGATTTGGTTGTTTGTGCCGACACAAAGTTTTCCTCAAAATGCATGGTTCTTACCTCTTCATAGTAGTGGAATTTCCCATGTCTTGAGAGGATATATTAACTCTTTACACTTGAAAGTCAATATCAATATACAAAGAAGAGATTTATTGAGATCCTAGTAAATCCCCATCATTTTGACAACGAAATGTAAATACTTCACTTTCCAAGTGAGTGAAATAATAAGACATCGATCTTGAAAGTTCATACTTATCTCACGTTGAAGGTCCTTCACACACACACACACACACACACACACATGTATATATTCTCTACCAACTCAGAAAATATAACCAACATGTTTTTGTGCATTTGAATCATTGCAATTGTCACTTGAGAATACCTACAATTTTAATAGGTAAATAACTAGTGTGCTTAAATATGACATGAAAACAATGCATGAACATGACTTACCCAATTGCTAAATCATTGGTTATTATGAGGTATGACATTGAAAGTGAATGTAAATAAAAGTACTTCCTTTATTGTTGCCACTTTTATCCTATGGAGCATAAGCCTAGGCCTAGAAATTCAAACTTTGTGAAGTGAAGTTAATAATTGCAAATAATACTTTACGGTTGACAGTTTGCCATTGGAATCTCAATGAAAAATTTGGGTTTAGGCTTTGGAGACTGCAATTTATGACCAACAAGTCACAATTTTGTCATTGAGCCTTTAACTTAGGAAATCTGGGCACTTCCCTTCAAACTCTGGCTTTAATGGTTTGCGTCAACTTACAACTAATTCTCATTTGATAAAATTAGGGTTAAAAGTTAACACAATGAGTTGTTTACTTGATTTTTTTTTTTCATTTATGAATCGGCCAACTTTCTTTTTCATGCATTAGGAAATATGCATTTGTATGTTAGGAATTTAGTAGAAACTATTTTCCCTTTTTCCCTTTATAACTAATATAGGTCATCAAAATCTTCGTGAAGAACCCTATTTTCCAACCATTGTGAAACGATTTGGCAAGTTATCCTCTTTCTGACCAAAGATTGGTAGTATGTAAATAAGGGTCTATGACCCCTCTAAATACCGAGAGGCATGGAGGCATGCATGTTAGAGAACAAATTTTCTTATTGAGAAAAGTTTTGTTTCCCTCTGTTTACAACACCAAGGGCAAGAATTGAATTTCTATTCACTTGCTCAATGTGCAAAATATATTGTATAGTAATAATCTCTTCACAAGAAGTTACATGTATATATAGTAGGGGTCCCTACTAAAAAATATAGACGAAAGACATACAAAAGCATTCCTTCAAACAAAAAAGATGTATTCTTTACTCTTGAACCCCGCTATTCTTGAACGATGCAATTGGGTTATAACTGTCATCTTGACCCTTATATCCAGTCAACGGTCCGGCTCCACCATCATGAACATCCAAACCAGAAAAGTGTTGATATTCTAATGCTTGCGTTGGTGTACTCGTAATGTAGGTGTTCCCCAATAGAGGATGAGTTGTTACCGAACTTATTGGCATGGGCAAGGGATATGTAAATTGAGGAAAATGTGGACGATAGCCATGCGTAGTAGTATGAGAATACCGATTTGGCATGTCCAGTGGGTACCCATATTGGGCTTGGATCCCAAAAGTTTGATTCCGATGCAAAGGTGTTAGATTATAAGTTGAGGTACATGAAACTCCTTCCTCTTCTTGAGGGCGAGTTGATGCTTGCTCTTGCTCTCGGGGAGGCAGTGACAAACACAAAGTATTACTGGCATTCAAAAACACATACCCACTCCCATCACTACTGCCTACTCCACTTTGTTGTTCATGTAACATCATAGTATCACTTGGAGCTACCATATCATCATCACCATTCAATAGAAACTGATAACCCACTTTACTAATATTTTCTTGATATGCATGTTCTAAAGGTGGCGGTTGCATGAACGTGGATTCCGTGGACACTTCGGTTTGTTTTGGCGACATTGTTGGAACATAGGCTAATGAATGGACATGCTCAAGTGAAGAAGAAGAATGTGTAGAGATTGCATTGTTAGGATTCGAGCCTAACGTGTTGGCACTCTCTTGCTCGAAGAAGACGGCCTTTCGGTACACTTGTTTAGGGGGAGGATAAACGGTTTCCTCCTCTCCTTCGTCTTCATACGCATTTTCGTCTTCCTCCATATCCACTTCTTTTCCGTCATCCTCCTCTGATCCGGAGTAATCGGCACCATCTTCATGAACCTCATATAATGCCTCTTCTCTAGAAACTAAATGTCCACCGGACATTTCGGGTTCCAATGGACAAGGAGGTTGGGGTGAATCATCCTTTTCGGATGTGTTCCCGTGGCCTTCATGGAGGTTAGTTTCAGCTTCCAAAGACACGTGATAATCATGGGTCGCATCATATGGCACATGTTCACGTGTGGAATCAAAAGACCTCACATTTTCATCATCATCATCATCTCCAATGGCCGCCTCGGTATTGTTTTCGGGCAAATTATCGGGGGGTGTCTCGGACTGCAGTCTCATCCTTTCTCTATACTCTTCCAAATATTTCGCCCTTTCCTCGTTACCACGAGCAACATACAACTGTTTCAAGAAGGATAAAAAAAACTAGAAAATAAGCAAATCTCAACATACACTTACTTTTAAATTGTTGCGGTTTTTAAGTATTTAGTAACCAAAGAACATACAACTGTTTCAAGAAGGATAAAATCTAGAAAATAAGCAAATCTCAACATACACTTAACTCTTAAATTGTTGTGGTTTTTAAATATTTAGTAATCAAAGCAGCTTCACATCAGGAGTCAGAATAATAATGAATTGGAACATAATCTAACCCTAAACCATAGAGATCATTAGTTCAAAATGAAATCAAACCCTAAAACTCAAAAAGATTATCACGAGTTCGAAATGAAATCAAGCACTAAAATTACAAGATCATCATGAGTTAAAAATTTAGAAAAAACTTCAAACTTCAAATAGTATCATCAGTTGAAAATGAAATCAATCCCTAAAACCTAAAAGATTATAATGAGTTCAAAATGAAATCAAACCCTAAAACTTAAAAATTATCATGAGTTCAAAAAGAAATCAGACCCTAAACTTACAAGATTATTATGAATTCAAAAAGAAAAAACCCTAAAACTTTCTTATATTTGAATACTGTAATTTAATCAAACATCAAACAGTGACTCACAGCTTTATCGTTCTCTGGTAGCTTGTTCCACATTTCGATGACCGTCTTGCCATGTCCCTTCGACTCCGGGTATAGTTGCTTTAATCTTGCTCGCTGTTCTTTGAAAAAGATATTGTAACCAGTTCGAGTCCTTTTGGGAGCATTAGGGTCTTTCTTTCGAACATAATCCTTTCTCTTTCTTCCGTATAGTTGTATCTCGAGACCATTAGGATCTCCTTCCGATCCTATTCCATCGCGAAGACTAGGGATAGTGGCATATTGCTGTGAATTTTTCTCGGTTGGAACATGATAGAGAACACCGGACAACTTCTCCGTGCCAACTACCACTGTGATGAGGTAACCCTCTTCAAACTTTCCACGTATAGCTCCCGTAACTGTAGTTCCAATCGATGCGGCAGGATCAACTGCATTCAATGTTATTTCTTGTTAATATAAGAGCTTCATCATCATTGGAAGAGATACTCAAACCTGAGCTAAAGCGGAAGACTTTCGTGGTAAATAAGTTGAGAAAATGTGCTAAAGAGATGCAAAATTAAAAGTCTAATCCTCTTGGAAAGAGGAAATGCTACCTAAATCCTGAAACTCAAGATCCAAATCAAAATTCGTCTCTAAATATTACATAATTAGGATGAAAAAGTAGCAAAAACTTGCAAAAAAAGGAACCCTAAGAGAGTGGCAAACAAGGAGCGAGAAGTCGGGGAAAAAAGTATCACCTCCGAAAACATGCAGAGGATTCAGCTTCTTTTTTCGCTTTCTCAATGACGCTGCAATTTCGGGTGGTGCTTCGTATGGAGATCGGGCATCCTCATGAGGTTCTACGGGGCTAGGAGCAGGTAAAGGAACTAGATAACAAAAAAGAACACAATTAGCAGCCATTTTACAATCTCACATTCTCTACAGTATTTAAAAAAAAAATAGAAGTTCCGAATATCATATTCTCGATAGAGATTTACATGCAATCTAACCTCCTATAGAAACATGTTCGCAAATATTTTTCTACCTGGCTGCTCCGTCGATATTTTCCCCTCTGCTCTGAAGTAATACACTTTTTCATAATGAAATAATTGACACATGTAATGCTTCCGGAGGATAAAGGATGCACTGAGCAAGGAACTCGAGACGCCCAATGCTTCAGCTACTTCTTTCCACCGTCCTGAACTAATGACCTAAAAAGAAAACACACATCAAATTGATGGCATGAAATTAAACGTGTATATGATGAAACCATAACTAGCCCCTTCATTGGAACATTGTTAAATCAAAATATCGTTAAAAGTTCACAAATGTTCGACATAACGTACTATCTTCATTACATATTTATGAACTGACTCGATGCATGCAATCTTTCACTATATGTTTAGGTAAAATCTACATGGTTCATACACAAAATATGAATCCAAATTCTACCTGCTCAAGTCCACCTCTACTTGTCACCTGGCAATATAATTCATGAAGATCCAATTCACTTTCTCCCAGCTTTGGAACCCTGGGAAAGTACAGATCACGTAAGTGTAACCGATGTGCGAGAATGTTTTTATATGATTGGAGAAAATGTTGTCCCATTTAATGGAATATCTTCTTGATTTCATGCCAAAAGGGTAATGCAGAATAATAACAAAATGTGAGACCTAAATGCAAATCTTGCACTGGAATGCTAGGCTTTTTCGAGTTCATGCAGGAATATCCTCTTAGTTTTGAATGCACAGTGAAATCACAGTAGATGATCTAAGCTGAGAATAATAACAAGAAAATGAGTGAAGAATAGTATTTGAATATGTCAATGAATTCATGCAACAACTTCTTAAATTTCATGCCAAACGAAAACATCACGGATGATCTACGTTCACAATTATAATGACAAAAGAAACAAGTGTCACATTACAATGCTTGAATTGAATTTTGTCGATTACCACTCACGTTAGCCTTGCTCCAAGAGATGCAAGGAATTCGCTCAATGTGGTCATAAAAAGTTCACGATCCTTAATCACTGCTTCATGAGCAGCCAATGGAGCTGGATAACACTGTTGTGAGAGAGCCACCCCATCATGTGGTAGTGGTACGCCGGATACTCCGGGAAGATCGGACTGGACTTGTATCTTTCCTTCCTCGATCTTCTTGGAGGGACCATTTTGGATGTGTGTGACAACATTGGAATGACAACTTTGGCGGCATGTGATATCATTGGATGCGCCTCCTTGGACCCACGTGGCATCATCAGATGGGACACCTAGGATGTGTGCAGCATCATTGGATGGGCCGCCTAGGACATGGTTGGTATCATCAGAAGGGCTGTCTTGGATGGGCATGACATCAGACGCGGTAACATTGGATGGGCTGATATCATCAGTAGGGATGCCTTGGATGGGCATGACATCATTGGACAGGGTGCCGTGGATGGGCATGACATCATCGGAAGGGATGTGCTGGAGATCATTTTGGGGGCATGGTACATCATTCGGTGTACCCCTTTGGAGGCACACGATATCTTCAGTCGTACCAATTCTGAGGCGTGTCGCATCATCAGGTGTACCACTTTGGAGGAGCACAATACCATCCAATTGCTCTGAAGCTCTATGATCATGTAGTGCCGATTCTGGTACTTGATCTGACTGGATTTGCATATTGTCATTCTCCATTGATTCAGATGGAATGGTTTGCAAATGAATGCCAGCACCCAATCGCCCTGATTCTGGGATGACAACATCTGGCTCGGAATCTTCTTGATCGTACTTTCGATCCTTGTCTTGACGAATGTTGGAATCTTCTTGGTCGTACTTTCGATCCTTGTCTTGGGGAATGTTGGAATCTTCTTGATCGTACTTTAGACCCTTGTCTTGACGAATGTTGGAATCTTCTTGATCGTACTTTCGACCCTTGTCTTGGGGAATGTTGGAATCTTCTTGATTGTACTTTCGATTGATGTCTTGGGAAATGTTGGAATATTCTTCATCGTACTTCCGATCCTTGTCTTGGGGAATGTTTCCATGTTTATTAATATCTCCATTGCATCTAATCTCTCCATTAATGTTGCAAACAATGTCTCCAACCTTGCTTATGTCTTCACTGTTGCCCTCTTCTCCATCCTTCCTAATCTGCACATTCTCACTGATGTGGACATACTTGCTCAAGTCTTTCTTATTGCTAATAATGCCTTCATTCTGGGCAATGTTGCCATTCTTCCTAATATCTCCATCATTGAAATTATCGCCGGGATGATCTGGCTCCTCTGGTTCTGTTGAGAAAGTATCGGTTAATGCCAGTCTGTACTGGTCATGAATAGGCTCCTTCTCCCTGAGCTTTTGGAAAAGAACTCCATATCTGGGATGCTCCTCGAGCTTTTCAAGAGTGTCTTCGTTGTAGCTACCATAGCCCGGCCCATGTCCTTGTTCAATGCCATAACAAAGATCGTGTGCTGCTGGTTGTTCTTGACCTTCATCTTCTTCTTCTTCTTCGTAGTTTTCTTCATGATTCAAGCTCAATTCTGGGTGACGTCCAAGATCATATCTTGAACTCATATGGGTAGTTTGATCAACCACAGACATTGGCTCATTCATGGTTTCACTTGGTTTCTTGGTATCATACTCGAGATTGTTACAGACACTAATGTCCGATATGCTTCGTTGATGCATTGACCTAATTCTATCAATATCACTACCATAGCTCGGTTTTGGATTCTGGTCTTCTTGCTTGTATGTGTGAGGATGAGCAATTTTCTTCACATCCTCTGTGCGCGCAAAGGGCTGATTCGCATGGCCTATGGGGTTCTCCGAAGAATCAGATTGGTCTAGACCATAAGGAAACTGATTGAAATGCCCTAACAGTAACGGATTGAAGGGCTGATGTGCAGGATCTATGGGATGGAAGGAAGGATATGGTGGATTCACATGCTGTGTTCTCGGGAAGAAGAGCTGATTCACAGACTCTGTTTCTCTCAAAGGCTTGTTGGCCCCAGTCACTTCATGTTGGAGAACCTGTTTTGTAATTTCTTCCTCTTCTTTTTGTTGGAAATGATGTCGCAATAGGTCCAAAGATTCTCTGATTCTCGGATCTTCTTGGATCAGATGATAAGACCTAATCTCGGATTCTCTTATCTGGAAAGATCCGACGACTTCTGCTGATTCGTCTCCCATCCGACAATTCACTGCATCCAATTCTCTGGTTGGGAAAGAATCGCTGACAGGTTCTCTCACATAATCCAATCCTGCGCCAGATTCTCCTCGCAGCCGATAAGACTCCATCTCCGAGCTTATCATCAGATTAGTTGTTACCGCCTGGGAATCTTCTTGCATTTGATAAGATCTCGGCATAGGATTCGAGAGAAGATTCCTGTGTTGCTGCTCATCGCGATGAGACCTCATTGTATTAACATTATATGCATGGGGGCGATCCAAGCTTAAAGACAGGGATGGCTCAGGCGGAGCTCTTTCAGGAAAATTGAATGGGATAAAGCTTGTGTAAGCTGCAGTCTCCTTCGAAGCTCCAGAGGAAGGAGAAGGAGAAAGATTGGACTGCATTTCCATGGATATCATACAGCAGAATGGATCAAGTTTATCATCAAAGGAAAAAACCTAAATTTTAAATAAATAACACAGAGGAATGTATGCATACAAAGAAAAGAAGGAGAATCCATTGGTGTACAATGATCAGAAATGGTGATGGCTAGCAATCAGAAGGAAACCCCCCATGAAAGCAAGATCATCTGTTTCTACAAGGAAAAGTAAAAAAATGGAGGAAAGAAGAAAGCCAAGAGACACAGACACAGATTGAGAGAGACAGAGAATTATATCAGTTAAGCAGAAGAAAAGGGCAAGAAAAGATGCCAAAAAAGGAAAGAAAGAAAGAAAGAAGGAAGAAGAAGAAGAAGGGAAACAGAGGAGGTGTGATTTTGTGTGTGCATGTACACCAAAAATGGAAGAGATTTTGTACACCGTATCTTTCTACACCGTATATTTGTACACCGTATATGTCTACACCATATACATACATACACAAACGTGTACACATGTACATATGTATTAGTGTATTTGATCTTGCCATCCGCCCGTCCCCGTTTGCCCCAAATTGCCTGCCGTATATACGGTATACACATTAGTGTACATACTTATGCATCCATATGTATATTTGTACACCGTATACTCATACGTGCACATATGTATATGTATGCATTAGTGTATTTGATTTGGTCGTTTATCCAATTTGCCTAAATCGCCCGGCGTAGATATGGTATACACATTGACATTAGTGTACATACGTATACATACATATGTATTCTTGTATTTGGTCTCACCGTCCATCGTGGTGCCTCATTGTTGTGCGATCTAGAAAGGATCCTTAGGATGCCCATACGGTTTTAAAATGGCCAAACTTTGAGAACTGGCAATATTTGGGGAGGTTTTGGTCTTTGTCCGTTAGATTTACCCGTAGAGTCTTCTCTATATTGCTTGGTGCTGGTTCCTGTAAGATGTTGCTTTTCAATGTCAAGGTCGAGAAAACACGAGCTCGAGTTCTTGCTAACAATTCTCGTGTTTTTTTCGGTTTTTAAAACGGATGGCAACTACACATAGGCATCTACAATTTATGCAACACTCAATAGCCCCATTATCGATTCGCCTCTTCCTGTATTCGAAGTACAACAATCAAAATCTAGACGCATATGTTGGTTGTAAAGAGAAGTGTTTCGTGAATCTCGAAATAAATTCCGTAGCATGTGGATTTTTTTTTGCTCCTCGAAGTACAACAAAAAGGAGTGTGTGCACGTATTCACTGATTGAAAGGAGACATCCTGCTAATAGTGTATGATCAGTCAAGTTGTGTTTCATGTATCATATCGAACAAGGCATGAAATATGTCTCCAATTTCAAGACATACTCATCAGGAACACTTGGTATAAGATGAAAGCAACGAACTTGCCTTCGGTGTTCACATTAAATCTACTAAAAGAAATATAGCATATATACAAGGGGACAAATAAGGGGCACTATCTAGTCCACCTCTTATCATTTCATGAAATATCTTTAATACCTCGGTAAGAGGAGTAAAAATGTTGGTAATACCCCAACAAAAAGGCAAGAGGAGAATATCATCTTTTTGCCCTTTTCACCCATGGTCAGAATTTAATATGTTATATTTTATAGAGGAAGGTGGATTTACAAATTGAGCTTTGACAATGTGTTTTAAATGTCTTGGTGGTTGAGTTCCCTTCACATTTGATGGGATTGGAAAGACATTTCTGTTAGCTTTCAATGGCTACATTGTGAATACATTTCAATAAGTTTCCATTGGCAATTTAGTTAACCCATTGATAGTAACGTTTGACACGTGTCATCGTTGCTTAACAATACAAATATGTTTCACGGGGAGGGGGATAACTAATGATTTTTGCTTATCACATGCTTTGTTGTCGATATCTTGTTGTTATTGGCAGTATAATGTGAATCAAACCTTAACTATTGTAGCTGGATTTTATTGAATAAAATGCAGTAAATCAAAGAGCTCATTGAATCATTTTATCTTTATTAATTAAACGCAAGTTTATGGTGGCTAATAACTTAGTTTAATTTGAAACGTCATTATCTCGATCTGAATTTTTTAGCTACAAAAGCTAGAGCTCCTAGTAAAGGCCATTGTTGTTGTTTATTTGCTTACTTAACAAATGAGTGAATAGTTTAAATCGAGGGATAGTTTCTATATTGTCTCTTATCTAGCACAAACTCATGGTTACTCCTAGATTCTCCCTTAACCTCACGACGACTAAGTGATTGGTGTATCGTCATGGCAATCACTCCTATTGTAATAAGAATGTGGATATTTACGTCACACTGCAAAAGCTATCTATTTTCTAGGGTAACCGTCATACTTATACACTTTGTTTTATTCATAGCATGGCAATACAATTATATTGGCTTATACAAGTTTTTGAACTAGAAAAATTACATCTTGAAAGAGAGCGTTGTAGGTGTGGGTAAAGTATTTTCTTGTCATGGCTGTAAGAAAATTTTTATTATCTTCTTTCCTACAAACAATATGATCATGGTGATCTTATTTACATTACCCAACTTTATGCCATTTCATAGAGGGTGTGCATTCAAATCGTGATTATCCTGATATAATATATGGAATGTTGTGTATTGTGGGAACAAGCTCCAACGTTCCTACACAATAACTATAAATAATAAAAATACTATTGGTGCATGACATATTCAAGAAAGTACATGAATGTGCATGTACACTCACAAGATAATCGAGAACAATAGGTAAGGTTGGAGTGTATTGTCATGAATGGAATTAATCATATAATAACAAATAAATTGTTGATTCTCAATATGGACATATTCTCCATCTATAGAGTACCATTCAACATACAAGATTGTTCATGCCTTATTTTTCTATGCTAATGCACATATATGATTGCATCATAGTGTAGAAACTTCTAATACTTGCAAATTATATACAAGGTAAAAAACTCTTAAAGAGCATTTAGTTTTTCTTTACCTCCCAAAATCTTCCCAAACTCCTTTGATCAATTCTAGAAAGAGATAGATGGTCGATGAATTATCCATCAATCAAGCTAGCACAATAGGAAAGGTTTTCCATCTCTCAAGATCGAAGTCAAGAGTTTGAGCTAGAGCTTGACAAAGATAGGTATCATCCTTACAAACTTTAGTAAATAAAATATTGTATTTCTAATTCAAATAATACATGTTTTTATCATATACTATGTTATTTACGTTTCTTTAACCCTAACACTATCTCAATCTTTTCTTTGTGCTTGTCTCTCTCCCTTCCTTTTACAAACTCTCCTTGTTCATAATCCAATTGGTTCAAGTGCATTTATCACAGAGTCTATGATATAAGTTCACAAAAATGTGCATGTCTATAGTAGTCAAGTTCCATCTTTGGGGTCCCCACAAAGTGCAAGTGTGTGTGAAACCAATGTAGAACCACCCAAGTTCTAAACTAGGATAAGTATCTATTTAAAAGAGATCCAACAACAAATTTGTTTTGAGGAATTATAACTAAATATTAGAGTTTGTTAATGCAAATTGTCGTTTGACAACTAATTGATTAATTCTTTATAAGTAATTTGTCTTTAGGTTAATAAAAGATAAATTAATTGTAAATTTTGAAAAAATAACTATACCTTTGGCTATGTAAGTCTTAAACCTATAACCTTTACATGCTCCTAGGACTTGCCAAATTCCGATGCATAGAAATAAATGCAAGTACACATGTTCTGAATCTTGAAGCTACTGTTATTGTTGCAATTTTCGAACGAAAGTGTGATAACAAATTGAATCATGGAATGCGTGGTTTGAGCAAGATAGGAAGCCCCTTCATAGGGCAGGGCAAGGGGTTGATTGATATGAGTTCGTTGGGATCCTCGAGGGTCCACGAGAATTGGATGACCAAGCGATGGAGCAGCGCCAGAGCCTCCATGCGTGCGAACTCGTTGCCCGGACACATCCTCGGGCCCCCACCGAATGGGACGAACGTGTATGGAGCCGGGCCTGCTCCTTCGAAGCGCGACGGATCGAACTTCTCAGGCTCCCGGAAATACTTCGGGTTCCGATTGGTGGAGTTTGTGGACGACATGATCTGTGTGTGGAGGAAAAAAATACAATGTATGGATCAACGACAATGTGAATGAATGCCAAGAGAATTTATGAAAGAGTTGTAACTTGTGTGACACTAGGAGTTGGCAACGGCTCGGTTCAAGCCTAGAAGGGAGCCGCTAAGCCGTGTTTATAAAATGAGTTTTCTGTGTACTATCGCACCTTCCATGATTTGGGGATCCTGAAGCCATCGAAGCTCATGTCTTCCTGTGCCACTCTGAACATCCCCTGCGCTGGCGGCAAAATCCTCATCGATTCCTGCACTACTCGCCATGAAAGCTTCATCTTCTGTATATCTCCCCAATTCAAGAGCTCACCGGGGGCCTTGCTTGCAGCGATCTTCTTGTTCTCTGAGCAATCACCGCCAAAAAAACACATACAAATATCATACAGATTTCATGTGCACTTGATCAAGAAAGAATTGAGAATGATTGGGGGGGGGGGGGGGGAGGCCACAAAACAAACCTACCTCTGTAAACCTCATCCATTATGTCGGGATTGGATGCCAGATATTTGCAGGCCATGGTGGCTACAGAAGTGCTGGTATCATGGCCTGCGAAGAGCAACGTGAGGATGTTGTCCTTGATGGCCTTATCGCAAAATGGTTCTCCCTGCTCATCCGTATATGCCAGAAAGCCAGAGAGGACGTCTTCATGTCCAGTGACCAAGCCAGCAGCCATATCCCTCCTTCTCTCCTCGATCCATACCTGCAACTGCTTTCTTATCACATCCGAAGCTGCGATTCCTTTGCTATATGCTGTTCCTGGGATGTTGATTGGCAGCTGAAAGAGGCCTTTCACCATGGTGTCGAAGGGGCGATGGAGCATATCGTGATCTTCTCTGTCCCGCCGGCCAACAAGAACCTCGCAAGCTATGGTGAACATGAGCTTCTTCATAAGGGGGAAGAGAGCCACCTTAGGTTTGCCTTCAAGCTGATCTCTAATGAATGCAAGGACAATGAGATCGACACGGCTCATGTATCGTTGCAAGGATTCGGGCCGCAAGAACACCATGAGCGCATTCCGAATGCGAGTGGCCCGATCTCCGACACACCCGATGAGAGATTCATCCCCGAGAACAGAGACCACGCTCGCAGGCCACGATGTATGGGTGTTAGAGAAGACCGTCTTGTTACCCAAAGGCCCAGAAAGGACCACTGTCGGAGAAGCCATTAAGCTCGTCTTGAAGGTCTCTCCATAGGCCGAGATCCGGTCATCGAAGAACTGCCATGGGACCCCTTTCTTTAGAATTCCGAAAAACTCCAGGGTTTCGCCAACGAAGGGAAGGCCGAAACGACCCGGAGGTAAGGGAAGTTTCTTCCCTTGCTGCCTCTTATTCTTCTTGCTTGAAGGTCTCCATAACTGATGCAACCTTGCTATGAGGAGGAGTAGAGACAGTGTAACCCCAACAATGAGCTCTACAGGGACGGTGGATGTGAGGCTCACCATAGCCAAGTTTCACCAATGCTAGTGCTAGTGCTAGTTCTCCTTCTTCTTCTTCTCTCCAATATGTGTCTATGAGCATTGACCAATATTTGTGAGAACCATATATACAAAAATGTATGATTCTTATTCTTCTTCACCATAGCCAATCAAACCATACACAAATGCGTCGAAAGATGTCCACATCCCTGCAGGTGTGCAACAATTCTTTAATATGTTTCTACATGTGTGCAAATAGGCGCCCTTTCGACGTCCACATCCCTGCAGGTGTGCAACAATTCTTTAATATGTTTCTACATGTGTGCAAATAGGCGCCTCGACTATATACATATCTACTTGGGATTGTGCGGGATATCATTTTTTCAAAAGATGGGCACAAATGAATTGAAGCCAAGCTTTTATAAATGCCACATGTTTTCTTTTGTTTTTTTTGAACCAAAAGAAGTAGTTACCACAATTATTTTTGGTTTATATGTTTGATAACCAGTCCCAACGTCTCTCACGAGTCACAATCTAGTGTTGAGTTACTACGTACTCGTTCGATGTCACCATCTAGCAAAGGGGAGCAAGAACAATTCCACAGTTGTATATCAATCTGACACGGGATTCTTTCTAAATGTTACAGATGCAATGATCTCATATATCCATAGAAATTTGCTTCCCACAAATTTGCTTCCCACATGTCTAATAAATTTCCTATCATTGTTTCGTAACCCCCGTGTTTTGCAAATAAACTGAACTTAAATAAAATCAATGGATCATTCTTTTGAGAATCCTCTTGCTTAATTCGAGTAAAAACATTCCTTGAACTCCATTTTCTTATGATTGATCACATATGACGTCTTTCACATGCGAGGTATGATGTTTTTATTTATTACAAACACCATGTTTAGATCATAGGGTTTTATGGTTCCTATAATTGTTCTTGATATTGGTTTTTTGAGTCATGCTCTCTCTCTCTCTCTCTCTCTCTCTCTCTCTCTCTCTCGTACATACACTCAATGTTGCCTTTTGACTGTCGTTTTGACTGTCGTTTTGACCGTTTTTGGCAAATTTAACCGTATATGAAGGTTAATTTAAAAATGAAACCGTCAATCTTGACCGGCATATATTTTATAAAAACGTAAAAATGAAGGTTTAGATTTTGTTAATACCATCAAATTTTGCTAAGGCCAAAACAATTGTACATGTATTAGTAGTTACAAATTACAATTCACAGGCTATAACATATAGTATAGGCTATCGTTACATACCAAGATTTATATGATTTGGGTGTGCTAGTAGAGGTGCCTAATATGCCTAGCCAACATGATTATATATCTTATACTAGTAGATATGGAGGATATGAATTTTTGGTTGCCTTTGGGAAATATCTTCTAGAAATTCAAAACTCAAACCTAATAATTTTCCCATCTACTCTTTGATGTTAGATGAAAGTATTGACAATGGATTAGAGTTGCACCTCATTGTGTATATTACATACTTGCAATGTGGTGGTTGTGGGCCTAAGGAAATTGAATATATGGTTTTGTTGAAAATTCCCAATGGTAAAGGTAAAACTATATATGAACATATATTAAACATATTAGGCGATCGACAATTTTGCTTTTGTATGATGGCTGATGTGTTGCATTTGATGAATATTTTGAGCTTGAAACTTCAAAAAGAGAATTTGGATGTAACTTCAATTGGTGCAGAAATTGATATTACTATTTCTAATTTGTGGAGGTCTTTCTTGAGAAATTACACATTTGCGGATGGAGCAATGTATTTATCCAAATTCTTAAGATGTTCTAAAGTTGGGTTTTTGGAAATAGAGGATAAAGATGGCATTACATATAGACATGAACTATACTTCAAACAAATTCCCATGGATAAAGCAAGTCACAATGATAAGAATCTCAATATTGAAAAATCTAAGGGAATGGCGCCATTTATAGATGGATCACTTGAAAGTTGTATTAAACTATCTCAAAATTATGTGCAAAAGATGATTGATGGACTAAATGCAAGGTTCCTTTATTTAAGCTTAAGCCTCTTCAATGTAGCAAAATTATTCAGCCCATGCCATTATGCAGAGGATGATGTGATTAGGGATAGTAAAGCAAAGACATGGTTGGGAATTTTGATTTCTGACTTACAACCAAATGTTGATGTCAATGCATGTCTTCAAATTTTACATGATGCAAAGGCTTGTGAAATGGAACTCTATAGGTTTGTTGACACTTTTACGTTTAAATTGTGAAGGCTATACTATGCGTGAAGCTTGGCGTATGTTTTGCAAAATGAAGGATTGGCAAGATAGTTTCCCTCATTTGATGAAATTATGGCACACTACTTTGGTTATTCCATTTGGCACGGTTTCGTGTGAGAGAGGGTTCTCTAAGCAAAATCTCATCAAAGAGACGAAAAGAGAATGATCGAATATAGAACATTTAGATGATTTAATGTGAGTCCTATTGAATGGGCCACACATTGAAGAAATACAAAGGAATTGTGTATATGAAATTTAGAAAGATGCAAAGGATAGAAGGGTATAATATATTGTCTAGTACAAATATTCGATGTATTTACTTTTTGAAGGGCAATTTTTTTGACAAACCGTCATTTGACGGGCAAAAAATTTGGAATACCGTTCTCATGACAAGCAATGTTAGCCGTCAAAAGGCAACACTGCATACACTTGTTCAACATCATGATTACTATTAACATACTAATACAACAATAATGTTGGACATTGAAATTGGATGTTTATGTTATTAGTGAGGATTAAGAGCTAACATTACTGAGAGTAATCCTGCCACAAAGTACTTCCGCTTAGGAATTCAACACATTGGGTTCTAACAATCGGCAATTGTTTGGTTTGAACCGAACCAAATCGTAAAACTGTTGTCGTGGAAATCCACGCGTGCGTGTCGGATAGGACGGGACCACGGGGGTCTTGGACTAGGGAGTAAGAGGAGGGAGAGAAGCTTGGGAGTTCAACCATGGTCGTGTAGATTTGAGAGATTAAGATTTGAGAGAATAAGATCTAAACAAGACAAGATACATTATAGAAAGCACCACACCAATTACAACCGTGGTTGTGTAGACTGAATGTAAACCCTCTATATGAAACCCTAATCGGATAGGGGAAAAGAAGAAGAAGAAGACAATGAATGAAACCCCTAAAATGAGATCCTAAAACCCAAAATTCTAAAACCCTAATGGCAACCCAAAGAAACCCAAAAAAATGGAAGCCCCTCAAAAGTGACCCCTCACTCCCTTTTATAGTAATAAGGGGCGAGGCACATTACAGAAAGGAGTGGTCAAATCCCCTTTCTTTCAAAGGAGAGTATTTGACCTCGTCTTAGGAGGTGAGATTGATGGGTCTTAACTCCCTCTCCTCTCACCGACATACTCAATGCCCACTACTCCCTACACCCATACTTCATGTGCCTCCCTCTAGTCCCGCCGGCCCCATTGGTTTCCGTCACCAGATACCGTTGCTGGATCCGTCGTCGGTCTCCGTCATCGGATGTCGTTGCCGACTCACCGGCCGCCGGATCCGTCCAAAACACATAGTTATATGCATTTCGCTACATCCATTTGTTAAGTCATATAACTTAACCTTTCTATGCTCCACACATAAACACAAAGATAATAGCTTTTGCTCTGCCTTATATATGGTGGGATCCTTATCTGTCATGTCTATGTGGGATATCACATTGTTTTATTTTTCTCTTCGTCTTTGCAAACTTCTACCCACATAACTTGACACTTAGATGTTCGTTTCCTACGTAGTAAAGTGCATTCAAAAGCTCTTCAAGACCTCTATATGTTTGTACGAAGATATTAAACTTATTTAAATAGTATCTTCACTATTATTGTTTTATATTTCATGAGAAGACCCACACTTGATTTTGTATATTCCTCACAAGTTTCACACTATTGCTGAAAATCTTCACGACATCCACCCCCACAAAACCGCACGTCCTCTGGTACGTGCCAAGAAGAGAGAGTGTGAGATTTCGGCTACGGTGATCAATCAGATTCCTCCATGTCTTCATTCACATCCGCCCTATTATCTTTATCGTCAAGGTGATCGAGGTTAGGATCCTCGTCTTGTCTTTTCTTGAAAATCTTTACTCTTTTCCCTGCAATGGGTATGACCAACTTTGATCTGTTTAGCTCCGCAAGGTGGTATGTGGCATTATCGTTGGAACTTGTCACCACATACGGTCCGAACCATCTTCTTGCGAACTTTCTTGTTGTACTGTGTTGATTGTCAAGGTTGCTGTTGTTGACCAATACCCAATCTCCTTCTTCGATCTTCTTGGGACGCAGTTGATGCGTCTTGTCAAACCGAATTTTGTTCTTCACTTGGGCTTCCTCTATCATCTTTCGCGCTTTTTCTAGATCTTTCTTCTTTCAAGTTGCCTTATCCGTGCTGCTAATAACTCTTCTTGGCTCATCTCGTTCTCCCATGGTATCGCTACCCATGAGGTGATCGTCCTTTCGATGGGCATTACTGGCTTTTGTCCATACATAAGCTCCGTTGGCATATACCCTGTCACCGAGCTGTGTGTCGTTCTGTCAACCCACAAGGCATAGGGAAATAGTCGTGGCCAATTCCCGACTTGACCGTTGCATGCTCGTACGATGGTTTTGACGATAGGTCCATGCCCTCGCTCAATCTTCCCATTCGCTTCTGGATTGTAGGCAGTCGTGAGGGAGAGCTTCACACCTAGTCGTTCGAAAAGCTCTGTTGATTCGTGCGCATCCAACTCCCCTCGGTCGGCAACTATCTTTCTCACACATCCGTATCGGCAGACAACCTCTTCGAATAGAAATTTGCAAACAGCCGACGTTGTCTTATTTGTCAAGGCCCATCCTTCCACTTGATTTGTCAAGTCTTCTCTTGCCAGAGCTAAGTACTTCATTTGTCCCACTCCCATTAGCATTAAGACCAGATCCACCATCCATTTGAAGCGTATGGTGAGCGGGTATGTTGGTCGTAGCTCATCATGATGACGTATATTCGAATGTACTTGGCATGTTTCGCATGTGGACATGAAATGGAGTACATCTTTGTACATGCTTGGCCACCAATACTTCTCCTTCAACTTCTCGAAGGTCGCCCATGTTCCTCTATGACCTACCCAAGCACTTTCATGGAATTCAGTAATTAGGGTCACTTTCTCTTCTTTCTTCACCACCACTCGACGTGGTATTCCTGTCCTTCTTTCTGGGTGTTGCCAAAGGAAGCCTTCCTTCAAGAAGTATTGGTAAGCTTTCTTTCGGATTTGTAGGGCCTCCTCCTTCATCAACGAAGCATCTGTCGTCATTGTTTTTAGGAATCGGCCGATCAGTAACCACTCTCCTTCATCCTCTTCCTCGTTGAAGGCGTGGAGGGTTAGCGTGTCCTTGTCTTCCGCTGTCGCGTTACTACGCACGTGCGTGGAGAAACGAGGTGGGACCACCGGGGTCTTTAACCAAAGAGCAGGTGATAGAAGGGGAAAGAGAAAGAGAGAGACGCTTGGTTACATATGAGCAAAGAAACACAGGGACACGACCCTGTCAATGCAGAAGACACGAATGGACACAGAGACAGAGGGACACGAATGTTTGTATATTAATGAATGAAAAATAAACAACAGAGCACGCGAGCGGTTACAACCGAACAGGCCGGCGAACAGATGCCAATGCCTGCTCGTTTGCGCACGAAAGGGGATAGGATGGAGGTGCTGCCGGAAGCACACGGGCGTTCCTCGAAGCAGCGCAAGCCTCCCGAAACCTGCAGAGAAGAGCGATGGAGAACGAACAGAGGAGAAGTGTTCAGTTATGGTTCGACAACACTTCGTCCTCCTCCAAAAAAAAAAATTGCCCCCCTTCACGTCGCGTCTCCCTCTCTTTTATAGCTTCAGGAAGGGAGCCGTTTCCCTCATTAACTTCCTACCTACCGAATCTAACTACCTAGGATATACCTTTGTACCTAATTCTCTATTATATACATTAAAGGGCGCGCAGGCGTGAAGAGCCGGTTCACGCGCGCTATGCACCGATTGCGCTAAGGGACGGTTTTCTTCACGACATCTGCCCCCACCTAACCGCGCATCCATCGGTATGCGCCAAAATTTGGTTCTGGTTGGAGAAAACCGGTCTGGGTTCCGGTTCCTCGTCCATCGGTTCGTCCTCTGTTTCGGATTGTTCGTCGTCGCTGTCCAGGCCTCTTAGATCCGGTTCGCCGTCGTGGCGCTTCTTGAACGCTTTGATCCGCTTCCCTGCTACCGGTATCGCCATCCTTGTACCGTCGAGTTCCGCCAGGTGATACGTCCCGTTGTCATTGGCGCTCGTTACCACGTAAGGCCCGAACCACCGCTTTGCAAACTTCCGTGTTGCCCGGTGCTGGTTGTCGAGGCTGCTGTCATAGACTAGCACCCAGTCGCCTTCCTCGATTTTCTTTGGTCTGAGCCGGTGCGTCCGGTCGAAACAGGCTTTGTTCCTCATCCTCGCCGTCCGAAGTCTCTCCGCCGCTCATTCCACGTCCTCTGGCCTCCGCTCGAGCTGCCGTATACGCGCCGCTAGCAGTTCTTGCCGGCTCATCTCGTCTCTCCAGTCCACTGTCGCCCAAGAGGAGATCGTCCGTTCCATCGGCATGATCGGCTTCTGTCCGAACATGAGCTCTGACGGTATGAACCCGGTTACCGAATTGTGTGTTGTCCGGTCCGCCCACAAGGCATAAGGTAACAGTCGTGGCCAGTTCCCGACCTGGCCTCCGCACGCCCGGACTAGCGCTTTGACGATCGGTCCGTGTCCGCGCTCTACCTTCCTGTTCGCCTCTGGATTGTACGCTGTGGTGAGCGAGAGCTTGACCCCTAACCGGTCGAACAGCTCCTCGGCCTCTTCGGCGTCCAACTCCCCTCGGTCAGCCACGATCTTCCCGACGCACCCGTACCGGCATATCACGTCCTCGATCAGGAACCGACACACGGCCGCGGTCATTTTGTTCTGCAGGGCTCGGCCTTCCACCTGGTTCGTCAGGTCCTCCCGGGCCAACACCAGATATCGCATCTGCCCTACGCCCATCGGCATCGTCACCAAATCTACCATCCATTTGAAGTGGATGGCCGGAGGGTATGTAGGGTGAAGCTCGTCCCGATGTCGGACTATGGAGTGTATCTGACAGCTCTCACAAGTTGTCACGAACCGATGCACGTCCCGGTACAGTCCCGGCCACCAGTACTTCCCCTTTAGTTTCTCGAACGTGGCCCACGTCCCACGGTGTCCAGCCCAAGGGCTGTCGTGGTAGGCCTTCAGCAACTCCTCATGTTCCTCCTCCATCGCCACTACTTGGAGCGGGATGCCGTTTCTCTTCTTCGGGTGCTTCCACAAGTATTCGTCCCAGAGAAAGAATCGGTATGCTTTCTTCCGGATCCGGTTGGCCTTGTTCTTTGTCCATGACGCGTCCGGCGTCATCGTCCTCAAGAATCCCCCAATCTGCAGCTACTCCCCGTCGTACTTGCTCTCGTTGAAATTGTTAAGCGCCGGAGTGCTCCCCCCCTCGGTTGTCACGTAAGCCGCCTCGAAGAAGTCCACGCCGACTTCTTCGTCCTCCGAAACCATGCCACCCTCGTCGTCGAATCGCGCCCTTGAAAGCATGTCGGCCATGGCATTGTCTTTCCCGGAAATGTGTCGTATTTCCGGATCCAGGGACTTGATGTACGCTATCCACCTGAGCATTGCCAGGTCCGGGGTTGCGCATCCGGAAACCATGCCGAGAATCGGCAGGCAGTTCGTCTCGATAATCACCTCTGTCCCGATCAGATAGTCTTTATCGGCCTTCACCGCCGAAACGATACCCCAGAGTTCGCGTTTAACCTCGGCGTATCCTCACTGTCGCTCGCTGAGGACCTTCGCGCCGAACCGGATTGGGAACCGAATGCCGTCCTCATCTTCTTGGTTGACGACCCATCCGATCCCGGTCGGACTTGTATCTACCGTTATGTAGATGGGGGTGCCTTTCTCGTAGACAACCTTCCGGAGTGCCGGAGCTGCAACAAGAGCCTCCTTCATCTTTTGGACCGACTTCGTATGCTCGTCTCGCCACTCGAATCTTCGCCCCTTTTTCAGCAACCCGTACAGCGGCTCGGCAACGTGGGCGTAATGCGGGATCCATATGTGGTAGAACGCGCATGCTCCCAAGAACCTCCGTACCTCCGTGACCGAGTTACAGTCGGGCTTCATTGCGGAGATGGCTTCCACCTTAGCCGGAGACGGTTTCCGGCCATACGGTCCGCATAGATGTCCGACGACCATGATCTCTGATTGCCCGAAGGCCGATTTCTCCCCGGAGAAGGTGAGCCTCGCGTCCTGTAGCCTCTGCATCACCCTCTCGCAGTCGTGAATGTGTGTCGCCACGAATTTCCGGCATCCGTCCGGTTCGATCGTTTCGTCCTTTTCCTCCACCGGACATCCCTTGATCGGGATGTCGTCCAAGAATGGCATGGTGATGTCTGGGATACAATCCCTCAGCACCTTGTTCATCGCATTCACCATGTGGACCACCGAGTTCGTCCCTCCTTGTGGCAGGGTACACATCCGCACTAGGCCGAGAGGAGTCCGCATCGTCGTAATGTCTCTGCTCTCCACGGCTAGTTGGAACTGATCGTACCCCGAGTACAGATCACCAACCGAGTAGATCGACCTTCCGGCGAAGGCCTCCGCGAACTCGTCTATCGTTGGTCCGATTCCTGCGTTTCGAATGTTCACTCTGTTGACCGGTTGCAGGTCTTGAATGAAGCACAACGTCCCGTTCTTCTTCGGTACGGTAAACCACCGGTTCGAGTACGGGGCACTCGACGGTTCGAGGATGCCCATATCGACTTTCTGCCTCAACAGCTCCATCAGCTCCGGGATGTGAGCTCTTGGTACCGGAATTGGTTTGAGATTCCACGGCACATGCGGTACCGTGAATATCACCATCGGCTTCACGACTGTAGGGTCAACGCACCCGATCTCTTCCGGTGAGAATGCGAAGGCTTTCCCGTGCCTTCCGAGCATTCTCCGAAACCGGTCTTCTTCCGCAGTCAGTAGGAACCCGCCCCCACCGATTTTGAGCTCCCGTAGCGTTCTGTCGGTGAAGGTGTGTCCTATGCAGGCCGGATCTCGTAAACTGGGGTCCGACGCGACCCCCTCGATTCGCAACTCGCTGCCCTCCGGTAAGGGTGCCGCGACTGGCCTTACCTTCCGGTTCACAGTCTTGTACTTCGTGTTAACCCGGGCCGTCCGATCCGACTCGAGCCCTCGACTGAAGTCCGTGATGACTTCGTACATCTCTTCTGAACAAACCGGTATCGTCCGGTCCTCTTTAAGGCCCTCTCTGACCACCTCTCGCAGTATTCCCAAGGTATCGTCGAAGGAGACCGCCTCCACGGCTCCGTTGATCTCCTCACTGGGCCCGAGAACTCCGCACGCCTGAAGTCGCTCTTCCGCCCTTGTCTTTTCTCCGCCAACGACGCCAACTATCGTACACCCTCCGTTGTCGGAGAAACAAAACTTCCTACTTATGGTACAAGGTTTCTTCGGTTTCGCCTCTATCGTACATTTGTGGGGTTTTCCTGGAGTGTCCGGACTATCGCGGCCCCACGCCTTGATAGCCATCTCTAAAAATCCTCTCGGTTCTCGCCACCGAGGGACTCACGGTTTCGCTCGTGGTTCGGTCGCACCGTCAGGAACTGGACCGAATGGCGCCCGTCCTGACTCTTGACCCTCGCGTAAGCCGACCCGTTGTCCAGCACCTTGGTCTCCATCCGTGCTGCCGTAATGTACGGTTCTCCCAGTATGACCGGGTGCGAGGATGTCTCCTGCACAAAGAAGTGCTGGTCTATCTCGACGTCGCCGATCTTGACTCGCACGTTTGGGCAGGCCCCATGTAGTTCCTCGGTGGCGTGTGTCGCCGCCCGTATTTTCCACCCGTGCTTGGTGTTGACCGGCCATTTCCCCTTCTTGTAGAAGTCCATGGACATTAGGTTTATTTCCGAACCGTGGTCCACCAGCGCCACCACCGGTTCCTGAACATCTCTGATCTTCACTGGGGTTTCCGTGGTCGCTCAGGCCTAGTGTGGCCTCGAATAGTGGCTCTTCGCCCACTCGTCTTCCAGCGCCATGTCCTCTATGTGCGTCGTCCGCACCTCCACCGGCCTTTCCGGTTCTGTCTCTGTCGACAGCCTCTTCCTCTTCACCAAGTCTACGATGGAGTCGTGGAACTCCTTCTTGGCGATTCCGAGCACCTCCCGCAACGACAGTTCCACCTTGCTGTCGAGGATTCGTTCTTCCAGGACCTTTCGTAGGTCCATGGTCCTTTCGATCTCCGTGCCCAACCGGTATCCGCCCTTCTTGTGGTTATCCCGGGCACTGGTCTCATCGGCCTCGTTCCGTTTCGGCCCGAATCGGGTTTCGTATCTCTGTGAGGGTCCGGCCCCTCCGGTTTTACCTACCCATATCTCTTCAACCAGAGCCTCGTAGTTCTGGCAAGCTGCTTTGACGAAACCCGTCTTTTCTTCGACCGAGTCACTCCACCCGGTTACCTCATGGACCCGCTTCTCCGTGCGGTCCGGCTCGTGTTTCCTTAGTCGGGCACCGGCGAGGCCTTCCAGCATCGTCGCCGAGAACCTGGCTTTGCTCTCCTTCCAGGCCTCGCTGCCTCCGACCCGAATACCGGCTGACGCCGAGCAGTGGACGGTCTCCGCGTGCCGGGCCGCCGCCTCTTCCATTAGCCTTTTCATTCCTCCTCGCCCGTCGTTTCGGTTCAGGGCCCTCCGGGTATCGCTGGCGTGCACCCGACCTTCCCACAGGTACACTACCCAGCTTCTCAAAGCCTCCGCAAAGTCCCCGCAGTCTTTCCGGATGTGGCCGACCTCGTCGCACCACATGCACCTATTTCCTACCGGAGGCCGTCGGTCACGAGCCTGTTCGCCACCTTCCCTCTGAGCCTGGGCGATCTGGAGATCCTTTACCGCCCGTGTCAACTCCTCCAAAGTTGTTCCCCCGGACGAGCCTCTGACCACGCCGGTCGAAGCCGAACCGGTTTCGAGCCACTCCCGGGTCTCTTCCCTTCGCGCCTGTGGTATTGGTTCAAGCTTCCTTGCTGCGATAGGACTCGCCCTTGTATCAGCCCACTCCCACCGTTTGTCAAAACGGCCACAGACTCTTTTTACCGCGGCCCAGTCGGCCGTCAGCCTGTCTTCGGTTTCCAGTAAGGAGCCCACTTGCTCCTGATCCCGTGCGTCAACCGATTTGACAAACAGTAGGACACGACTTGTGTCCAGAACGGTCCGATCGAGCGCCGAAAGGCGCGCAAAGCGTTCCTCAAACTCCCGGAGGAGTACCGACGCATTTCTTCCTTTGTTGGGGGATTCCACCCACTCCATGAAGCTCCGCTTCGAAAGCCGAAGCGCGTCATCCAACCCGTATTTCTCCAGGAGCCGTACTTCGAACTCCTCCCAGGTCCGGCTCTCCGCCCGGACCTCGAGCACCTCCGCATGGATGCCCGGCATCGCCACTCGAGGGAATCCGGCAAGACCCCTCTCTTCCGGAATATCCCTCATCAACATCTCCGCCCGGTAGGATGCCAAATAACTCGTGGCATCCATTCCACTGAACCAGCCGATCGTACTGACGATCGCCTCAATAGCCCTGTCAAGGGCGCCGGTGCCCTCACGCGCGCTCACTATCCGGTCCACGGCCGAAGCCATGGCCTCTACAAGATCCGACCCCCTCATCTTCTGCTCCTCTGCCGCCTTGTTCACGTCGGGTTCACCAAAGATGTCGCGTTACTACGCGCGTGCGTGGAGAAACGAGGCGGGACCAACGGGGTCTTTAACTAAAGAGCAGGTGATAGAAGGGGAAAGAGAAAGAGAGAGACGCTCGGTTACGTATGAGCAAAGAAACACAGGGACACGGCCCTGTCAACGCAGAAGACACGAATGGACACAGAGACAGAGGGACACAAATGTTTGTAAATTAATGAATGACAAATAAACAACAGAGCACGCGAGCGGTTACAACCGAACAGGCTGGCGAACAGATGCCGATGCCTGCTTGTCTGCGCACGAAAGGGGATAGGATGGAGGTGCTGCCGGAAGCACACGGGCGTTCCTCGAAGCAGCGCGAGCCTCCCGAAACCTGCAGAGAAGAGCGATGGAGAACGAACAGAGGAGAAGCGTTCGGTTATGGTCCGACAAGACTTCGTCCTCCTCCAAAAAAAAAAAGCCCCCTTCACGTCGTGTCTCCCTCTCTTTTATAGCTTCAGGAAGGGAGCTGTTTCCCTCATTAACTTCCTACCTATCGAATCTAACTACCTAGGATATACCTTTGTACCTAATTCTCTATTATATACATTAAAGGGCGCGCACACGTGAAGAGCCGGTTCACGCGCACTATGCACCGATTGCGCTACGGGACGGTTTTCTTCACGACACCGCCGATAGTCGAGCCATCTTGAAGAAGTCGAGGGTGACGTCTTCATCTTCCGAAACCATGTCACTTTCATTCTCAAATCATGCTCTCGACAGCATGTCAGCCATGGGTTCTTCTTCCTTGCAATATGGCAGATCTCTGGGTTTAAAGACTTGATATAGGCGATCCACCTTAGCATAGCTAGATTTGGTGTCGCACATCCTGAGATCATCCCAAGGATTGGGAGACAGTTTGTCTCAATTATTACTTCTGACCCGATCATGTAGTCTTTGTCCGTCTTCACTGCCGACACAATACCCCAAAGTTCTCGCTTGACTTGGGTGTATCTTTGTTGTCGTTCACTGAGAACCTTTGCTCCGAACCGGATGACATATTGCGCATGATCTTCTCCTTCTTGGTTGATGACCCACCCGATTCCGGTTGGGCTCGTATCAAAAGTCACATAAATCGGCTTCCCTTCGGTATAGTCGGCCTTTCTTAGTGCTGGAGCTTCAAGAAGTAGTTTCTTCAATCTTCGCATTGCATTTGTGTGCTTGTCTCACCATTTGAACTTCATTCCTTTCTTTAGCAATCCATATAAAGGCTCGACGACATGGGCGTAGTGTGGATTCCAGATATGATAAAATGCGCATGCTCCAAGGAACCTTCGAACCTCCGTTTGGTTTACGCATTCTTCTTTCATATCCTGGATTGTGTTCACCTTGGATGGCAAAGGCTTCCGGCTGTATGCTCCGCACAAGTGACCTACCACCAAGATCTCTGGTTGCCCGAATGCGGATTTTTCTCCCGAAAATGTCAAATTTGCATCTTCGAGCCTTTGGAGCACCTTCTCACAATCTTTTATATGATCCATGACGAACTTTCTACACCCTTCCTTATCTTTCGATTCATCTTTCTTCTCATCCGAACATCCTTTTATCGGAATATCATCCAAGAATGTTATCGTGATGTCCGGGATGCAATCCTTCAAGACCTTGTTCATGGCATTCACCATATGAGTCACCAAGTTCGTTGCACCTTGAGGTAAGGTACACATCCGCAATGGTCGTAATGTCACGACTGTCGATTGCCAACTGGAATTGGTCATATCCGGAGTAGAGATCGCCAATGGAGTAGATGGACTGGCCCGCAAATGCCTCGAATTGTCACCTTGTTGACGGGTTGAAGATCTTGGATGAATCGCAATGATCCATTCTTCTTCGGCACTGTGAACCACCTATTAGAGTAAGGAGCATTTGATGGTTCCAAAATTCCCATATCCACCTTCTCCTTTAAGAGCTCGATCAGCTTCAGTAGATGTGCTCTCGGAACTGGTATCGGTTTCAAATTCCAAGGCACATGCGGCACTGTGAAGATTACCATCGACTCTATCGTCCTTGGATCAACACATCCGATTTCTTGTGGGAAAAATGTGAAAGCCTTCCCATGTCTCTCAAGCATGTCGTGAAATATTCTCTCTTCTTCAGGGAGGAGGAAATCCTCCCTTCCAACTCGTAGCTTTCCCTTCGTCTCTTCGGTGAAGACATGACCTATTGCCTTCGGATCCCTTAAGCTTGGATCATTAGCAACTTCCTTCATCTTTTGCTAGCTATCTTCCGGTAGCGGAACCGCAACTGGCTTGATCTTCTTATCCACCGTTTTATATTTTGTGTTGACTTCAACTTCCCCCATGCTTCAATAGTCCGCTCTAAAACTCCGAAGCATCTTCTCCGAGACAATCCCGATTCCTGTGATGGTTGGCACGTACAATCAAGAATTGTACGGCCTTCTTCCCATCAAGAATCCTTACTCGAGCAAATACCGCACCATTGTCGAACACTTTGGTTTCCATCCGTGATGATGTTATGTACAGTTGCCCAAGACTGATGGGATGGGACGCCGAGTCTTGAACAAAGAAATGTTGATCTATCTCAACATCGCCAATCGTGATGGGGATGTTAGGACATGCCCCATACAAGTCTTTGGAAGCTTTCGTAGCAGTACGGATCTTCCACCCATGATTCGTATTTATGGGCCATCTTCCCTTCCTGTAGACTTCAGTCGACATAAGGTTGATTTCGGAGCCATGGTCGATCAAGGCTACCATGGTCTCTTTCTTCTCCCCGATCTTCACTGGCGTCTCTGTTGTCGCTCGTGGCCAATGAGGTCAAGTATAGTGGTTGTCCACCATATGTTCATCGACTTCGTCCCTTGCCATCGTTATGAAATTTGTTTTTGCTTTTTGTGGCTTCACTTCTTCCTCATTCGATTGTTGCCATTTTCTCTTTACAAGGTTCATGATCGTGTCATGGAACTCCTTCTTCATAATGCCGAGTACTTCCCTCAAGGATAAAGTGACATGGCTATCAAGAACATGTTCCTCGAGAATCTTCTTCAGGTCTGTCGTCTGCTCTATGTCCGACCTTAGCTTATATGTAGGCATAGTTCTTGTCTTCCAAGCGGGGTCTTCAACACCAACCTTCACGGGTTGAACCATTTCTTCGACTCATTTTCTTGACTCTTCTTTCTGGGTGGAGTCTCCATCCTCTGTTTGTAAAGCTCGAGTTGCTTCTACATCTTCTTTCTTCTTCATGCTCCTTGTTTCATGTCTTTTTGATGGGCTATCTTGCCCTTCCATTCTTTTTCTCTTTTAATCCACGAACACCTTGTGGTTATCACACATCACTTCCGCGAGTATGGTGTTGTCATCTACTAGTGACGCGAAGTTTCGCGCGCGCGTGTTACTTGGGCGGAACCACGGGGGTCTTGGACTAGGGAGTACTCAAGCGATAGAGAAGACCCGAGGTTTGCTTTATGACAATACTACTTCCCGACCCCTCCTTGAGCAAGGTCTCGTTGCCCTTTGTTTTGTGAGGCCGGTGGCTCTCGTTGATCACGACTCGTTGACCTTTCGAGATCACCGCACGAGCCAAGTGACCAAACGGGTACAAGCAAGATGAGCACGCAAGATGAACGCACAAGGGGACGATAACACAAACACGAATGCCCATACGTCTTTATGAGGAGGAGAGGTACATGGGCATGCTCCAACGCTCCCTCGTCACAAGACGTCGAACGTAGGAGGAAGACACAAAACACACGCACAAATGCCCGTACGCCTTTATGAGGAGAAGAGGTGCATGGGCACACCCGAAACACTCCCTCGTCAAAAGATGGACGAACGTACAAGGAAGACACAAACACACACACAAAATGCTCGTACGCCTTTATGAGGAGGAGAGGTGCATGGGCAAGCCCGAACGCTCCCTCGTCACGAGACGGCCGAACGTACAAGGAAGACACAAACACACACACAAATGCTTGTACACCTTTATGAGGAGGAGAGGTGCATGGGCACGCTCGAACGGTCCATCATCAGAAGACACAAACACACACACAAATGCTCGTACGTCTTTATGAGGAAGAGAGGTGCATGGGCACGCCCGAAACGCTCCCTCTTCACAAGACGGCTGAACGTACAAGGAAGACACAAACACACATACAAATGCTCGTACAACTTTATGAGGAGGAGAGGTGCATGGGCAAGCCCGAACGGTCCCTCGTCACAAGACGACCGAACGTACAAGGAAGACACAAACACACACACAAAATGCTCGTACGCCTTTATGAGGAGGAGAGGTGCATGGGCAAGCCCGAAACGGTCCCTCGTCACAAGACGGCCGAACGTACAAGGAAGACACAAACACAAAAAGACAGAGAGAAAGAAACACGAATGATATCGACCAAAGAGATAAAAACGTGTTCGATTCCAACGCAAGAGGGCCCTTTATAAAATAGGGTTAGATTACAATGGCAACTTATAGTTAACCACAAGCTCAATCAAAACATAAATACTAAATGCCCTCAGAGACAAGAGCAAATCCGAACATGGCGACGATGAACACACAAGCACCACCAAAATGCCAATCCCAACGAACCACGACCACCCAAACGGCGAGCACACGGGCTCGCAACGACGAACGGGGCGGAGCAACGTCGAACCAACGAAGCTTGGGCTCATGAGCACTTCGAGTGCTAACACGAAGAAGACGAGCACGTGGCGATGGGGGGATGAAGGGGTATGAGATGAAGAGAAGTGGTGAATAAGAAGATGAAGAGCTCCGAAGGAAAATTGGCGATAGTCTCCTCCTCCCAAAACGTCATCCCGAATGAGCCCTCCTTGACCTCCTTTTATGTTAGGAAACAGGTCCCTCTGGATGAGAAGTGAGAAGAACAGTGTTGATGAGAAACTTAGCCGAGGCTGAAACCGGATGGAGAGTACCCGGCTACGGAAGACCCGGTGAGAACCGGATGAGGAGTACCCGGCTACGGAAGACCCGGTGAGAACCGGATGAAGAGTACCCAACTACGGAAGACCCGGTGAGAACCGGATGAGGAGTACCCGGCAAGAGCCGGATGGTGAAGGCCCGGTGAGAAGTGCTCACCGGATGAAGGGACATATTCATAAATACGTTTCCTGAGAGTCCATCGGGGCTATATTTGTAAATAGCCAAAAGTCATATTAGTATAAATATGACTTAGGGAAAACTCTTTTATATATGTTGTCATTCTTGTTGGTGCAAGACTAGAGAGCGCGTAACAGTGTACATAGAGAGAGAGAAAGAGAGAGAGAGAGAGAGAGGAAGAGGTCGTTGCCTCTGTTGTAACTGTCGCCTGTGGCGAAGATCGTGAGCACGAGGTCATTGCCTCCGTGAGCTCACTGTTGTAATCATTGTGATATAGTGATAGTTTGGAGTCTGTGGACTCCCGTGGTTTTTCCCTCTTAGGGTTTTCCACGTTAAACATCTTGTGTACTCTTCTCTCCTTTTGTGTCGTGCATTCATTCCCTATTTTTCTGTGTTTTGATTCTAAGCTCGGTTGTGGCCGAGCGTTGTTCATCGGAGCGTGTAGTTCTTGTCAAAGTGGTATCAGAGCAAAACGACACAGAAAATGGACGATTCGTTGGGAGGCATGTTCAAGCTCACCGACTCCAACTATTCGGTGTGGAAGTCGAAGATGAGGGACATGCTCGTGGTTAAAGATCTTTGGTTGCCGGTTCAGTTTGGGGACAAGAGACCAGACAAAATTGACGCCATGATATGGGAGGTGATGCACATGAAGACAACGGCTTACATACGGTGCTTCATCGACATGAGCCTATACAACAACTTCAATTAAGAGAGCAAGGCTCATGAGCTTTGGGAGAAGATCGGCATTATGTTTCAAAACAAAAATGCTATTAACCAGGTTTCGGTATTCCGGAAGCTAGTAAGACTCCGATACCAAGATTGCTCTAGCATGGCGGAGTACATGAATGCCTTCCAGGGGCTGATACACCAAGCAACATCATTGGAAGTACCTCTCACCGATGAGGTACTAGCGCTACTCCTGCTCGGTTCCCTCCCGGATAGCTGGGAGATGTTGGTTGTCAGTTTAGGCAACGCCGGGCCGGAAGGGAAACGGTTATCCCTAGCAAGAGTGAAGTCGATCTTGCTAGATGAGGAGGCGCGTCGGAAAGATAAGGATACGAGCGCCGACTCCAAAGCGCTCCTTACCGAATCGGAACGCGGAATACATAGAAACCGTTGTCGTGAAGAAAACCATCCCCAGGCGCGAATCGTGTATAGTGTGTGTGAACCGGCCCTTACACGTGGGCACGCCCCTTGTTGTATAGTAGATAGGTAGGCACAAAGGTCAAATCCTAGGTAGCAATATTCTATAGGGGAAATCGAGGAGTATCTCTGTCCGAAAGGACAGAGAATTAATGTTATGTAAATGGGTGAAACGGCCTCCCTCCTTGAGCTATAAAAGAGAGGGAGATGGGGGAAAGAAGCGGGGGCGCGCTAGAGGGGATGAAGTGCTGTCGGACTGGGACCGAGCTCTTCTTCTCTGTCGTTCTCCATAGCTTTCCTTTTGCGCAGGTTCTCAGGAGGCTGATCCTGCTCCGTGGAACGCCCGTGTGCTTCCGGCAGAATCTCCATCTTGCTCTCCTGTGTGCATGGGTGATCAGGCGCCGACATCCATCTCGCCGACCTGATCGACTGTAACCGTTCGAGTCGTCAGCATACATACAAATACATACACATATTTATATACATACGCTAGCGTTCTCAACTCGTGTCTCCTGTGTTGTTTGGCCGCGTCCCCGTGCGCTTCTTTGTCTATACATGTGTGAGCGTCTCTCGCTCGCTCTCTCTCTCTCTCTCTCTCTCCCTCTTCTCCTCTACTCCTTAGTCCAAGACCCCCGTGGTCCCGCCCTTCTCCACGCACGCGCGTAGCAACGCGACACCGTAGTCCCCAGAACCAAGAAAAGTCGGGGACACGGTCAAAGTCAAGGGGGAGGCCTACTAGCTTCTATTGCGGCAAGCCGAGACACTTCCAGAAGAACTGTCGGCATTTCCGTAAAGACAAGGAAACCGACGGTACCAATTCGAAGCGGACACTGGACCGGAGCGGTAAAGACCAGAGGGGGCCGGACTGGAAATGAACAACGGCAATCGCGGCAAGTGAAGAAGAGTTGGTGCTCATCAACCGAGGAGAGTGTGCTAAACCTTGCCGGCGACGAGATGACCTGGGTGGTCAACTCCGGAGCGTCGTTCCACCTTACCCCGGACCGGAAATGCTTCTCATCCTACTCAGCTGGTGATCACGGTTGTGTCCGGATGGGGAATGAAGGTACATGCCGAATTGTGGCTGACAACACCAACCGGATGGAAGCTGCTGCTGAAGGATTTCCGACACGTTCCGGAGGTTCGTCTGAACCTAATATCAGCCGATCGGCTAGATGATGAAGGCTACACGGGTAGCATCTGGAATGGTGTTATGAAGTTCAGCAAAGGAAGCCTGATTGTGGCTCGGGCCCGGAAGGTCAACACGTTGTACCTGATGAATGCCCAGTTATGTTCGGAGGAAGTGAATGTGGCATCCGACACTGCCGGTGAGCTGTGGCACAAAAGGTTGTGTCACATGACCGAGAAGGGGATGAAGAGGCTTGCATACGACAACCTCATTCCAGTGAAGAACGTGCACTTGGAGAAGTGCACTGATTGTCTGGCTGGTAAGCAAAACCGGACCTCCTTCCGACCAAGGCCACCGATGAGACGTAATGCACCACTGGAGTTGGTGCATATTGATGTGTATCAAGTGGACACGAAGTCACATGCAGGATCGCAGTACTTCATGACGTTTATAGATGACCACAACCGGAAGTTGTGGGCCACACCATTGAAGACGAAGGATCAGGTGTTATCCGTCTTCAAAGAACTCCACGCGAGAGTGGAAAGAGAAACCGACTGGAAGCTGAAGGCGGTTCGAGTAGATAACGGAGGTGAATATCGGGGGGCAGTTCGAGGAGTACTGTCGCTCGAAGGGAATCCGGCTCGAATTTACCGTGCCGAAGACGCTAGAACTAAACGGGCTGGCCGAGAGGATGAACTGGACCATAATGGAGAGGGTCCGGGGTATGCTGGCGCATGCAAAACTACCCAAGAAGTTTTGGGCTGAGGCACTATCGACGGCGACATATGTGATAAACAGATCACCCTTATTACCCTTGGACGGAGACACGCCACAGAGAGTATGGACCGGTAAGGAAGTATCCTACCGGCATCTGAAGGTATTCGGGTGTCTTGCGTATGTGCATGTAGCTAAGGACCAGAGAGGAAAGTTGGATCCAAAGACCCGGCCATGCATATTCCTCGGTTACGGCGACGATGAGTTCGGCTACCGAGTGTGGGACCTGGTCGACAAGAAGGTATTCCAGAGTCGAGATATTATCTTCATGGAGGAGAAGACGCTCGCCGACTGGGAGTCGGAGAAGAAGATAATGAACTCTGAGTCGACCGGTAAGGATCAATTCTACGATGAGCAGACCCAACCGGCAAGAGACCGGTTAACACTCGAGGAACCAGCCGGTCACGGTGAGGATACCGAACCGGCAAAAGAAGAAGTAGAGGAAGTTGAACCCGGAACCGGCCAAGACCCCCAATCGGATTCGGATGAAGAGAAAATGGAGGAGCCGGTTACTGAAGCCCAGAGACGGAGATATCCTCTTAGAGAGAGAAGGCCCCCTCGGAGATTTCCGGATGCAGAGCATGTGCTGCTAACCGATGAGGGGGAGCCAAAAAGCTTCAAAGAAGCGAAGGATGACACCCACAACTGCAAATGGTTAAGTGCCATGCAAGATGAGATGGATTCCCTGCATGAGAACCATAAATACGAATTGGTGGAGTTGTCGAAAGGAAAGCGGGCACTCCGAAATAAGTGGGTGTACAAGTTGAAACTGGGAGATGCCGGCAACCCCCCGAGATACAAAGCCAAGATCGTGGTGAAAGGGTTCCAGCAGAAGAAGGGCGTGGACTTCGATGAGATATCTGCCCCGGTAGTAAAGATGACCTCCATCCGGACGGTGCTGAGTATAGCGGCAAGCATGGACCTCGAGGGTGTTGGGATTACGGTCCCTTCGGATGGGATGGTCGGATGTCGGAGATGAATGCCGACAAGCCCGGTTGCGGTTTCGGAACCGGATGATGAAGACCCCGACTTCGGAGCCGGACGACGAATGTACCCGGAGAGAGATCCGGATGCGGGGACATATCTGTGAATATGTTTGCCAAGGGCCCTTGAGGCTATAGTTGTAAATAGCCCTAAAGTCATATGTGTATAAATATGACTTAGGGCAAACAGTTTTGACGTTGCTACTCATTTTTCTGTTTTTCCACTTAAGAGGAGTGAAGAGAGAGCAGCCGTGAGAGAGATAGAGCGAGAGAGAGAGGAAGAGGTCGACGCCTCTGTGTATTTCCGCCGCCTGTGGCGAGGACAGCGAGCTCAAGGTCGTCGCCTTGCAGCTCGCCATTGTATACTTCTCTGTGCATAGTTTTGGTTCGGAGTCTTGTACTCCCGTGGTTTTTTTCCCGTATAGGGTTTTCCACGTTAAATCCTGTGTCCACTTATTTACTTTTGCATTTCCCATTTTCTGCAACAACGATTCGTGTGTTTCCTTGGTTGTGGCCGAGAGGTGAAGTTTGGAAAGTGTCGATTTATTTCCATCAGAGGGGACGTGAGAACCGGATGGAGAGTACCCGGCTACAGAAGACCCGGTGAGAACCGGATGGAGAGTACCCGGCTACGGAAGACCCGGTGAGAACCAGATGAAGAGTACCCGGCTACGGAAGACCCGGTGAGAATCGGATGAGGAGTACCTGGCTACGAAAGATCCGGTGAGAACCGGATGAAGAGTACCTAGCTACAGAAGACCCAGTGAGAACCGGATGAGGAGTACCTGGCAAGAGCCGGATGGTGAAGGCCCGGTCAGAAGTGCTCACCAGATGAAGGGACATATTCATAAATATGTTTCTTGAGAGTCCATCGGGGCTATATTTGTTAATAGCCGAAAAGTCATATTAGTATAAATATGACTTAGGGCAAACTCTTTTATATATGTTGTCATTCTTGTTGGTGCAAGACTAGAGAGCGCGTAACAGTGTACAGAGAGAGAGAGAGAGAGAGGAAGAGGTCATGGCCTCTGTTGTAACCGCTGCCTGTGGTGAAGATCGTGAGCGCGAGGTCGCTGCCTCTGTGAGCTCACTGTTGTAATCATTGTGATATAGTGATAGTTTGGAGTCTGTGGACTCCCGTGGTTTTTCCCTCGTAGGGTTTTCCACGTTAAACATCCTGTGTACTCTTCTCTCCTTTTGTGTCGTGCATTCATTCCCCGTTTTTCTGTGTTTTGATTCTAAGCTCGGTTGTGACTGAGCGTTGTTCATCGGAGCGTGTAGTTCTTGTCATTTTATAGGAAAAAAAGAAGGGGGGTTCGCCAATTTTGTCTTCAATGAAAAAGGAATAAAATTCCTTAAATGACGCTTCACTGTAAGATTAGATTTGAACCATGCACCTGTAGATAGTAGTCAATGTGACTATTCACTAGCCCACTAACTCTCTCTTATGCAATATATAATTTTATCTCTATAAATTCTTAGCCTATCTCTCCTCTACATTTTATCTCTCTTCTCTCTTACTTTTTGCACGGGCTTCTATGCATCCTTTCCACCCTTTCTTTTCCCTTTTATTTTGCATATGCACAACTAATCGCTTTTGTGTGCACACACATTGCATATGCACATTTTTGACCCCCCCTTTTCGCCGGTTTTTCCCACTCTCGAGCACACCACATCACGACATCCACCCCCACCAAACCGCACATCCTCTAGTATGTGCCAAGAATGGCGGGCTGAGGGTGGTCAATAGTTCATTTCCTCCTCATTGACCCTGTTGCTTGTTGTTTGCTCGCCTTTATCTTTGTCAAGGTCATCGAGGTCTAGTTCCCTGTCGTGTCACTTTTTGAAGATTTTGACCCGCTTCCCCGCTATTGGTACTGCCAGCTTAGTCCCATCGAGTTCAGCGAGGTGGTAGGTAGCATTATCATTTGCACTCGTTACTACGTACGGCCCGAACCATCGCTTTGTGAATATCCACATCAAGCTATGTTGATTGTCGAGACTACTATCATATACAATCACCCAGTCTCCTTCTTTGATCTTCCGAGGGCGTAGTTGGTGTGTCTTGTCCAATCGGGCTTTGTTACTTAGCCTAGCCGCTTCTAACCTCTCCTTTGCCAACTCCAAGTCTTTGGGTCTTCTCTCAAGTTGCCTTATCCTTGTGGCTAGAAGCTCTTCTCGACTCATCTCGTTTTCCCACGACATCGCTACCCATGAAGCGATCGTGTCTTCAATGGGCATCACTGGCTTTTGTCCGAACATGAGTTCGGCTGGCATGAAACCTGTAACTGAGCTATGAGTTGTTTTGTTGGCCCACAAGGCATAAGGTAGTAACTGAGGCCAATTCCCGATTCGCCCATCACAAGCTCTTACAATGGCTTTTACGATAGGCCCGTGTCCGCGTTCTATCTTTCCATTAGCCTCCGGGTTATAAGCGGTCGTGAGAGAGAGCTTCACTCCAAGTCGGTCAAAGAGCTCTGTAGCTTCATGGGCGTTCAACTCTCCTTTGTCGGCAACTATCTCTCCCACACATCTGTACCGGCAGATGACATCCTCCAGTAAGAATTTACACACACCCCCCCGTCATTTTGTTTGCTAAGGCTCGCCCTTCTACTTGGTTTTTTAGGTCTTCTCTTGCTAGCACCAAATATTTCATTTGGCCCACTCCCATCGGTATCGAAACCAATTCCACCATCCATTTGAAGTGTATGGTGAGTGGGTAGGTCGGGTGCAACTCGTCCCTATGGCGTATGTTGGAGTGCATCTGGCAGCTTTCACACGTCCCCACGAAATGGGCGACATCCTTGTACATTCCCAGCTACCAATACTTCTCCTTTAACTTCTTAAATGTTGCCCACGTTCCTCTATGGCCCGCCCAAGTACTCTCGTGGAACTCAGATACCAATGTTGTCTGGTATTCTTCCTTTAGGACCACTCATTGTGGTGTCCTCGTCCTTCTCTTCGGGTGCCTCCAGAGGAATCCCCCTCGTAGGAAGTACTTGTACGCTTTCTTTCGGACTCTCTGTTCTTCCTGCTTCGACCATGAACTATCCACTGTCATTGAGCTTAAGAACTTGCCCATGTGTAGCCACTCCCCTTCGTATTCACTTTCGTTGAAGGCGTGGAGCACTCGCACATCACGATCATCTATAGACGCTTGGGCCATCTTAAAGAAGTCAAGAGCAACATCCTCATCTTTAGACACCATGTCACTTTTGCCCTCGAACCTTGCCCTCGATAGCATATCTGCCATGGCATTGTTCTTCCCTAAAATGTGGTGAAGCTCCGGGTTCATTGATTTGATGTAAGCAATCCATCTTAGCATAGCTAGGTCAAGTGTTGCACACCCCGAAACCATCCCTAGGATTGGAAGGCAATCTGTCTCTATTACCACCTCTGACCCGATTAGGTAATCTTTATCCTCCTTTACCGCGAACACCTTACTCCAAAGCTCACGTTTTACTTGGGCGCATCCTCGTTGTCTCTTGCTTAAGACCTTGGCTTCAAACCGGATGGCGTAGCATGTACCATCCTCTCCTTCTTGGTTTATGACCCATCCGATCCTTGTTGGACTCATATCTACCGTCACGTAGATGGGCACCCCTTCCTTGTATATGGCTTTTCGTAAAGTTGGTGCTGCTACCAACATTCCTTTGAGCCTCTTCATTGCATCTGTGTGCTCTTCCTCCCACTTGAACTTCCGCCCCTTCTTGAGTAGCCCATACAAGGGCTCGGCTAGGTGAGCATAGTGCGGGATCAAAATGAGGTAGAATGCACAGGCACCAAGAAATCGCCTCACCTCTATTTGCGATTTACATTCTTCCCTCATGTCTATGATGGCTTCCACCTTTGCCGAGGACGGCTTCCGTCTGTACGCCCCGCACAAGTGTCCCACCAAAAGGATTTCCGGTTGGCCGAATGCTGATTTCTCACCCGAGAAGGTCAAGTGTGCATCTTCGAGTCTTTGTAGAACCTTCTCGCAATCGGAGATGTGATATGCCACAAAACGTCTGCACCCATCCTCGTCCAAGGTTTCATCTTTCTCCGCTTCAAAGCACCCTTTTATGGGGATGTCATCGAGGAACGACATGGTGATGTCAGGGATGCAATCTCTCAATACCTTGTTCATTGCATTTACCATGTGGGCTACAGAGTTAGTACCTCCTTGTGGCAAGGTACACATTCACACTAGGCCGATAGGGGTCCACATCGTTGTGATGTCCCTACTCTCCACAGCTAGTTGGAATTGATCATACCCCGAGTATAGATCACCGATTGAATAAATAGACCTTCCAGCGAAGGCCTCGGCGAATTCGTCAACGCTCGGTCTGACCCCGACATTTCGAATTGTCACTTGATTAACAAGTTGTAGGTCCTGGATGAAGCGTAATGTGCCATTCTTCTTTGGCACAGTGAACCATTGATTCAAGTATGGGGCGCTTGATGGCTCAAGGATACCCATCTCGATCTTTTCCTTGAGTAGCTCAATCAACTTCGGGATGTGAGCTCTCGAAACGGGGATTGACTTGATGTTCCACGGTACATGCGGCACCGTAAAGATCACCATTGGCTCCACGATCTTAGGGTTTACAAACCCTATCTCACCCGACGAGAAGGCGAAAGCCCTTCCATGGCTTTCGATCATCCTTTTAAATCTATCCTCCTCCCTAGGCAATAGGAAGCCATCTCCACCAATCCGGAGCTTCTGTCGCGTCTCATCGGTGAACCGGTGCCCTATGCCTCGTGGGTCCCGCAAGCTAGGATCAGCCGCTACCCCCTTTATCCGATCCCAACTATTGTTAGGCAATGGGGCAGCCACAAGCTTCACCTTCTTGTCCACGGTCTTGTACTTTGTTTGCACCTTGACCGCCCTCACTTCCTCAATCAACCGCCCAAGCTCTTCGATGGCGGTGTACATGTAAACTGAGTTGACTGGAATTTCCTTGTCTTCATTGAGGCCTGAAACAACTACCCTCTCCATCTCTTTGAGAGTGTCGTCGAACGAGACTGCTTGCATGGCGCCGCTTATGGTGTCATCTTCCCCCAATAAATTACATTGTTTGAGATACCTTTCATATCTCTTGGTTCTAGACTTATCTCTATCACTTAAACTAGTAATTTTACAAGATCCATTTTCGGAGAACCAAAATTGTTTCCTATTACATTTAATAGTTTTACAAGGGTTTAGGGTCTTAGTTTGCCTTGGGCTATTGCGGCCCCACTCTTTAATAGCCCGAATAAAAAATCCTCTCAGCTTCCCCTTTGAGGGAGGCTCGATTGCGCTCATGGTTGGGCCTCACTGTAAGGAATTGGACCGAATGCTTCCCATCTTGGCTCTTGACCCTCGCATATGCCAACCCGTTGTCTAGCACTTTCGTCTCCATGCGAGCCGCCGTGATGTATGGTTCACCCAAGATGACTGGGTGCGAGGACGTCTCTTGAACAAAGAAATGTTGATCTATTTCTACGTCCCCCACCTTCACACGTACATTCAGGCAAGCCCTGCATAGCTCCTTGGTTGCTCGGGTTGCCGCTCTAATCTTCCACCCATGCTTCGTGTTGATCGGCCACTTTCCCTTTTTATAAAAATCCATGGACATAAGGTTGATCTCAGAGCCATGGTCGATCAATGCTACAACTAGCTCTTTTACATCTCCGACCCGTACCGGTGTTTCCGTTGTCGCTCTCGCCCAATGCGGCCTCGTGTAGTGACTATCCGCATAGTCTTCGTCTTCCTCGGGAACCTCAGTTGACAATGCATTTACAATTGCGGGCTTTGCCACTTCTTGCTCCGTTGAGAGCCGCTTCTTCTTCATTAGGTCGATGATGACCTCGTGGGCCACCGAGTTGGTCCCTCCTTGTGGCAGGGTACACATTCGCACTAGGCCGAGGGGAGTTCGCATCGTCGTAATGTCCCTGCTCTCCACGGCTAGCTGGAACTGGTCGTACCCCGAGTATAGATCACCGACCGAATAAATCGACCTTCCGGCGAAGGCCTCCGCGAACTCGTCTATGGTCGGTCCGATTCCTGCGTTCCGAATGGTCACTCTGTTGACCGGCTGCAGGTCTTGAATGAAGCGCAATGTTCCGTTTTTCTTTGGTATGGTAAACCATCGGTTCGAGTATGGGGCACTTGACGGTTCGAGAATGCCCATATCGACTTCCTGCCTCAATAGCTCCATCAACTTCGGGATGTGAGCTCTCGGTACCGGAATCGGCTTGAGATTCCACGGTACATGCGGTACCGTGAATATCACCATCGGCTCCACGATTGTCGGGTCTACGCACCCGATCTCTTCCGGTGAGAATGCGAAGGCTTTCCCGTGCCTTCCGAGCATCCTCCGAAACCGGTCTTCCTCCGCCGGCAGTAGGAACCCGCCCCCACCGATTTTGAGCTCCCGGAGCGTTCCGTCGGTGAAGGTGTGTCCTATGCAGACCGGATCTCGCAAACTGGGGTCCGACGCAACCCCTCTGATCCGGGACTCGCTGCCCTCCGGTAAGGGTGCGGCGACTGGCCTTATCTTCCAGTCCACAGTCTTGTACTTCGTGCTAACTCGGGCCGTCCGATCCGACCCGAGTCCCCGACTGAAGTTCGCGATGACTTCGTACATCTCTTCGGAACATACCGGTATCGTCCGGTCTTCGTTAAGGTCTTCTCCGGCTACCTTCCTCAGCATTCCCAAGGTGTCGTCGAAGGAGACCGCCTCCACGGCTCCGCTGATTTCCTCGTCCGGGCCGAGAACTCCGCACGCTCGAAGTCGCACTTCCGCCCTTGTCTTTTCTCGGCCAACGATGCCGACTATCATACACCCTCTATTTTTGGAGAAGCAAAACTTCCTACGTATCGTATAGGGTTCCTTCAGTTTCTGTTCTATCGTACAGTTGTGGGGTCTTTCTCGAGTGTCTGGGCTGTCTCGGCCCCACGCCTTGGCAGCCCTCTCTAAAAAACCTCCCGGTTCTCGCCACTGAGGGATTCGCGGTTTCGCTCGTGGTTCGGCCGCATCGTCAGAAATTGGACCGAATGGCGCTCGTCCTAGCTTTTGACCCTCGCGTAGGCCGAACCGTTGTCCAGCACCTTGGTCTCCATTCGCGCCGCCGTGATGTATGGTTCCCCTAATATGACCGGGTGCGAGGACGTCTCCTGTACGAAGAAGTGTTGGTCAGTCTCGACATCGCCGATCTTGACTCGCACGTTCGGGCAGGCCTCGTGCAGTTCCTCGGTGGCGCGCGTCGCCGCCCGTATCTTCCACCCGTGCTTGGTGTTGATCGGCCACTTTCCCTTCTTATAGAAGTCCATGGACATCAGGTTTATTTCCGAACCGTGGTCCACCAGTTCCTGAACATCTCCGATCTTTACCGGGGTCTCCGTGGTCGCTCGGGCCCAGTGTGGCCTCGAATAGTGGCTCTCCGCCCACTCATCTTCCAGCACCAAGTCGTCGATGTGCGTCGTCCGCAACCGGTCTTTCCGGTTCCGTCTCCGTTGACAGCCTCTTCCGTTTCACCAAGTCCACAATGGAGTCCTGGAACTCCTTCTTGGCGATCCCTAGCACCTCCCGCAATGACAGCTCCACTTTGCTGTCGAGGATCCGTTCTTCTAGGACCTTTCATAGGTCCGTGGCCCTTTCTATTTCCGTCCCCAGTCGGTATTCGCCCTTCCTGGGGTTATCCTGCGCGCTGGACCCACCGGCATCGTTCCGTCGTTGCCCGAATCGGGTCTCGTATCGTTGTGAGGGCCCAGCCGCTCCGGCTTTCCCCACTCGTTTGTCTTCTACCAGAGCCTCGTAGTTCCGGCAGGCGGCTTCTACGAAGCCCGTCTTCTCCTCGACCGGGTCGCTCCACCCGGTTATTTCCCTGACCTGTCTCTCAGCGCGGTCCGTTTCATCTTTCCTTAGCCGTGCGCTGGCGAGGCCTTCCAGCATTGCCGACCAGAATCCGTCTTTGCCCTCCTTTCAGGCCTCGCTGCCCCCGACCCGAATGCCTGCCGACGCCGAGTAGTGGATGGCCTCCACGTGTCGGGCCGCTGCCTCTTCCATCAGTCTCTTCATACCTCCTCACTCGTCGTTTCGGTTTAGGGCCCTTCTGGTGTCGCCGACGTGCACCCGGCCTTCCCACAGGTACACCACCCGGTTCCTCAACGCTTCTGCGAAATCACCGCAGTCCTTCTTGTTGGAAGACAGGTCCCTCTGGATGGGAAGGGAGAAGAACAGTGCCGACGTACAAACTCGGCCAAGGCCGACAGGCCGAGGCTGAAACGGTATGAACCGGATGGGGAGAACCCTACTTCGGAGAGTCGGATGGTGTAGGCCCGGTATGAACCGGATGAGGAGTACCCGACTGCGGAGAGTCGGATGGTGTAGGCCCGGTATGAACCGGATGAGGAGTACCCGACTGCGGAGAGCCGGATGGAGCCCATCGAGGCTACATTTGTAAATAGCCGAAAAGTCATATTAGTATAAATATGACTTAGGGCAAACTTTTAGTTACCGTTGTCATTCTCGTTGTTATTCTTTCTTGTTGGTGCAAGTAGATATTAGAGCGCGTAACTGTACAGAGAGAGAGAGACGAGGTCGTTGCCTCTGTTGTAACCGCCGCCTGTGGCGAAGATCTAAGAACACGAGGTCGTTGCCTCAGTGATCTCACTGTTGTATATTTCTGCATAGTGACAGTTTGCAGCTCGTGGGCTGCCGTGGTTTTTCCCCCTATTTTGGTGTTTTCCACGTATACCTCCTGTGTACCATTTCTCCTCTTCTTTTTTTCTTTTGTGTCGCGTTTCATTACCTGTTTTCTGTGTATGAAAAGAATCTCGGTTGTGGCCGAGCGTCGGACATAAGGAACGTCGAGTTCTCAACACTTCCGGATGTGGCCGACCTCGTCGCACCACATGCACCTGTTCCCTGCTGCCGGCCGTCGGTCACGAGCCGGTTCGCCGCCTTCCCTTCGAGTCTGGGCGATCTGGAGATCCTTTATCGCCCGCGTCAACTCCTTCAGCGCTGCTCCTCCGGATGAGCCATTGACCATGCCGGTCGAAGCCGAACCGGTTTCGAGGTACTCCCGGGTCTCTTCCCTTCGCCCTTGTGGTGCCGGTTCAAGCCTCCTTGCTGTGACAGAGCCCGCTCCAGTCGCCCCGTTGTCAGCCCATTCTCGCCGTTTGTCGAAACAGCCACAGACTCTCTTAACCGCAGCCCAGTCGGTCGTCAGCCCGTCTTCGGTTTCTAGCAAGGAGCCGACTTGATCCCGGTCCCGCTCGTCCACCGACTTGACGAATAGTAGGACCCGGCTCGTATCTAGAACGGTTCGGTCAAGCGCCGAAAGGCGCGCAAAGCATTCCTCAAACTCCCGGAGGAGTGCCGACGTGTTTCTTCCCTTGCCGGGGGACTCCACCCATTCCATGAAGTCCCGTTTCGAAAGCCGGAGCACGTCGTCCAGCCCGTATATTTCTAGGAGTCGGCCTTCGAACTCCTCCCAGGTACGGCTCTCCGCCCATACCTCGAGCACCTCCGCATGGATGCTCGGCATCGCCACTCGAGGGAACCCGGCAAGACGCCTCTCTTCCGGAATGTCCCGCATCAGCATTTCTGCCCCGTAGGACGCCAAATACTTCGTGGCATCCTTTCCGCTGAACCGGCCGATCGTACCGACGATCGCCTCAATGGCTCTGTCGAGGGCTCTGGAGCCCTCGTGTGCGTTCAATATCCGATCCACGGCCGAAGCCATGGCCTCCGCAAGATCCGACCCTTTCATCTTCTGCTCTTCTGCCGCCTCCTTCACGTCGGGTTCACCAAGATGTCGAGGTACTCCTCGCGAATGCGTGGAATGAGGCAGGACCTCGGGGGTCCTGTACCGAAGAGCAAGAGAGAAAGGAGAAGAGACCCACTGCGTGCGAGCGTAGATTCACAGGGACACGGCCCTCGACACAAAGACGCAAGTGGGACAGCGACACAGAGAGACACGAATGTATGTATGTATTAACAAAGACAAACAACAAGACACGAAGTCGGTTACAACCGAACAGGCCGGCGAACAGATGCCGATGCCTATTCGTAAACGCACAGAAAGGAAAGAGTAGGTTGGAGGTTCTCCCGGAAGCACTCGGGCATTCCTCAGAGCAGCGCGAGCCTCACGAAACCTGCACAGCAAGAAGCTATGGAGTATCGAAGAGAGAGAAGCCTCCGGCCCACAATCTGACAGCACTTCGTCCTCCCTGATTCCGTGATCCCTTTTCCCCTCCTCGTCTCCCTCCTTTTATAGACAGAAGGAGCCGTTTCCTATTAACTTCCTACCTACCGACTCTACCTACCTAGGATCGTGCATGACCCTAATTCTTTCTTATGTACACCATAAGGCGTACGCGCATGGAGAGCCGGTTCCTATGCTCCGGCGCACCGATTCCGCTCGTGGACGGTTTTCTTCACGACAACGTACAAATGCTCGTATGCCTTTATGAGGAGGAGAGGTGCATGGGCACGCCCGAAACACTCCCTCGTCACAAGACAACCAAACGTACAAGAAAGACACAAACACACACACAAAATGCTCGTATGCCTTTATGAGGAGGAGAAGTGCATCGGCAAGCCTGTATACTCCCTCGTCACGAGACGGCCGAACGTACAAGGAAGACACAAACACACACACAAATGCTCGTACGCCTTTATGAGGAGGAGAGGTGCACGGGCAAGCCTGAACGGTTCCTCGTCACCAGACGGCCGAACGTACAAGGAAGACACAAACACACACACAAAAGGCTCGTATGTCTTTATGAGGAGGAGAGGTGCATGCGCATGCCCGAAACGCTCCCTCGTCACAAGACGACCGAACGTACAAGGAAGACACAAACACACACACAAATGCTTGTACGCCTTTATGAGGAGGAGAGGTGCATGGGCAAGCCTGAACGGTCCCTCGTCCCAAGACGGCCGAACGTACAAGGAAGACACAAACACACGCACAAAATGCTCGTACGCCTTTATGAGGAGGAGAGGTGCATGGGCAAGCCCGAAACTGTCCCTCGTCACAAGACGGCCGAACGTACAAGGAAGACACAAACACAAAAAGACGGAGAGAGAAAAACACGAATGATATCGACTAAAGAGATAAAAACATTGTCGTGAAGAAAACCGTCCACAAGCGGAATCGGTGCACCGGAGCATAGGAACCGGCTCTTCATGCACGTACGCCTTGTGTTGTACATAGGAAAGAATTAGGGACATGGGAAATCCTAGGTAGGTAGATTCGGTAGGTAGGAAGTTGTTGGGATTATGGTCCCTCCGGATGGGATGGTCAGATGTCCAGGAATCGGGAATGAAGACCCGAATGAGGAGTACCCGGTATCGGAACCGGATGAGGAAGACCCGGTTTCGGATCCGGATGATGAAGACCCCGGCTACGGAGCCGGATGACGAAGACCCGGTTTCGGATCCGGATGATGAAGACCCCGGTATCGGAACCGGATGAGGAAGACCCGGTTTCGGATCCGGATGATGAAGACCCCGGCTACGGAGCCGGATGACGAACGTACCCGGAGAGAGATCCGGATGCGGGGACATATTTGTGAATATGTTTGCCAAGGGCCCTCGAGGCTATACTTGTAAATAGCCCAAAAGTCATATGTGTATAAATATGACTTAGGGCAAACAGTTTTAAGTGTTGTTGCTCATTTTTCTGTTTTCCACTTAGAGGGAGCGAAGTGAGAGCAGCCGAGAGAGAGAGTGAGAGAGAGCGAAAGGAAGAGGTCGACGCCTCTGTGTAATACCGCCGCCTGTGGCGAGGACAGCGAGCTCAAGGTCGTCGCCTTGCAGCTCGCCATTGTACATTCCCTACGTATAGTGATAGTTGGAGTCTTGCACTCCCGTGGTTTTTCCCGTCTAGGGTTTTCCACGCTAAACCCTGTGTATTCGAGTCTCTCTCTTTGTTTTCTGTTCACTGCTGCATTGATTCGTGTTTCCTCGGTTGTGGCCGGGAGGTGAAGGTTTCGGAAAGCGTCGATTTCCAACAATCTGGTATCAGAGCGACTGCAGTGCAGAAAATGGAAGGCGGCAGCAACGGGCAGCCGGGGATGATGGTGCTGAATGCGCAGAACTACGCCGACTGGAAGATAAAGATGGAGGATCTGCTCATTGTTCGGGACCTGTATGAACCGATCGACAGGTCGGAAATACCCAAGGGGGTACTTGAGACGGAATGGAGGCTTCTGAACCGGAAAGCCGTTGCAACCATTCGGCAATACGTCGACGTGAGCATTCTACAACATGTGGCGAATGACACCAACGCATATGAGATGTGGCAGAAGCTGTCGGGCCTCTACGAGAGGAAGAATGCGTTGAACCGGACCTCCCTGATGAGGAAGATAGTGAACCTCAAGTACCGGGACGGCAAGAATATGGTGGAACACGTAAGCGTTCATGGGATTCGTGAACCAGCTTGCGGCGATCAAGGAACGACGGCACTCGCGGCAAGTGAAGAGGAGATCATGCTCATCACCGAAGAAGGTGAACTAAACATTGCCGGCGATGAGACTACCTGGGTGGTCGATTCCGGAGCGTCCTTCCACCTGACCCCGGAAAGAAGATACTTCTCATCCTACACAGCCGGTGAGCATGGCTGTGTTCGGATGGGAAATGAAGGTACGTGCCGGATTGCCGGCATAGGAGACGTGTGGTTGACAACCTCGACCGGATGCAAAATGTTGCTGAAGGATGTCTGACATGTTCCGGAGGTTCGATTGAACCTGATTTCGGCCGGGAGGCTAGACGATGAAGGCTACACAGGTAGCATCCGGAACTGCGTAATGAAGTTCAGCAAGGGGAGCCTGATAGTGGCTCGGGCCCGGAAAGTCAACACACTGTACCTTATGAATGCCTGGTTGTGTCTGGAGGAGTTGAACGTGGCAGCCGACACTGCCGGTGAGCTGTGGCACAAGAGACTGTGCCACATGAGTGAGAAGGGGATGAAGAGGCTTGCAGAAGACAACCTTATTCCAGTGAAGCATGTGCACCTGGAGAAGTGCACCGATTGCCTGGCCGGTAAGCAGAACTGAACCTCCTTCCACTCAAGGCCACCGACGAGACGTAGCGCACCATTGGAGTTGGTGCACACTGACGTGTGTCAAGTAGAAACGAAGTCACATGGCGGAGCCCAGTACTTCGTGACATACATTGATGACCACAGCCGGAAGCTGTGGACGGCACCGTTGAAGACAAAGGACCAAGTGCTGTGCGTCTTCAAAGAACTCCACGCGAGAGTGGAAAGGGAATCCGGCAAGAAGCTGAAAGCGATACGAGCGGATAACGGAGGGGAATACCGGGGGCAGTTCAAGGAGTACTGTCGCTCGAAGGGATCCGGCTCGAGTTTACTGTGCCGAAGACGCCGGAACTGAACGGGCTGGCCGAGAGGATGAACCGGACCATAATGGAGAGGGTCCGGAGTATGCTGGCGCATGCGAAATTACCCAAAGGGTTTTGGGCTGAGGCAATGTCGACGGCGACATACGTGATAAACAGATCACCCTCAGTACCTTTGGACGGAGACACGCCGCAGAGAGTGTGGACCGGTAGGGAAGTATCCTACCGGCATCTGAAGGTGTTCGGGTGTCTCGCATATGTGCATGTGGCAAAGGACCGGAGAGGAAAGCTAGATCCAAAGACCCGGCCATGCATATTCCTCGGTTACGGCGATGACGAGTTCGGCTACCGAGTATGGGACCCGGTCGACAAAAAGATATTCCGGAGTCGTGATATCATCTTCATGGAGGACAAGACACTCGCCGACTGGGAGTCGGAGAAGAAGATGAAGAGCTCCAAGTCGACCGGTGAGGATCAACTCTACGAGGAGCAGTCCCGACCGGCAAGGGACCGGTTAGCACTCGAGGATCCGGCCGAAGACGGTGAAGAAACAGAACCGGCCGAGGAAGATGAAACTGATACCGGAACCGGCCCCGATCCCGAAATGGATTCGGATGAAGAGGAAACGGAGGAGCCGGTTACCGAAGCTCTGGAACGGAGATATCCTCTAAGAGAGAGAAGGGCCCCCCGGAGATTTCCGGAACCAGAGCACGTGCTGCTAACCGACGAGGGGGAGCCGGAGAGTTTTGAAGAAGCAAAGCTTGACACCCATAGCCGCAGGTGGTTAAGTGCCATGCAGGAGGAGATGGATTCCCTGTATGAGAACCACACATATGAACTTGTGGAGTTGCCGAAAGGAAAGCGGGCACTTCGAAACAAGTGGGTGTTCAAGCTGAAACCGGGAGATGCCGGAAACCCCCCGAGATACAAAGCCAGGATCGTGGTGAAGGGGTTCCAGCAGAAGAAGGGCGTCGACTTCGACGAGATATTTGCCCCGGTAGTGAAGATGACCTCCATCCGGACGGTGCTGAGCATAGCGGCAAGCATGGACCTCGAGGTAGAACGGCATTCCTTCACTTTGTATTCGAGTCTCTCTCTTTATTTTCTGTTCACTGCTGCATTGATTCGTGTTTCCTCGGTTGTGGCCAGGAGGTGAAGGTTTCGGAAAGCGTCGATTTCCAACAGAAGTTAATAGGAAACGGCTCCCTTCTTGCCTAGAAAAGGAGGGAGACGAGGAGGAGAAAGGGATCGCGAAGTACGAGAGGACGAAGTGCTGTCGGATTGTGGGCCGAAGGCTTCTCTCTCTTCCAAACTCCATAGCTTCTTTCTGCGTAGGTTTCGGGAGGCTCGCGCTGCTCTGAGGAATGCCTGAGTGCTTCCGGCAGCACCTCCAACCTACTCCTTTCTTTCTGTGCGTTTATGAACAGGCATCGGCATCTGTTCGCCGGCCTGTTCGGTTGTAACCGACTTCGTGTTCTTGTTGTTTGTCTTTGTTAATACATACATACATTCGTGTCTATATGTGTCGCTGTCCCACTCGCGTCTTTGTGTCGAAGGGCCGTGTCCCTGCGAATCTACGCTCGCACGTAGTGGGTTCCCTTCTCCTTTCTCTCTTGCTCTTCGGTACAAGACCCCCGAGGTCCCGCCTCATTCCACGCATCCGCGAGGAAGACCTCGACATCTTGGTGAAACCGACGTGAAAGAGGCGGCAGAAGAGCAGAAGATGAAGGGGTCGGATCTTGCGGAGGCCATGGCTTCGGCAGTGGATCGGATATTGAGCGCACGCGAGGGCTCCGGCGCCCTCGACAGAGCCATTGAGGCGGTCGTCGGTACAATCGGCCGGTTCAGCGGAAAGGATGCCACGAAGTATTTGGCGTCCTACGGGGCAGAAATGCTGATGTGGGACATTCCGGAAGAGAGGTGTCTTGCCGGGTTCCCTCGAGGTCGGCCACATCCGGAAGGACTGCGGCGATTTCGCAGAAGCGTTGAGGAACCGGGTGGTATACCTGTGGGAAGGCCGGGTGCACGCCGGCGACACCAGAAGGTCCCTGAACCGAAACGACGGGCGAGGAGGAATGAAGAGACTAATGGAAGACGCAGCGGCCCGACACGTGGAGGCCATCCACTACTCGTCGTCGATCGGCATTCGGGTCGGGGGCAGCGAGGCCCGAAAGGAGGGCAAAGACGGATTCTGGTCGGCAATGCTGGAAGGTCTTGCTGGCGCACGGCTAAGGAAAAATGAAACGGACCGCGCTGAGAGACAGGTCCGGGAAATAACCGGGTGGAGCGATCCGGTCGAGGAGAAGACGGGCTTCGTAGAAGCCGCCTGCCGGAACTACGAGGCTCTGGTAGAAGACAAACGAGTGGGGAAAGCCGGAGCGGCCGGGCCCTCACAACGGTACGAGACCCGATTCGGGCAACGACGGAACGATGCCGGTGGGTCCAACTCGCAAGATAACCCCAGGAAGGGCGGATACCGACTAGGGACAGAAATAGAAAGGACTACGGACCTACGAAAGGTCCTAGAAGAATGGATCCTCGACAGCAAAGTGGAGCTTTCATTGCGAGAGGTGCTAGGGATCGCCAAGAAGGAGTTCCACGACTCCATTGTGGACTTGGTGAAAAGGAAGAGGCTGTCGACGGAGACAGAACCGGAGAGACCGGTGGAGGTGCGAACAACGCACATCGACGACTCGGCGTTGGCAGATGAGTGGGCGGAGAGCCACTATTCGAGGCCACACTGGGCCCGAGCGACCACGGAGACCCCGGTAAAGATCGGAGATGTTCAGGAACCGGTGGTGGCGTTGGTGGACCACGGTTCGGAAATAAACCTAATGTCCATGGACTTCTATATAAAGGGAAAGTGGTCGATCAACACCAGGCACGGGTGGAAGATACGGGCGGGGACGCGCGCCACCGAGGAACTGCACGGGGCCTGCCCGAACGTGCAAGTCAAGATCGGCGACGTCGAAATTGACCAGCACTTCTTCGTACGGGAGACGTCCTCGCACCCGGTCATATTAGGGGAACCATACATCACGGCGGCGCGAATGGAGACCAAGGTGCTGGACAATGGTTCAGCCTACGCGAGGGTCAAAAGCCAGGACAGGCGCCATTCGGTCCAATTTCTGACGGTACGACCGAACCACGAGCGAAACCGCGAATCCCTCGGTGGCGAGAACCGGGAGGATTTTTAGAGAGGGCTGCCGAGGCGTGGGGCCGAGACAGCCCGAACACTCGGGAAAGACCCCACAGATGTACAATAGAACCGAAACCGAATGAACCCTGTACGATAGGTAGGAAATTTTGCTTCTCCGACAACGGAGGATGTATGATAGTCGGCATCGTTGGCCGAGAAAAGACAAGCGCGGAAGTACGACTTCGAGCGTGCGGAGTTCTCGGCCCGGACGAGGAAATCAGCGGAGCCATGGAGGCGGTCTCCTTCAACGACACCTTGGGGATGCTGAGGAAGGTAGCCGAAGAAGACCTTAACGAAGACCAGACGATACCGGTATGTTCCGAAGAGATGTACGAAGTCATCGCGAACTTCAGCCAGGGACTCCGGTCGGATCGGACAGCCCGAGTTAGCACGAAGTACAAGACTGTGGACCAGAAGGTAAGGCCAGTCGCGGCACCCTTACCGGAGGGCAGCGAGTCCCGAATCAGAGGGGTTGCGACGAACCCCAGTTTACGAGATCCGGCCTGCATAGGACACACCTTCACCGACGGGACGCTCCGGGAGGTCAAGATCGGTGGGGGCGGGTTCCTACTGCTGGCGGAGGAAGACCGGTTTCGTAGAATGCTCGGAAGGCACGGGAAAGCGTTCGCATTTTCACCGAAAGAGATCGGGTGCGTAGACCCGACAATCGTGGAGCCGATGGTGATATTCACGGTACCGCATGTGCCGTGGAATCTCAAGCCGATTCCGGTACCAAGAGCTCACATCCCGGAGTTGATGGAGCTACTGAGGAAGAAAGTCGATATGGGTATTCTCGAACCGTCGAGCGCGCCATACTCGAACCGATGGTTTACCGTACCAAAGAAAAACGGAACATTGCGCTTCATTCAAGACCTGCAGCCGGTCAACAGAGTGACCATTCAGAACGCAGGGATCAGACCGACCATAGACGAGTTCGCGGAGGCCTTCGCCGGAAGGTCGATTTATTCGGTCGGTGATCTATACTCGGGGTACGACCAGTTCCAGCTAGCCGTGGAGAGCAGGGACATTACGACGATGCGAACTCCCCTCGGCCTAGTGCGAATGTGTACCCTGCCACAAGGAGGGACTAACTCGGTGGCCCACATGGTGAATGCAATGAACAAGGTACTGAGGGATTGTATCCCGAACATCACCATGCCATTTCTAGACGACATCCCGATCACCGGACGGATGCCGGCGATTCGTGGCAACACACATCGACGACTGCGAGAAGGTGCTACAAAGGCTAGAGGATGCGAGGCTCACCTTCTCCGGGGAGAAATTGGCCTTCGGGCAATCAGAGATCTTGGTGGTCGGACACCTATATGGACCATATGGCCGGAAGCCGTCTCCAGCAAAAGTAGAAGCCATCTCCGCGATGAAGACCGACTATAGCTCGGTTACGGAAGTTCGGAGGTTCCTGGGGGCGTGCGCATTCTACCACATATGGATCCCGCATTACGCCCACGTTGCGGAGCTGCTATACGGGTTGTTGAAGAAAGGGCGAAAATTCGAGTGGCGAGACGAGCACACGGAGTCAGTCCGGAAGCTGAAGGAAGCTCTTGCGGCAGCACCGGCGCTCCGGAAGGCTGTCTACGGGAAGGGTACCCCGGTATACATAACAGTGGATACGAGTCCGACCGGGATCGGATGGGTCGTCAACCAAGAAGACAAGGACGGCATTCGGTTCCCGATCCGATTCGGCGCGAAGGTCCTCAGTGAGCGACAACGAGGGTACGCCCAGGTTAAGCGCGAACTCTAGGGTATCGTTTCGGCAGTAAAGGCCGACAAAGACTACCTGATCGAGACAGGAGTGGTTATCGAGACGGATTTCCTGCCAATTCTCGGCATGGTTTCCGGATGCGCGACACCGGACCTGGCGATGCTCAGGTGGATAGCATATATCAAGTCCCTGGACCCGGAAATACGACACATTTCCGGAAAAGACAACGCCATGGCCGACATGCTTTTGAGGGCGAGGTTTGATGACGAGGGCGGCATGGTTTCGGAGGACGAAGAAGTCGGTGTGGACTTCTTCGAGGCAGCGTACGTGACGACCGATGGGACGAGCACTCCGGCACTTAACGACTTCGACGAGAGCAAGTACGACGGCGAGTGGCTCCAGATCGGTGGATTTTTGAGGACAATGATGCCGGATGCGTCATGAACGAAGGACGAGGCCAACCGGATCAGGAAGAAAGCTTACCAATTCTTTCTCCGGGACGGATACTTATAAAAGCACCCGAAGAAGAGGAACGACGTCCCGCTCCGGGTGGTGGCGTTGAAAGAAGAACAGGAGGAGCTGCTGACGGCTTACCATTACAGCCCTTGGGCTGGTCACCGTGGAACGTGGGCCACGTTCGAGAAGATAAAGGGGAAGTACTGGTGGCCGGGACTGTACCGGGACGTGCATCGGTTCGTGACAACTTGCGAGAGCTGCCAGATGCACTCCGTAGTTCGGCATCGGGACGAGCTTCACCCTACGTACCCTCCGACCATCCACTTCAAATGGATGGTAGACTTGGTGACGATGTCGATGGGCGTAGGACAGATGCGGTATCTGGTCCTGGCTCGGGAAGATCTGACGAACCAGGTGGAAGGCCGAGCCCTTCAGAACAAAACGACCGCGGCTGTATGTCGGTTCCTGATCGAGGACGTGATATGCCGGTACGGGTGCGTCGGGAAGATCGTGGCTGATCGCGGGGAGTTGGACGCCGAAGAGGCCGAGGAGCTGTTCGACCGGCTAGGAGTCAAGCTCTCGCTTACCACTGCGTACAATCCGGAAGCGAATGGGAAGGCGGAGCGCGGACACGGACCGATCGTCAAGGCGTTAGTTCGGGCATGCGGGGGGCAAGTCGGGAACTGGTCGCGGTTGCTACCTTACGCGTTGTGGGCTGACCGAACTACGCACAGTTCGGTAACCGGATTCATGTCGGCAGAGCTCATGTTTGGGCAGAAGCCGGTCATGCCGATGGAACGTACGATCTCCTCGTGGGCAACCGTGGACTGGAGAGACGAGATGAGCCGAGAGGAACTGCTGGCGGCGTGTATACGACAGCTCGAGCGAAGACCGGAGGACGTGGAGCAGGCTGCGGAAAAGCTTCGGGATGCAAGGATGAAGAACAAAGCCCGGTTCGACCGAAGAAGATCGAGGAAGGCGATTGGGTGCTAGTCTATGACAGCAGCCTCAACAACCAGCACCGAGCGACACGGAAGTTCGCAAGAAGGTGGTTCGGGCCTTACGTGGTACAAAGCGCCAACGACAACGGGACGTACCATCTGGCGGAACTCGACGGCACGAGAATGGCGATACCGGTAGCTGGGAAGCGGGTCAAAGCATTCAAGAAGCATCACGACGACGAGCCGGATCCGGTTAACCTGGACCGGAACGACGAACGATCCGAAACCGAGGAAGAACCGACGGGCGGGGGAATGAAGGCTGGACCGGTTTTCTCCGTCCCAACTCAATTTGGCGCATGTCGGTGGATGCGCGGTTAGGTGGGGGCGGATGTCGTGAAGAAAACTGTCCACAAGCGGAATTGGTGCACCGGAGCATAGGAACCGGCTCTTCATGCACGTACGCCTTGTGTTGTACATAGGAGAGAATTAGGGACATGGGAGATCCTAGGTAGGTAGATTCGGTAGGTAGGAAGTTAATAGGAAACGGCTCCCTTCTTGCCTAGAAAAGGAGGGAGACGAGGAGGAGGAAGGGATCGCGAAGTAAGAGAGGACCAAGTGCTGTCAGATTGTGGGCCAAAGGCTTCTCTCTCTTCCAAACTCCATAGCTTCTTTCTACGTAGGTTTCGGGAGGCTCGCGCTGCTCTGAGGAATGCCCGAGTGCTTTCGGCAGCACCTCCAACCTACTCCTTTCTTTCTGTGCGTTTACGAACAGGCATCGGCATCTGTTCGCCGGCCTGTTCGGTTGTAACCGACTTCGTGTTCTTGTTGTTTGTCTTTGTTAATACATACATACATTCGTGTCTATCTGTGTCGCTGTCCCACTCGCGTCTTTGTGTCGAAGGGCCGTGTCCCTGTGAATCTACGCTCGCACGTAGTGGGTTCCCTTCTCCTTTCTCTCTTGCTCTTCGGTACAAGACCCCCGAGGTCCCGCCTCATTCCACGCATCCGCGAGGAAGACCTCGACAACGTGTTCGAATCCAACGCAAGAGGGCCCTTTATAAAATAGGGTTAGATTACAATGGCAACTTATAGTTAACCACAAGCTCAATCAAAACATAAATACTAAATGCCCTTAGAGACAAGAGCAAATCCGAACACGGCGAAGATGAACACACAAGCACCACCAAAATGCCAATCCCAACGAACCACGACCACCCGAACGACGAGCACACGGGCTCGCAACGACGAACAGGGAGGAGCAACGTCGAACCAACAAAGCTTGGGCTCACGAGCACTTCGAGTGCTGACAAGAAGAAGACGAGCACGTGGCGATGAGGGGATGAAGGGGTATGAGATGAAGAGAAGTGGTGAATAAGAAGATGAAGAGCTCCGAAGGAAAATTGGCGATAGTCTCCTCCTCCCAAAACGTCATCCCGAATGAGCCACCCTCGACCTCCTTTTATAGGAAAAAAATAAGGGGGGGTCGCCAATTTTGTCTTCAATGAAAAAGGAATAAAATTCCTTAAATGACGCTTCACTATAAGTTTAGATTTGAACCGTGCACCTGTAGATAGTAGTCAATGTGACTATCCACTAGCCCACTAACTCTCTCTTATGTAATATATAATTTTATCTCTATAAATTCTTAGCCTATCTCTCCTCTACATTTTATCTCTCTTCTCTCTTACTTTTTGCACGGGCTTCTATGCATCCTTTCCACCCTTTCTTTTCCCTTTTATTTTGCATATGCACAACTAATCGCTTTTGTGTGCACACACATTGCACATGCAGTTTTTTTACCCCCCCTTTTCGCCGGTTTTTCCCACTCTCGAGCACGCCACATCACGACACCGGATCCGACCATCCGGTTATACTTTGTACATTTCGATCCGCAAGCTCTACATCGCTCGAAGTGATTTTTCCCTTCTTCTCATACTCGAAAATGGTAGACCAAAACTTTGTTCCCGTTCTAGCAACTTCATTTTTATCTTTTCCGACTCTAATTCCAACTGTTGCAGCATAGTGCATCGCATCCACATGAGTCTCCTCAGCATCTTCCATAGGTTTCTTCATTGTCCCTCTTCTGAAATTCACCCGCAGGGGTCTTCGAGTTTCAGTCGAGCAGATCATGTTGTCATCCATGTATATGATATTTTGTCGGATCGCTTCTCGAAGGCTCGCACAATCCCTTCTCATGTGGTCCATGTTATTGCACCACGCGCATTTAAAGGGTTCTTTTCCTTCGGGGCCCCGACGATTCATGTTGACTAGCGTGACCATCTCGAACTTCTTCACTAGCTCTTCGATGATGTCATCATCAATCTTCTTTTCTTCCAGGCTGCTTTGTTTGGGCGGCTTAACTACTTTTGGTTGTCTTGTTTTCTCCGCGATAGTCGATCCCACCAAGTCGTTGTCATCAACCCACTGACGACGCTTGTCGAGCCTATTGCATGCTCGCTTCACAAGCCCATTCTCTTGGGTATCATCTTCGAGGAGAGTACCCAGTTCTCGTCTATCCTTTATATCCACAACCTTTAGGAAGTACAAAGTTTTGTCCTCCTCAAGTAGCACTTGGTCTGTGGCGGGGAGACGATGAAACATTTGGTCGAATTCGTCGTACACCCTCGAGGAGCTCATCTTCTTATTCTTCTTTTCTATCCACTTCATCAAGGCATGTCGAGTCATCCTCGACAAATCTTCCGTCGCGAACTCTACTAATATCGTTTCCTCGAACTCCGACCACGTTGTCTTCCCTTCTTGAAGCTCGATGACATGCCTTTGGATGTTATTGGCGACCACTCTCTTGAAACTCATGATTTGACGCGCTTTAGACACGTCCCTCTCATTCATCTCCCTTTTATATGCATCAAGGAACTTTGTAATGTTCCTTCCGTCAAATTGACCCTCGAGCTCAACGACACAGTCAACAACCTTCTTCACGCTCGCATCGTTGTCTCGAGATCTCATCATTTGTTCGACGATCAACATCATCCATTCGAACTCTCCCGCTTGATTGCTTGAGGATGCCATCTCCAAGTATCGGTTGATCCTCGACTTGATCCTTCCTGCCGCCTCTTTCACGTCGGGTTCACCACGTACTAGCTTTAGCGAGAAAGGATTTAAGATAGATTGAGAGAGAGAGAGAGATTGAGATAAGATAGAAAGCTTGATTTTAGATTGAGAGAGATTAAGATTGAACTCTTGACTTTAGATTTGAAGAACAAGATTGATACATCAATTAGATAACTAATTTCTTACTTTTTATTTCTTGATTAATACATCGCTCCCCTTTTGCTTGATTCCTCCACTCTTTTATAGATGCCCCCATGCATATGGTGCATATGAGGGTGCAAGATATGCACAGAATGCATGAAATGCATGCAATGCATGCTTGCCATGTCATCATCTAAGCTCTCACACATAAGAATTTACATGTAAAGTAATAAAAATATAACCCCTAAAGAAATGATTTGGCTTAATGGTAAGCCTATAGACTCTCAACTTGAAGGTGCAAGGATCAAATCTTCACTTTCACTCCTTTTGAACATACATACATACCACACACACACATATGTTTATTATTATATATATATATATGTATTTTTACAAGGCGTTTCTCCGTCCGATCGTCGTCTCGCCGGCTCCGTCGGTCGCCATCACTGGATGATGCTAGATTCCGAATGCCCTTGCCGAATCCGTCGGCTGCCATCGCCGGTCTCGCCGGATCCATTGGTTGTTGTCGCCAATCTCACCGGCTCTATCAATTTTCGTCGCCGGATGATGTCAGATGCTATTGTCGGATCCGTCGCTGGTCTTGTTGTCACCGGATGTTGTTGCCAGATCCGTCCAAAACACATAGTTATATACATTTCGCTACATCCATTCATTAAGTCATACAATTTAACCTTTCTATGCTCCACACATAGACACAAGGATTATAGCTTTTACTCTGCCTTATATATGGTGGGATCCTTATTTGTCCTATCTATGTGGGATATCACATTGTTTTATTTTTCTCTTCTTCTTTGCAAACTTTATACCCACATAACTTGACATTTAGATGTCTGTTTTCTGCGTAGTAAAGTGCATTTAAAAGCTCTTCAAGACCTCTATATGTTTGTATGAAGATATTAAACTTATTTAAATAGTATCTTCACTATTATTGTTTTATATTTCATGAGAAGAACCACACTCGATTTCGTATATTCGTCACAAGTTTCACACTATTGCCGAAAATCTTCACGACAACGGAACCTGCAAAGCTCAATCCGACAGCACTTCGTTCTCCCAAAACGATGGATCCCTTCTCTCTCTCGATCCTCGGATCCTTTTATAGCTCAAGGAGAGGCCATTCCATCAGTCATCAAGTCAGTTGTTTTCCTCGGGGATCTATCCCCACGATTTTCTTTCTTCCCACACTTTATTCCTCTCTTTCTGTGGGACATTAAAGTACCCATCTAAATCATATAGACTAGTACTTATTATACTTCAATATTTACATTTGTTCTTTATATATACAAAAGCCTCCTTAGTGCACATCCTTGCACACACCCGTTCACGCGCATCCTGCTCTCCTTTCTTCCTATGGCCAGAATCCTTCACGACAACATCCATAACCCTAGTCCTCAACTATTTAATATTGAACCTTATCAGAGCCCACTAATCATGACTCTCAATATGAATACCTTCTCACGAAACAACAAATGGGAATGCCAACTCATGGGCCATTAGCATTGTTTCGGCCTTTGGGAATGAATCCTCTTGCCAATTGCATACAATACAGACTACCATTGTGCTATTCCTGCTGCCTGAACCCTTCCAAAGATACAGGATCTATGTCGAACTCACACTCCTCATGTTCATAAGAGATCAACTTGAACTCCACCCATCGACCCAAAGTATTTTTTGGTAGCCGCACACATGTTCGATCCATCCCACTCCATTCACATTCCTTCTTTTCAGTGGTGGCATAGGGATGCATCTAGGCTCTCCTTTTTCGTATATTTTAACCCTTCCATGTGAAAGCTTTTGAGGACATATTTTTACTACAGTTTACTCTCAAAGATGGAGTATAAATGTGGTAATTTTCTTTATTTGACCAAGCTAAAATTATTTTCTCAAAGAAAGTGTTCATCTTGATATTGCCTACAACATGTCCAACCACTAAATTATGGCACCATTTCTAGTGTTTTTCACAAGAATTTAGGTATATAATTGTATTATCACGAAAAAGAAAAGAGAAATTTTTACTATCATGTTTGACGGATAACATGTCACTTCATCTTCTGTATGTCACTCCAATTCAAAAGCTCACCGAGGGCCTTGCTTGCCGTGATCTCCTTGTTCTCTGAGCACAACAAAAAACACATTCAAATCATCAAACTTTATGTGTACTGATCAAGAATTGAGAATGATTTGGCGGGCCATAAAGAAACCTTTGTAAACCTCATCCATTATCTCGGTATTAGATGCAAGATATTTGCAGGCTATGGTGGCTACAGAAGCGCAGCCGGTTTCATGGCCTATACAGAGCAACGTGAGGATTGTAAAAACAAGGGTGCGGAAGTGTTAAATAACCGGCTTAGCAGGATAGCAACAGAGAGAGAGAGAGAGAGAGATTACACACAGGAGAGACAGAGTAAGAGTAGAACAACTTAAATCTATTATCAACAACTCTGTAAAATTCTCTATGTATACAACGTGCTCAACAACACTATTTATACAAGTCCTAAGAGGACTGACAGAAGTACAGTGTATTTCAATGCTTACACGAGCGTCTGACACTAACTACGAGACATTAACTACCTAGTAGTCTAGACTTCTACTAGGGTTCCGATTACTGCTTAATATAGCTCACCGGCTCGCTTGCTCACCGGCTCACCGATCCGACTCATCCTTACGGATGCCAATCTGGCTCAGGCTTATTCAGTCGATCTAGATCTGGTTGAGCTTACCGCTCAACACTCCCCCTCAAGCTCAACTTGAGGTCGGATCGTAGTGTCACTCCACCTTGCTCGCGCTCCTCATCTGGTCCGGTTCTGTTTGCCGCGACCCTTTTGATTATGCGCACCTCGACCTCCTTGGTCAGCTTGTTTGCTCAACAGGCCCAATTCAGCTCCCTTGTTGTTGTGACTGCAGCGCTTGCCGATTCGCCGATTCCTTCGTGTTGGCCTTGAATTGATCCGGTTCTCCCAAATCCGTCTTTTGAACCGAATCGGCTTTCTCTGATTCGTTCCAGCTCTTGACCGAATCGGTCGCTCCCGATTCGTCTTCCGGTTCTAGGCCCTTCACCATATTGGACCATGTCCGGGTCTTGGCCTTCTTCTTCCAGTCGGCCTTGTACTTCTTGACTCTGTTGCCGCTGCCGCTTGTTCCAACTTGTTCGGATGTGTCAATTTCCTTTGTTGACTCGGCTCCTTTCTTCTTCTTGTCTCTCCCTTTGTCGATTCTTCCTCACCGGCGCAATCGATAGTTTCTTTGCCTTTTCCCATTCCAGTGTCTTTGCCCGTTCTCCCCCTCAAGTGTGGCATGTCGAGATGTTGAACACCAATTATTTCATTGAAGTGTTGCAACTTGTCCGATCGGAGCGGTTTGGTGAAGATGTCGGCAACTTGCCGATCCGTATGAACATACTGAAGTTTGACTTCACCGCTCAGGACACACTCACGCACAATGTCGTAGTGCACTTCTATGTGCGTTGTGCGAGCATGGAATACGGGGTTCTTGGCGAGCTGCATGCTACTTATGTTTTCGCAGTAGATCAAGATCGGGGTCGACACCTCGATCCGCAGGTCTTGCAGTAGTCGCCGAAGCTAAATGGCATCATAGGTGGCAACGATAGCGCCCCGGTATTCAACCTCAGTGCTCGAAAGGGCCATTGTTGGCTGTTTTTTGCTGCTCCATGCAACAGCCACGCTACCAAGGGAAAACATATAGCCAGAGGTGGATCAGTGATCCTATGCATCGTTGGCCTAGTCGGCATTGGTGTAGCCGACTAGCTCTTCGATTATACCATGCCGGTATAACAGTCCCTAATCCTTCGTGCCGCTCACATATCGCAAAATTCAATGCACGCACAAAAGGTGCTTCATGGTCGGCTTCTGCATATATTGGCTGATCACGCCAATTGGATAACTAATGTTGGGTCGGGTGATTGTCAAATATATAAGGCTTCCGACGATTTGTTGGAACCGTTTCTCATTGCAAACCGGTCTGAAGTTGGGACAGAGCTTCTAGTTCCGGTCCAGGGGTGTGGAGATCGGTCAGCATTCCGTCATGCAGAACTTGTATAGCATATTCAACACATAGTGTCTTTGTGAGAGCAATATGCCATCAGGGGTTCGGATCACCTCGATCCCAAGGAAATAGTGAAGGTCCCCCTAGTCCTTCATTTCAAATGCGTCCGACAACTGGGACTTGACTTGGCTGATTTCACCGAGTCCGGGTCCGGTGATAACTAAATCATCAACATACAACAAGATGCAAACCGGAAGGTCCGGACCTTGCCGGATGAACAACGAAGAGTCGGACTTGGATGTCGCAAACCCCATCTTACGCAACTGGTGTGTGATCTTCGCATTCCAAGCTTGGGGGCCATAAAGTGACTTCTTCAGTCGGCATACCGCCGACTTGTTCATCTCCGACTGGAAACTGGGGGGTTGGGTCATAAAGACCTCTTCTTCAAGATCGCCTTGAAGAAATGCATTCTTCACGTCCATCTAGTGAAGATGCCACCCCCTTGCCGCAGCAACCGCCAGCACCACACGAACCGTCATCATCTTTGCTACCGGAGCGAAGGTCTCGTCGTAGTCGATTCCGTGGGGGTCACGGACAAGGAAGAGAGGGATGCCAGGAAACCGACTCTAGACACGTACCAGAGGCTACCGAACACGCGAGAGTGAGTGAGAGAGAGAGCTTGCGCGCCATCAACTCTTATGTATAAAAAACAAAAGGGGCGGAAACACCCGACACCATTAGAGACGCGGATGTGCACAACCAAACATATATATATATTACAAGAGGAAGATACAACCCCGGCTTCGAGCCGGGCCAAGGTGGGTTAGGTTACAACAACAGTCTGCTGCCAAGCCGCAGATCGGGGAGCTCTCAGGCTCATCGCGCCGAGCGGGGTCTTGCATAGGAGACCGAGCAGAAACAAACCCTAAATAGACACGAAATCTCGACCCCACACGATTAAGAAGGAGGAGAAGAAGAAGAGAAATTACTAAGATGAAACCCTAGAATGAAGTAAGAATAAGAGGAACTACCTAAACCTAAATCTAACGGTATACCCTCCTAACTCAAAACGGGCAACCCCTTTACAAAGGGCGCTCCCTTCCTTTTATAGAACAAGGAAAGGGATACATAACAATGTGAGATAAATCCCTTATTACATGGGATTCTCTGTCCTGAATTAACTACTGTCTGGCGCCATAATGGCGCCCTATAATTTACACAATTTGTACAGGGATGAGTGCACATGATGCACCCCGCTGATTCTTCCGATATTCCTTGATTTCTCTCTATGGCCTGGAATCTTCACTACAGCGTATCCCTTCGCCACTAACCGGGCCTTGTACCGGTTAACCGAACCGTCCCCATTGCACTTTACCTTGTACACCCACTTACATCCGATCAGTTTACAGTGTAGGGGATGGTCAAGTAGGTCCCATGTGTCATTGGCATCAAGTGCCCGCATTTCTTCCTCCATAGCGGCATGCCAATTTGCGTCCTTTGCCGCTTCTGCGTAGCTATCTAGCTCACACACTGCCGCCACCTTGGTCATGTATGCATAGTGATGCGACATGTACTCATTGTACCCGTACCGCTTCACGGGGTTCTTCTGACGGGAAGATCGGCGTAATTTATCGTTACCCGGTTTGAGGCCCTTCTTGGCCGGTTCGGTCTTCATTGCTGAAGATCCGCCTTCTTCTTTTTCGGAGTCGAATCTGCTCCGATCAGACTCACCGATCCGGTTTTGGATATACATAGCCGTCCGGACCGCCTCCGCCCAGTAGAAATGGGGCATGCTCTTCTCCTCCAGCATTGCCCGGAAAAGTATTCTTTTCCGCCATCCGACCGCAGGCACTTGATCTTCCTCTCTGTTTCCCGTTCAACCAAACTTTGAAGGTTCCAGAAACACTCGAAGAATTCGCTCTTCCTCTCGATGAGGTAGATCCACGTGTGTCGGCTGTAGTCGTCAATGAAGGAAACGAAGTATCGACTCCCACCAAGACTAACGTTCTATGTTGGTCCCCATATTACATCCGAATGAATAAGGTCGAGCTTGTTACGGCTAGGGTTTCATTCGGTGGGGAATGGAAGCCGTTGTTGCTTCCCGAGTTGGCAGGCTTCACATATTTGGACCTTCCGACCATTGAACTTCAGCAAACCGAAAACAACTTGTTTCGTTTGTAGGTCTTGAAACCTTCAGTAATTGACGTGGCCGATCCGCTTGTGCCAAAGATCAATATCCGATTCAATCTTTTGTCCTTTGGCGAACAAAGTGGTGCCGACGTCATTGGTGTCGAGGATGAACATCCTCCCATCTCTGCACCCTTGCGCAATAATCTGGCCCTCTTCCTCGATGAAGCACCCAAGGTGCTTAAACCGCACCTGCATCCCCTGGTCAACAATCTAACCGACTGACACCAGGTTCTTCGTGAGAGTCGGAACGTGTAATACGTTCATCAGCTTCCCCCTTTGTCTGACGTGGCTCAAAGGGACTTCTCCAACATGCACGATTGGGTGAGGAGTGTCGTCTCCGGTTTCGACGACTCCCGGTTGTTCCGGTTTCTTCAAGAAGGAGAACCACTCTTTGTGGCTCGTCATGTGATTCGACGCACCAATCAACGTACCACACTTCCTCCGATTTGGAAGTGGTCTTCTTCATCGAGTTAGCCTCATGTTTCATCACCAAGGCTGGCCCTTTACCGACTTTTCCGGTTTTGAATCCTCCTGATCCTTCCGCGTAGTGCGAGTATTGCCAGTTCTCTCTGTTGGCCTTGCCGGATCCGGATCTGTCCGAATCGGTGCACTTCTTCCAGCACTCGCTTTCTCTGTGGCCCTTTTTACCACAGTACCAACATTCTGTGTCGGCCTTTGCTTGCCGGCCTCCGGCGTCGCCTTGACTTCCCCTGCTTGCAGAGGGTCCGGAACTGTTGTCGGCACGTTCTCTGTGCCTTCGGTCCTGCTCTTGCCGGCTGCTACCATTGCGAGTTGACCCGCCTCGTCCACCACGCCCACGGGGCCGATCCGCCTCCGTGTACAACATCTGGTTGTCGGTGGGTGCAGTTATTGACGCATCGACGTGGTTCTCCTCTACAAGGAGCATCGATTGTAAGTCGAAAAATGACGGTGTATTCTCCCTTGTACATACCGCCATTCAGAACACTCTGAACTTAGACCTTAGGCCCCCAAGAGAGATCTGCACCATCTCATCTTCCTCTACAGTGACGTTGATAGAGGCAAGTGAGTCACAAATCTCTTTGATTCGGGTCGTGTATTCAGCTACCGACATGTCCTTCTATCGGACATTGCTCAACTCTTGTCGGAGTTACAACTTCCAGGCCGTAGTTCTTGCCGCGAAAACCTTCTTTAGGTTTCCCCAAGCTTCTTTTGGCATCTTGGCATCTTGGCATCTCGGACATGGCTCAGCAGCTAGTCTTTGACACTTGACGCGAAGCAGTACATCACTCTGCTTGCCGCTTGTTCCCACACTGGGAAGTCCTTGTGTGCCGCATCAAGTGCTATGTCGTTAGCTCTATCAACATAGCTCCAGTAACCATGCCCAAGCAGGTACTGGTGCATCTTGTATGACCAAGATGCGTAGTTGGATCTGTCGAGCTTCTCCATCGAGAGCGAGCTAGCCATTCCTCTGTCCATCACTTCTCTTTCTGTTCTTAATGGGTCTTAGGGTTTGTCTTCAGATGCTGATGTCGGCTGCAGAGGTTCTCAACCCTCGCGCTCTGATACCATGTAAAAATGAAGGTGCGGAAGCTTTAGACAACCGGCTTAGCCGGATAGCAACATAGAGAGAGAGAGAGAAAGAGAGAGAGAGAGAGAGAGAGAGATTAACACACCAAAGGTACGCAGGAGAGACAGAGAAAGAGCAGAACAACTAAAATCTATTATCAACAACTCTGTAAAATTCTCTGCACATACAACGTGCTCAACATCACTATTTATACAAGTCCTAAGAGGAATAACAGAAGTACAATGTACTTCAATGTTCACACGAGCGTCTGACACTAACTGTGAGACATTAACTACCTAGTAGTCTAGGCTGCTACTAGGCTTCCAGTTACTACTTGATCCGGCTAACTGGCTCCCCAGCTCACCGGCTCACCGATCCGGCTCATCCTTCCGGGTGCCACTGATCCGGCTCAGGCTTATTCAGCCGATCCGGATTCGGTTGAGCTTGCCGCTCAACAAGTACCATCCATTGTGAGATGCATTGTGCCAATAATGCCTTAAATAGAATAAGCTTGGTTCTTTCCAAGATATTGTGAAATGCACATAAGAGATCAAAACCAGTCTAGTTAGCTTCTTACTTCTTACTCAATTTATAGTTTATACAAAGGTACCCATTTGGGTTGGCTTAGCTTAAAAGGGTTTAGGGTATGCTAAAAGGGTGGGTCGACTTAGGTACATGCATCCTAAAAAGGGTGTGCTAAAAGAGTGGCACAAAGGCGTACATGCACACCACATTTCCCCCCCTAAGCGAAACAAGGAGGTTTACAACATGGGGAAAGGATGGGGGTCAGAAGATGGGCCTAGGGTGGCATGTTGGTAGGTTCAGAATGGACATCAATGGACGATTCTGGTGGTAGGTGAGGATCACGCCCATAGAGTGCTCTAAAAGGGCTGATTCGTGCGACAACCTCTTGCTTGAGGGTCTTGTTGAGGCGTTCGGTGAAGATGGTGTGGGAATGTAAACATCTATTGGACATGTAGTTGAGCTGCAACGACGTTGAGGACATCCCCATGGAATTGTTGGCCTTTAGAGTTGGACAGGGCTAGTAACGGAAAACGAGCTAGTAATCGACAAATAGAGATCAATCGCTCATGTGAACTGAGGGCCACCTGGACTTTGCTGAGGTGGGGGACAGGAGGGCTATCGTGTTGGAGGGGGATCGAGGAAAGATCATATGGAGGCAAAGATCAATCGCTCCTGTGGACTGAGGGCCACCTGAACTTTGCTAAGGTGGGCGACAGGAGGGCTATCGTGTTGGAGGGGGATCGAGGAAAGATCATATGGCAGCGAAGATCAATCCCTCCTGTGGACTGAGGGCCACCTGGACTTGGCTGAGGTGGGGGTCAGGAGGGCTATCGTGTAGGAGGGGGATTGGAGAAACTCATGGGACAAGAAGTTAGTGGGAAACCTAAGGTGGGGGGGAAGAGTTGGTGGGGCAAGACATAAAAGTGGTGTGAGAAAGTGAGAGTGTCTAAGGTGAAGGTGTAGTGGGCTTGCGTGCTAGAGAGGTATAGATGGCGATCGCAAAAAAAGACTTTGATGGAGGAAGCGATGGATGTCGAGAGGCCTAACTATTGAACTAAGGCATGCTAATGGAAGAGATACTACTACAAGAGACTAACAAGAGTATCGATGATGGTGGCGAGTACGATGCTACCTACGAACTCGTGGGACAAGAAGTTGAGGGGGAAGAGGCGGATGCTTAGACGTGGGGGAGTGGTACCCGTCATCTCCACCAATATGTGAAATGCACATAAGAGATCAAAACCAGTCTAGTTAGCTTCTTACTTCTTACTCAATTTATAGTTTATACAAAGGTACCCATTTGGGTTGGCTTAGCTTAAAAGGGTGTGCTAAAAGGATGGGTCGGCTTAAGTACATACATCCTAAAAAGGGTGTGCTAAAAGAGTGGCACAATGGCTTACATGCACACCACAATATATATCTCCATGGTTGTCTACATGAAAGGTAGTAAAGCACTCCTCAATCAAAGTAATATGAAAGGATGCACATGTTTTTGACAAAGCATCATTCAATGTAAGCAAGACATCAATTAGATCCCTCTTTGAAATCTATATATTTTGTGCAGGAGAATTAACAGAAGATCATTAACTTCAACATGATTTGCTGTCGTAATAGCACAAAGTGTATCTTCTACATTTGATTGCTCCTCAATGATTACACTAGAAACCATAATGGCCTTGTCTTTGTCATTTATCCTTAAAAGTTGTTATGTGTTTCATCCTCGCTATCCTTTTTCTTCTTGTCATTTGTGTTCTTCTTCTTGTTCTTCCTCTTGCCGTATTGACTGAACCATTTCCCTCTCCGCCAACTTTCCTCTTGATTTCCTCATTAAAAAGAGAGTTGAATGACCACAAAACAAGTAAGGTCATCAACAAGAAGACAGCCTTAAGCTTATCATCAAATGAATGTAATCGGGAGTGTTGCAGTTGTGAGACACTACCTATAAAGGCAGATAAGTGCTCAACTGTAGTTTTCTACTTATCGAATTGCTTATGCAGTAGCTTACGTATGAGATGCACTTGATTTTAAGGCGTGATAATTTCATAAGTAGCTTTTAACTTCTCTCATATCTCAAAAGCAGTTGTGGTTAAGATCTCATATGATATAACCATCTTTATGTCAGTAATGACATTCTTATTTAGTTTCATCCATGTTACATCTGTTAGGATCGTGACCAATCACAACCGGTTTTACTTTGAACATTCGGGTACAAAGATCAACAAAGACAATGCACAGACAGAAAAATGTGAAGGCGGGAAAAACAAGTAGAAAGACACAAGATATTTAACGTGGAAAACCCGAAAGGGAAAAACCACGGGGAGTCCACTAACTCCAAACTGATCACTAAAAGAGAGGAGGTACAATAAAGAACTCGGAGGCAACAACCTCAAGATCTTCTTCGTTTGTTTGACGGTTACAAAGTTACACTCACACACTCTCTCTCACCTAAGTTACAGAGGCAACTACCTTCTCAGACTAACTATACAACAATGATCAACACTCACTTAAAGTTTGCCCTAGTTTTTTATATACTAAAACAACTTTCTAGTTATTTATAAGTATAGCCCACAAAGGACACATTTGGACTATTTACAAATTTAGTTGTCCAAATCGGCTATTAAATCGATTTCGATCTCGACCGAGGCCGAATTACCCTTGTGTCCTAGATTTAGTTCGTTCTCTTCTTCCCATCCGGAGGGACCTGTTTCCCAACAAACTATCGTATCTTCAGGCTTGACTTCAAAAAGTACCCCTTCACAATTTTCAAGTCTAACATCCTCTCTTTTAATAAATCAGAAACACTATCTTCAATATTTTTTTATCTCAAACAAGCTTTTAAGATTAGAAAAGGTAGTAGTCGTGTTTGTATTTAGTAGTTTGCAAAAAAAAAGTCACCGAAAAGGTCAAACCACATATTGTCATGTGCACAATCACTTGATGAGACATAGATTCTTTGCAATGAAACTCTTTGGCTCTAATACCAGTTAAAAGATATGTGATGGCCTGGTGAGTTGCTCTAGGACAACAAGGAAGTGGGTTGTTGTGTGAGGAGAAAGAAAGTAGAGAAAACTATTTAGGAAAATGGAGAGAAGAACCTAGATGCCAAAAGTCCCTATCTCGTTGTGAGAGATTGGGGAGTTGTTCTTATTGATAAGTGACTTTTAGGTCATTTGGGCATTTTCACACATGGCCAATGACCAAAAGTTATAAAGATAATGTTAATGCCTATAACCCCCCCAGATTGGGGCCAAAAATATAGTAAAGTTATGTCTTTAAACCTCTCAAAGGGAGCTTTGACATCGAAGGGTCGGAATATAGAAGAAAAAGGAAATTCCGTGGAGACTTTATCCCCAACAATCCTTAAACTTCACTATAAATCCTTGAACTCTTGATCACCAACTTGAGCAAGATCTTTCAGTGAAACGTGTGGGTAGAGATTACTACAAAAGTAAAAGGTCCTAGATTTGAATAGAAGATGGTAACATCTTTGGTATCTAGTATTGGCCCTTGGGGAAGGGTTGCCCGTTGTCTAAAGCTACTTTGGGATTGATAACCGACAGGAAGTAGTCAAGTTCCATCTTTGGTGTCCCCACAAATTTGCCCCTCCTAAATATCAATGTAGTGAAAAAGTGCAAGTGTGAGTGAAAGAAAGGTAGAATCAACCAAGTTCTAAACCATGAGAGGTATTTGAACAACAAGTTTGTGTTGTGGAATTACGACTAAATATTAGAGTTTGTGTAGGCAAATTGTCATTAGGCAACTAGTTTATTTATTCATTATAAGTTATTTGTCTTTTAGATTAATAAAAGTTCTAAAGTATTTGAACAACAAGTTTATGTCGTGGAATTACGACTAAATATTAGAGTTTGTGTAGGCAAATTGTCATTAGGCAACTAGTTTATTTATTCATTATAAGTTATTTGTCTTTTAGATTAATAAAAGATAAATTAAATGTCAATTTTGTAAAAATAATTAGTTCTTAAACCTATAATCTTTACATGCTCCTAGGACAAATATAACTGCTCTTAGGACAAATATAACTGCTCTTAGGACAAATATACATGCTCCTAGAACAAATATACATGCTCCTAGAACAAATATACATGCCCCTAGGACAATTATACATGCTCCTAGAACAAATATACATGCCCCTAGGACAATTATACATGCTCCTAGAACAAATATACATGCTCCAACGACTTGCCAACTTCCCATGCATAGAAATAAATGTACATATGCATGTTCTAAACCCCGTCCCGTGTCTACACTTGTTCTTGCAGTTTTTCGAACGATAGTTTGGTAGCATATCGAATCACATAATGCGTGGTTCGAGCTGGATAGGAAGCCCTTTCACAGGGAAGGGTAGCGGGTCGATTGATATGAGTTCGGTGGGGTCCTCGAGGGTCCACGAGAACCGGGAGACCATGCGATGGATGATTACGAGAATTTGCATGCGTGCGTACTCGTTGCCCGGACACATCCTCGGGCCCCCACCGAATGGGACGAATGTGAAAGGGTCCGGGCCTGCTCCTTCGAAGCGTGACGGATCGAACTTCTCCGGCTCCCGGAAATACTTGGGGTTCCGATGGGTGGAGTTCACGGAAGACATTATCTGTGTGCAGGAAAAATGCATACATAGATATGTCATGTTACATTTTCTGTGTATGGATCAAACTGTTACGTGTGTTCTATTTGACATTATCTGTGCAGGAAAAAAATGCAATGTATGGATCAACCTTCCATGATTTGGGGATCCTAAACCCATTGAAGCTCATGTCTTCCTGTGCCTCTCTGAATGTCCCCTGCACTGGCGGCACCAGCCTCATCGATTCTTGAGCAACTCTCCATGAAAACTTCATCTTCTGTATATCTCCCCAATTCAAGAGCTCACCGGGGGCCTTGCTTGCAGCGATCTCCTTGCTCTCTGAGCAATCACCACCAAAATACACATACAAATATCATAAGGCTTTATATGGCGCTGATCAAGAAAGAATTGATAATGATTTTGGGGGAGGCAACAAACAAACCTACCTCTGTAAACCTCATCCATTATGTGGCGATTAGATGCCAGATATTTGCAGGCCATGGTGGCTACAACAGAACTGGTATCATGGCCTGCAAAGAGCAACAGGAGGATGTTGTCCTTGATGGCCTCATCAGAAAATGGTTCTCCCTGCTCATCCGTATATGCCAGAAAGCCAGAGAGGATGTCTTCATGTCCAGTGACCAAGCCAGCATCCATATCCTTCCTTCTCTCGTCGATCCATACCTGCAACTGCTTCCTTACCACATCAGAAGCAGCCAGGGCTTTGCTATATGAAGTTCCTGGGATGTTGATTGGTATCTGCACCAGGCCTTTCATCATGGTGCGGAATAGTCGATGGAGCATATCTTGATCTTCTATGTCCGGCCGGCCAACAAGAACCTCACAAGCTATGGAGAACATGAGCTGCTTCACGAGGGGGAAGAGAGCAACCTTAGATTTGCCTTCGACATGATCTCTTATGAATGCAAGTGCAATGTGATCGACGCGGCTCGTGTATCTTTGCAAGGATTCGAGCCGCAAGAACAGCATGAGCGCTTTCCGAATGCGAGTGGCACAATGTCCGACACACCCGATGAGAGATTCATCCCCGAGAATAGAGACAACACTAGCAGGCCACGATGGATAGGTGTTCGAGAAGGCTGCCTTGTTACCCAAAGGGCTAGCCAGAACTATTGTCGGAGAACCTATTAAGCTCGTCTTGAAGGTCTCTCCATAGGCCGAGATGCGGTCATCGAAAAATATCCAAGGGATCCCTTTCCTTTGGGTTCCGAGAAACTCCGAGGTTTCACCGATGAAAGGAAGGCCGAAACGACCCGGAGGTAAGTTCCCTTGTTGGTTCTTATTCTTCTTGCTTGAAGGCCTCCATAGCTGCTGTACCGCTGCTATGAGTAATATAGACAGAGTAACCCCAACAATGACCTCTAGTGGGATTATGGAGGTGAAGCTCACCATAGCCATGCTTCACCAATGGTATTGATTGTGAACTCCTTCTTCTTCTTCTTCTTCTTCTTCTTCTCTAATATGTGTCGATGAATATTGACCAACATTTCTGAGAATTTAGCACCATACATATATCCAAACCAATTGTACACATGTAGACTGTCCACATCCCTCCCAATAGTGTCTTGAATATATTTATTTCATAGGTTTGTATGTCTCATAGGTTTGGAATGGGGAGGGAATCATGGGAATGTGACCAGTGTTAGACCACATCTTGTCGGTGAACGAGAGTTAGTTAACGGCCTCGTTGAACTTCCGTAGTTAAAACACGTATCCTCGTTAAAAAAACACGTATCCTCCGCTTCATATACTCTGAAGTGTTCTACACATTCTATGTTTTCAGAATTGCCATTTCTGAAAAGTTCAAATATTTTTTGTATTCTAAGAAATTATTTGACAAATTCTACGTATTTAACAAGTATTTAACATTTCTAAGAATCATGGAAAATCGGCCACATCTTGTCGGTGAACGAGAGTTAGTTAACGGCCTCGTTCAACTTCCGTGGTTGTTAAAAAAACAGGGATCCTCCGTTTAATATACTCGGAAGTGTTCTACACAGTGTTCTATCTTTTCAGAATTGCCATTTTTGAAAACTTCAAATATTTTTTGTATTCTAAGAAATTATTTGACAAATTCTACGTATTTAACAAGTATTTAACATTTCTAAGAATCATGGCAATGTGATCGATGTCGGCCACATCTTGTCAGTGAACGAGAGTTAGTTAACGGCCTCGTTGAACTTCCGTGGTTGTTAAAAAAACAGGTATCCTCCGTTTAACATACTCGGAAGTGTTCTACACAGTATTCTATCTTTTCCGAATTGCCATTTTTGAAAACTTCAAATATTTTTTGTATTCTAAGAAATTATTTGACAAATTCTACGTATTTAACAAGTATTTAACATTTCTAAGAATCATGGCAATGTGATCGATGTCGGCCACATCTTGTCAGTGAACGAGAGTTAGTTAACGGCCTCGTTGAACTTCCGTAGTTCAAAAAACACGTATCCTCCGTTTAATATACTCGGAAGTGTTCTACACAGTATTCTATCTTTTCAGAATTGCCATTTTTGAAAACTTCAAATATTTTTTGTATTCTAAGAAATTATTTGATAAATTCTACGTATTTAACAAGTATTTAACATTTCTAAGAATCATGGCAATGTGATCGATGTCGGCCACATCTTGTCAGTGAACGAGAGTTAGTTAACGGCCTCGTTGAACTTCCGTGGTTGTTAAAAAAACAGGTATCCTCCGTTTAACATACTCGGAAGTGTTCTACACAGTATTCTATGTTTTCAGAATTGCCATTTTTGAAAACTTCAAATATTTTTTGTATTCTAAGAAATTATTTGACAAATTCTACGTATTTAACAAGTATTTAACATTTCTAAGAATCATGGCAATGTGATCGATGTCGGCCACATCTTGTCAGTGAACGAGAGTTAGTTAACGGCCTCGTTGAACTTCCGTAGTTCAAAAAACACGTATCCTCCGTTTAATATACTCGGAAGTGTTCTACACAGTATTCTATCTTTTCAGAATTGCCATTTTTGAAAACTTCAAATATTTTTTGTATTCTAAGAAATTATTTGACAAATTCTACGTATTTAACAAGTATTTAACATTTCTAAGAATCATGGCAATGTGATCGATGTCGGCCACATCTTGTCAGTGAACGAGAGTTAGTTAACGGCCTCGTTGAACTTCCGTAGTTGTTAAAAAAACACGTATCCTCTGTTTCATATACTTTGGAAGTGTTCTACACATAGTCTATGTTTTCAGAATTGCCATTTTTGAAAACTTCAAATATTTTTTGTATTCTAAGAAATTATTTGACAAATTCTACGTATTTAACAAGTATTTAACATTTCTAAGAATCGTGGGAATGTGATCGATGTCAGCCACATCTTGTCAGTGAACGAGAGTTAGTTAACGGCCTCGTTGAACGTATTTGCCAAGTATTTAACATTTCAAAAAGGTTTAAATTTAAAAATTATTTTAAAAGAAAAGTTTAAATTCTAGGAAGTATTAAACATATTTTACATGTATTTAATGTACTTAATACATATTCTAAGTATTTTAAGGAAAAATAGAATACTTGTAAATTTTATAGAACGTAATATTCGTGTTCGTGCAAGCATTCAAACGTTTGAAAACGAACACGTTTGAAAAGGGAAAAATATTTAATCATTTTGTTTTTTTTCATGCTTTTATTGTAAATTCAGGTTATCCTAGTGGTAACGAGATGTGCTATTATTGTTTATGTCTTGTTCGAGTTCCAAATTTCTCATCTCTCTTGTTAGTACCATAGCAAAATTTTATATTAGTTTTTTCGTTTTTTTTTCATTTTCTGTTATTAGAAATGAGCTTAACCTAGTGGTAAGTTGCCATGCTACTATTGCTTGTGTCTTTGGGAGTTAAATTCCCAACTTTCTCATATCCTCTTTGTTATTGTCATGTTACTTTTTTTTTCTTTGTTTGTTATTAGAAATTAGCTCACCCTAGTGATAAGTTGTTATGTTGCTATTGCCTATGTCATGTTTTCTTCATATTCTCGAATGTATGTTTTATGAGTTTTTGAACATTTGATTATAATTTATAATGACATATTTTGATTCAATCTCTATAGTTCATACTCCTTTTTTTTGTAAAGTTCTAAAGTGAGGATGATAGAGATGTCTTGATTATTAAGAAGCATCCCAAGAGTATGCATGTGATACAATGCAAATATTGCAACCATACTTATGTTGGTGGTTCACAATGGATTAGAGTCCACTTATTGGGATTGAGAGTGAATCAATATATAATATAGACCATAGTCAATCCAATCCAACTTTGAGATGATTTACCATACACGTTTGATTGAATCATTCTCGAATGCGAATGCACGTATGATACACATGGTTCATTCTATGTAGTTGTAATGTGTGCAATCACTTAAATACTTAAGTTTTCTTAATAACTTACCTATTCGGGTCTGACTTCTACTTAACATGATGCTTATAATCGAAAGTATCATGATTTTGTCATTTGTATAAATTAATTAAAGTGTTTGTTACTTCTCAATCTTTTAATTAATTATTAGAGTCACCTTACTTGGACGGGTGCAATAATGCATCCAAGTGATGATGGACCATGAAAAACCTTCTTTACATCAACAAAATTTGCTAGACTATATTCATAGCGAATTATGATTCGATATCTTTTTCTTACTAGGATCCTAGCTTCTCACCACATGAAGTTCGTGTTTCAATTAGAGAATGAAGCCTATTAGCAACAACCTTAGACATGTCTAAACCCACATCAACTCCACAAGTAAACCAGGGTGAATACTTGAACCATCTAACCTTTAAATATGGACTCCACTAGAACGATGTGGTTGACATCTTGGATCAAGGTCTTGGTAGAACTGCTCAACCATATGATTGTTGGTCACAACCTCTAATTGGCATTTAGGAACAATTGTTGGCCTCACCAATAAAAGTTAGTCAACAAATTCATCAAATTTTGTGATATATGTGCCCATTAAAAACCCCCATAATTCCTGTTACAATCCACACAATTCAAAACCCATGTCCAACCCTACGGTACTTTATCATGGACCTCTTTTTAAACAATCTAGCTCCATCTTTGTTGTAGTTTATTGGTTTACATAGCTGGCTTATTTTATTCTTTATTCTAAAGACACTTGGGAATGGAAGTGACATGTATAATAATCATGAATGAGGTTTAGTTACACAAGCTTCTAGATTACATTCTTTTTTAATGGTGTACGAAATTTTTCTCATATGTTTGGAAGCACATGTTTCAACCCTCAAAATCTCAGTCAAGTGGCTATGAAGATGTCATCCTTCGATGTTTTCTAAATAAAATAGACAAGCTTGATTCTAAAACTCTACTTTTTGTAATCTATGGTGATCTATTAATAAGATTATTGGGATTGAAACTTACCACTTTGGTAAGTTTGCTTATAATAAACTCATTTGATCCTCAATTGGCTTGGCTTCAGTTTTCATAAATTCTGGGTTTCATTTGTGGTTAGTGTATATATGTGACAATATTCTTAGTAAACCCTTCAATGAAAGAACAAATGCAAACACCCTAATAAAATGACCGATGCTTGATTAAATTCTAGAGTTCTAAGAAAATGACCGAGAACATAGGCAGAGTTCTGAGAAACTCTAGGGTTTTGCAGGTGAAGCTCACCATAGCCGAGCTTCACCAATGGTAGTGGTAGTTTTGCTTCTTCTTCTCTTCGATTGACAAAATTTGATGCCAATGAATATTTTCCCTTTTCCCTCTCAAGCTTTTGTTTTTCACATTGAACATCTTGCGAAAATGTGCATGTGTGTAGTATATTTCGACACTCAAAGAAATCACACTTCTATATATGTATACACATGTCTTTGATCTCTCTCTCTCTCTCTCTCTCTTTTGGTGAAAACACACAATTATATTAATAAATGTGTGTAAAAAACACTACTTACAATGGGTGTGACCATGAAGTATGGTCACCCACTAACTACACTACACTACATGGGTAATGGAACATGTTGAATTGCCAATAGGCAAGACGAACATTCCATCGAGGAAAGGATTTCCACTTGTTCCAATAAAGAAATTTGCCACATTAGTACTCCCTTCAACTTTCGTAGATATGCTTTCACTCCATGTCTACCATTGAATACAAAAGTGTTGCGCATATTCCAATTATGACATAATCCCCAATATCTCAAAAATAGAAAAACAATCTCCATCTTTGACTTTAGGTTCACTTGTGTAAATTGTGCAAACACCCATTGTCTAGGTATCAAATAACACTGTGATAAAACTTGCCAAATTTGAGAAATGTAACTCCAAATCTGAGAAGCAATCAGGCATTGTATAAATTGATGAGTACTATCTTCCATTTGAACAGTGCAAAAAAAGCAATTACCCGTTTCTAGTCCACGACGCTTTAGAGTTAATCCCAAAGGCAATCCTCTAATCAAAACTCTCCAAATGAAGACATTTGCTACAAGTGGCTATTTAGAATGCCAACTACGTTGTAAGATTTGCCACCACCCATGATCAGATTTGTGTAATCTCCATTCTTCTTCAGCATTAGATGATAACCATCCAAGAGACTCAACAGAGCAATGATCTCTCTCTCTCTCTCTCTCTGGTAAAAGCACACAATTATATTAATTGTATGTAAAATCCACTTAGTTACAACACTTCTTAGTCTCCTCTACCCATCATATGTCTATGTAGGGAGATGGATGTTCTGTAATGCTACTAAAAAACCTGAATATGCATTTGAGGAAATGATCCCCACATGCTCTAACATCCAAAACACCCACATTAGAATACCTTTAAGCTTCTTTATATAGGCTTTCACCCCATGTCTATTATCAAACATGAAAGCATTACGCATATTCCAGTTGTGTTGTAGACCCCAATAATGTAAAAAATGGAACAATATCTCCATCTCATCATTTGATCCATTTTGAACATATTGAGAAAAAACCCATTGTTGAGATCTCAAACAACGGGTTAAAACTTGCCAAATGTCGGATAAGTACTTCCAAATGGTACACGCTATAGGACATTTAATGAAGTGATGTGTACTATCCTCCAATGGAACGATGCAAAAGAAATAAGTGTCAAACCCTAGTCCTCGTCTCTTTAGGGCCGAACCTAATGGGAGCCCACCAATCATGACTCTCCATATGAATACCTTTGCACGAAATGGTAGATGGGAATGCCAACCACTTTGTATATATTTTCTACCACCTTGCATCTGACTTATATACATTCCACACCTTCGTTGCTTTAGGAGATAACCAAGATAATGATGCCATCGCATTATTATACAATATATTTGTAGTGACCTGTAACAAGCATGTACCATCTTGTAACCGCCAATCTACCCAAGGTGCAAAATCTCTCTCTCTCTCTAAGTAGTGCTTATAATATCTCCATGTATCATATATCTCTTTACATGTATATGTACAGAGATATATCTATATACATATACGACTATCCAATTCTACATGATACTGGTATACCGTATAGAATCTAGATGTGGTACTTTTCTTTATTTGACCAAGTTGAAATTATTTTCTCAAAGAAATTGTTCATCTTGCATATTATTGCCTATTCAACATGTCCAACCACTGAATTATGGCACCATTGTAGTGTTTTTCACAAGCATTTAGGTATATAATTGTATTTTCACTAAAGAGAAAAGAGATTTTTACTGTCATGTTCAAAGGATAAAATGTGGCTACCGGAAACCAAAGATGAATCATTTTTCCACATTGTATGTGTGGAATTAAAACTGAATCTTTAAGTTCAAGAATTGTATGATGACATTGCAATCAAGATTTACATTGTGACTCTGAAAGAAGTGTGCATAAGGACTACGCCAAATTGACTAAAGTCTGGTTAATTGCAATTTGCAACATATTGTATCAAAATGTGATACTTCTAAATCCACAATATTTTTAATCCAAAGCATTTATTTTAAATACGAGATAATAAGCCGGAAACATAAAATTTGCTAGAACAATATATATCACAAGTAAAACTTAAGTTTAAGTTGAACGATGGATGTGCTCATAGGCCTTACCAAATTCCGATACATAGAAATAAATGTACAGACACAACGTTGGGATAATTTAGGATCCTCAAGCTACTTTTATTGCTGCAATTTTCAAACGATTGTGTGGTAGGTAGTGAATCAAATTATGGAATGCGTGGTTTGAGGAAGATAGGAAGACCCTTCACAGGGCAGGGCAGGGGGTTGATTGATATGAGTTCGTTGGGATCCTCGAGGGTCCACGAGAACCGGGTGACCAATCGATGGACGAGCACCAAAATCTCCATGTGTGCGAACTCGTTGCCGGGACACATCCTCGGGCCCCCACCGAATGGGACGAACGTGTATGGAGCCGGGCCCGCTCCTTTGAAGCGAGACGGATCAAACTTCTCGGGATCCGGGAAATACTTGGGGTTACGATGAGTTGACTGTGTAGACGAAAATATCTGTGCAGGAAAATGCAATGTATGGATCAACTTTTATGTGTTGCTCTATTAGACTTTTATGGGTTCAAGCCGCTAAGCCGTGTTTATAAAATGAGTTTTCTGTGTACTATCGCACCTTCCATGATTTGGGGATCCTGAAGCCATCGAAGCTCATGTCTTCCTGTGCCACTCTGAACACCCCCTGCGCTGGCGGCACCAGCCTCATCGATTCCTGCACCACTCGCCATGAAAGCTTCATCCTCTGTATATCTCCCCAATTCAACAGCTCACCGGGGGCCTTGCTTGCAGCGATCTCCTTGTTCTCTGAGCATATACAAATCATAAGTCTATATATATGTATGTGCACTTGATCAACAAAGAATGGAGCATGATTGAGGGGCCACAAACAAACCTACCTCTGTAAACCTCCTCCATTATCTCGGTATTAGATGCAATACATTTGCAGGCTATGGTGGCTACAGAAGCGCTGGTATCATGGCCTGCAAAGAGCAACGTGAGGATGTTGTCCTTCACTTCCTTATCGGAGAAAGGTTGTCCGTGCTCATCCGTATATGCCAGAAAGCCAGAGAGGATGTCTTCTTGTCCAGTGACCAAGTCAGCATCCATATCCCTCCTTCTCTCATCGATCCATACCTGCAAGTGCTTTCTTAACGCAGCCGAAGCTGCGAGGGCTTTACTATATGTTGTTCCTGGGATGTTAAGTGGCAGCAGATACATGCCTTTCGCCATGGTGTCGAAGGGATGATGGAGCATATCTTGATCTTTTCTGTCTCCTTTACCAACCAAAACCTCGCAAGCTATGGAGAACATGAGCTTCTTCATAAGGGGGAAGAGAGCAACCTTAGGTTTGCCTTCTACATACTCATGAATGAAGGTGAGGAGGATGAGGTCGACACGGCTCGTGTATCTTTGCAAGGATTCGGGCCGCAAGAACTGCATGAGCGCATTCCGGATGCGAGGGGCACGATGTGCGGCACACCCGGCGATGGAGTTTTTCCCGAGAAGAGAGACCATGCCAGCAGGCCATGCTGTATAGGTGTTAGAGAAGGCTGTCTTGTGGCCCAAAGGACCAGTAAGGACTACTGTGGGAGAAGCTATTAAGTTCGTCTTGAAGGTCTCTCCATAGGCTGCGATGCGGTCATCGATGAATTTCCAAGGGATCCCTTTCCTTTGTGTTCCGATAAACTCTAGGCTTTCGCCGATGAAGGGAAGGCCGAAACGACCTGGAGGTAAGGGAAGTTTCTTCTCTGGCTGGCTCTTATTCTTCTGGCTTGAAGGTCTCCATAGCTGCTGTAGGGCTGCTATTAGTAGTAGAGACAGTGTAACACCAATAATGAGCTCTACAGGTATGGTGGAGGTGAGGCTCACCATAGCCAAGTTTCACCAATGCTAGTGCTAGTTCTTTTACTTCTTCTTCTCCAATATGTGTCGATGAACATTGACCAATATTTGTGAGAACCATATATCCAAAGACGTATGATTCTTCTTCTTCTTCTTTACCATAGCCAAACAAAATGCGTCCAACAAAATGTTTCTACTTGGGTTCGGGCCCATCATTTTTTCAAAAGATGGGGACTACTTGTTTTGTTTTATATCAAACGAAGTAGCTACCACAATTATTTTTGGTTTATATGTTTGATAACTAGTCCCAACATCTCTCACAATCTAGTGTTGAATTTTCCATTGAGGCATAAGAGACAACTTGTGTTGCATCGCCTTGTCAAGAATCACTACATACATGTCACCATTTAGCAAAGAGGAGCAAGAACAACTCCACAGTTGTATATCAATTTGGCCCATGTTCCGCCAAAAAATGATTAAACCCTTGAAGGGTTCCGTGTGGATTCCTCCCATCAATTTCACATAGGATTCTTTCTAAATGTTACAAATGCAATGATCTCATATATCCATAGAAATTTGCTTCTCACATGTGTAATAAATTTCCTCTCATTGTTTCGTAACCCCCTTGTTTTGCAAATAAATGAAATCAATGGATCATTCTTTCGACAAACCTCTTGCTTAATTTGAGTATTAACATTCCTTGAACTCCATTTTTTTATGATTGATCACATATATAAGCACTTCTTAATAAAATTTATGGTGTTGGTATTATGCAACTATATAATGATGACGTCTTTCACATGCGAGGTATAATGTTTTTATTTATTACAAAAACCATGTTTAGATCACAAGGTTTTATGGTTCCTATAATTGTTCTTGATATTGACTTTTTGAGTCATGCTCTCTCTCTCTCTCTCTCTCTCTTTTCGTAAATAATGGCTTTCATTACGAAAGAAAAAACACCACCATGACTAACTTACAACAAACTATAGAACCCCTTCTATCTAGGGATCTAAAGAAAACTACGACACCAAACTCAATGCCACCCTACACACCAATTCAAATGGCGAATATGATGATATGTGACCTTGCAGAGTTCTCTCTCTTCTTAGTTGAGATTTTATGACTTCTCTAGCACTGTCAATTGCCACAAAAGAAGTCCTTTTAATTTAAGAACATATTTTCTCACCCCAACTTGCGAATAAAAAATGAAGGCATTCCACATATTCCAATTGAACCATAGCCCCCAATACCTCAAGAACTCAAAAATAATTTGAAAATGAGGCATCGGTTCATTGTTCTCCATATGTGCAAAAACCCAACTAAAGGAAGATAGACTTACTCTTGTTAGAGACATCCACACTAAACTGATACACCACCAAACCATCCTTGCCATCGGGCATGAAATAAATCGATGCCTACTATGTTCCAATTCCACCGAACAAAAGAAACACAATCCTTTAGTAATGTTTCTTCTTTTTAATGCATCCCCTAATGGTAAAGCTCCAACCATAACTCTCCAAATAAATACCTTGGCTCGTAGCATCAATCGAGAACACCAACCTGCCTTGATCACATGAAACCACAAGTAATGGGCTTATGAAAACCCCATATCTTTATAACCCTTTCTTCCAACCACTTATGTTTGTCAATCAACTTGTGATAAGCAACATTCGTTGAGATCATAATCAATCTCTTATTTCCAACAAACCTCCAATCAAGCTCTTGAGATCACCCATCTAAATCAAGAATTGGCTCATGTGAAGATAGTATTTGTTGCAACTTATCCCAAATAAAGTTATAACCTTTTGGAATACGAATTGTTGATCTTATTGTTCGAAAAGCCATTAATCTTCTTTGTGAAACCAACATAGCATCCTTAACTCTTACCAAACCCAATCTAGCCATCCGATTAAATTGAAGGTTAAGAATTTGTTTACCTTCCCACCTCAACAACCTTGATGTTGCCAAAACCCAAAACCTCCATTTGTAATGAATTGGCACATCCCCTTTCTTGTGGGGGATGCCATTCCACAAAATCCAACATACTTTGCCAAGATGTCAACAAATGATTAACTATCATAGACCCTGTACATTCGACATCCCTGTCAGAATTAATTACATTCCACCAATTCGCTTCAACCTTCATGTTTCCAAGCTTTATTCCGTTCTTCTCTATAAAGTATGCCACCATTTCTGTCCAAGGTTGTACACCTTCAAACATGAATCGAATGAAAGTAAATCGACGAGCCACCATATGCTCATATAGATTCAATATTGATGCCCCACCAAGATGCTTCGGAGTACAAACATGATCCCATGCCAACCATGACAAGGCACTTTTCCCTTTTCTTTTCCATAACAACATTCACATCGAGCGTGACAACATTTCAAGAGCTTTCTTTGACCATGGGAGCAAAGGAAGATAATAAGATACCATAGAGACCATAATCGATTGGACCACCTTAAGTCGTACATGAAAAGGCCAAAATTGAGACCTCCAATACATAAACTTATCCTCCAACCTTTTGGATACCCACTCAATAAGTTTCACATGAGAAACTTCCACCCCAATTGGATATCCAAGATGACGACAAATCATACCACGATGCACTATCCTTCCTGACCACCCCAACCCTAACACATCTTGTTCTGTACATGAAATGAGGACAGATTTATGTATATTAATTCTCAACCCCGAAGCATTTGAAAACAATTCCCACACATCTCTTGTCTTACTAATATTTTCCCGATTAAGTGCCAAAAACATAATATGGTCATCTGCGAGAGCTTGAACAATACATGGCTTCTCTGATGGCAACCTTAGTCCAAGCAATTCTTCCCCCATAGCCATATTGTTTAACTTAACAAGAATAGGATGTGTCACAATAGTGAATAGTAAAGGACTTACCGGGCATCCTTGTCTAACTGACCTCCGAATAGAAATCGGTTGGGTTACTCCTCCATTAAACATCACATGTGAAACCGAACCCTCGCCTAATGTGTATATCAACTTAGACATACGATCACCAAAACCCATATGAGACATCAATTGATTTATAAATGACCAATCCACATTATCATAGGCTTTCTCGATATCCAATTGTAGCAACACTAATTCTTGTTTAGACTCCTTTGCATAGTCAATTGCCATTTGAACATTTAAAATATTATGTAAAATGTCTCTTTTTGCTAAAAACCCATATTGAGCATTATGAATAATAGAAGGTAAAACCTTATGCAACCTATTGGCCATCACTTTTGCAAAAATCTTGTACATTCCCCCATCAATGAAATAGGCCTCCATTGAGCAAAGGAAGATGGAGAAGGCACCTTCGGCAAAAGCTTGATCAAACCAATCTTCCAAGAATGAGGCATTTCCCCTGATGTCCACACCTTCTGAAATAAAATCGTAAAAGGCCCCTTTAACTTAATCACATATTTCTTAAAGAGTTCATGTGTTAATCCATCCCACCCAGGACTCTTATCATTAGCAAGATGTGACATGACATGTTCCACCTCATCCTTTGAAATATTAGCATCTAATGATTGTGCCACATCATGCGATACATGATTTTTCACTCCATTAAAAAATACATCTCTATCCTTTTTAACATTATCATCGATACACAATTGTACATCCAACAATTGTGTATAATATTCTATGCATTTCTTCACAATTTCTTGAGGATCGGAACACATGATACCATTTTCCTCTAACTTACCACATTATGTCGTGCATGTGATTCATGAAGGTCATGGAAAAACTTATGTGATTGACAATTAGCATCATCCACTTCTTGTCTTAGACGATGTAGTCTAGCATGTTGATAATTTTTTGCCGTTAGGTCATGCATCGCAGAAATTAATACCTCTTAATATCCCATCAACTCTACATCCGTTGACCAATAAGTTAATAATGAGTTGCATTTATGAAGCAAATTAACTAGGAGACTTAATTTCTTTCTCCTTTTAAAAGCATGGTGAATTCCATAATATCTAGTTAACCTCTGAACATTTGCAACAAATAATTCCCACGCTTCATACCCATCAAATTGAACACGATAGGCAAATGCATCAATCAATTGACACATATAGGCATGGAAGACCTCATGATCCAAAAATGATGAATTAAAAATCAACTGTGGTTTTCCTAAAAACTCATGAAAAACTCTAATTGAGTGGTGATTGAACTCAAAAATTAATGGGAAATGATCTGATATAATTGACCCATAAGACACTGAAATATCCAAAATCTTTGGTAAAAAACCTTCGGTATGCATTACATACATTCGATCCAACCTACTCCAAGTATCCTTATATTGAGCCGATTGAAAGGTATAACCAGGTTCATCTCCCTTGATCCATTTCCATACATCCCTTAATATGACTTCAGTCTCAAAATCCCCCCATTCTTGAGCCTCTAGTCCATCCATAATAGAGTGGATAGATGTTGATTGATCTGTCTCACAACAAACATTAAAATCTCCCATCAATAAACCCGGTCTACCATTATGAAGCACTGAGTTTAGAGATCTTCATAACAACTTTCGTTCTTGTGAAACATTTGATGCATACACACCAACTAACCAAATAGCTTGCCCTTCATAACATATCTCTACCACAATAAATCTTCTAAATTCATCTGAAACAATTACTTTTGGGTGAAATTTATCTCTTATAAACATGACAATCCCAGAATAATCCCCATGAACCTTGCCAGCATAACATAATGTATAACCCTTAGAATAACTAATTAAACCAGCATTCCGATGATCTTTATGCTCTACTGCACATAAAACATCCCATTGCTCACTTAACACAATCCTCCAAACCTCATGCATTCTAAATCTAGAACACAATCCCCTCACATTCCATGTGGTGATCGTCATACTTTATTTTTTCCTTTTATTCGAGAAATCTCCTTCTCCTTCACTACTAATGTTTCTGCCATATCCTGAAATAAATCCCCTAAGATTGCATATGAATTACTATGGGAATGCAAAACTCTAGACCCCGATGGCTCCTCATGTGAACGAGGCACCGATTTCCGTTTATTCCAAGGAACATACAAATTACCTTTATTATCAAACGATAATTTCTTTGGATAGTCCTCTTGACGAGCCCATGGTTTATTCTGCATGGGGTGTGTCGGTGTGACCTTCTCCATAGATACATTATGCCCAACATTTTTATTAGACTTCTTCATCTTTCCAGAAACTATTGACCATTGTCCTTCATCCTTTAGAGTCTTTCCATCCTTCTCATTCACAATTTGTGGTTCCTTTGTTTGCTCTGAAATTGTCAAATCTTGAATCTGATCATGAGTTGTAGGCTCTTCATGTACCACTTCTACTACATTATTTCTTTTTTGAGGACATTCAGCCATAAAATGCCCCAACACACCACAATGGAAACAATGTCCTGCAAATGTACCCCATTTAAGCCGAAAATACATAGGTGGCATACCAGAACATGCAATCTGTAAACAACTTGGCCTCTTTATAGCAGTATTCCAAAGAATACACATCCGATATCGATTTTGAGCATTAGCACTAGGAGGCACCAAAATCTTTCCCAACTTTTCCATTGCTGACCGTAATATTGGCCAAACCAATGAATATGTGCACTCTACCTCAACCCATACGGGACACTCTTGCTTTAATATATCTTGGTATTCCACTAATGGTCTCCACAGAACAATATGAACCAAACTTTTCTCATAAAAAACTGGCAATTTATTGAGTAATTTCTCTTTATACTCTTGTGATACTAAAACAACCTCATAAAATCCACGAGGACTAGCATAAACATCTTGAACACAATCAACTTGTAAAATCCCACGTACCAAAGGAAAGGTATCTTTCCTGTGAAAAACAATATGACCCCTTTATCACAAAAATTAGCAAATGAGCCCAAAAACTCCTTATTGTCTATTTCTACCTTAGCCACTTCATCATCAACAAACTCCTTAGCAACTTTCACATTCTCCCTTATACAATCTTCCATTAATATATTTGCCATGCATCTTAAATGTTCCCAATGACTATCATCTTTCTCAATATCATCTTGTCGTATTGCATCAACATAAGACATGTCATTACTATTATCTCCAATACATCGTTTTCTTTTACCATCCCCTCTTGGGCTTGATACTGACTCAACCATGCACGCATCCTTTGAAGAATTTGGAGACTCATCCATATTCATGAAAACACTACCATCCATATGACAAGAAATAGGAGAGAGTTCACTTACAAGTAATTGTGTTGGAGAAGGAATCAAAGCAAGCGATCATGAGATGCATGCAATCGAATGGAATTTTTACTCGTAACGTTCTACCAAGACCTCCAAATGATACATGCAGATACTCTTTAGAAAGCTCTATGTGCAGGCTTTGAAACAAGCTAAAGAACAAAGGAAACGGACACCGTAGCAAGAAGATACATCAAAATTAGTGCTCGGGTAGTTTCAATAGATTCCCCCGCTTTTTCTTTTTTTTTGGGAGCGAGACGTGGAGTCCTAACTACGGAGTAACTCAGTTAAATGTGGTGACGAAGCAGCGAGTTTGGGTAGTTTCCATAAATTCCCCCCCCCCCCCCCCCCCTCTTTTTTGGGGGGGTGGGGTCCTAATTTCATAGTAACGTAACAACTAAGGGTTACGTGGTCTAGGAGTTGGACTCCTCGAACGACGTGTGGTTTGAGGAGTTGGGCTCCTCGAACAACGCGTGGTTCGAGGAGTTGGGCTGGGTGTGGACTTCTCGAACAATGGGTAGTTCGAGGCGTTGGGCCCCTCGAACACTATGTAGTTCGAGAGGTTGGGCTGGGTGTGGTTCGAGGGGTTGGACTCCTCGAACAACGGGTAGTTCGAGGGGCCCAACCCCTCGAACACTGTGTAGGGTGTTGTTCGAGGGGTTGGGTCCTTTGAACCACGAGGTGGAGTGGGCTGGAAACGGCCAATGACGTGGGGAGGGTGAAACGACGAGGCGAATGTCGCGGCCACCTCGGGGGGAACGAAAAAACCGCTAGGACGGTGGGGCAGCGTGGACGGGCAGTGCCACGAGGAGGGGCGGCGGCGACGGGGCAGCGACTATGGCTGCCACGGGGGGAGTGTAGACGTAGTGTGCCGGCTATGGCCGCCACGGCTGGGAGGCTCGTAGTGTGCCGGTGACAGGAGGAGGAGGACAACATCGCGGCGGCGGCTAGGGCCCCCGTAGAGGAACGAAGGGCAGGTACGACACAGGAGGGGAGTGCAGTGTGGTGTGGCAAAACGAGAGAGGGGGGAGGGGGGGGGAAAGGGCCTACCCGAGGCGTGGGAAAGCAAGCTGTGGAGGAGGCGAGGCGACGACCGGGGCAGGCAACCGGTGGAGTAGGGGCGGGGATGCTGAGGGTGGGAGAAAGCCACGAACAGAGATTGGGGGGTGGGAGGGGGGGAAGAATGTTGCAGAGCATGGAGTGAGAAGGGAGGGGACAAGCAGAAAGAGGAGAGCTAAAAAAGGAGGGAGGGGAGGTAGAGCAAAGAAGAAGGAGAAAAGAAGAAGAAGGAAAACGAAAAAAAGAAAAAGCAAAAAGGAAAAAGAAAGATAAAAAAACCACTCAAAAAACAAAATAAAAAATAAAAAAATAAAAAAATACATCACAAAAAATAAAATAAAATAAGGATAATAATAATCGGTATAGAAAAAAATAAAAAAATAATAAAAATCATAAAAATAAAAAAGAAAGAAACGAATAAATAAATAAATAAATACAAATCAAACTGACAAAAATAGTCATTACAAATAAAGTAAATCAATAAAATAATGGTAAAGTTCATAAAAAATAAATAAATAAATAAATAAATAAATAAATAAAATAATAATAATAATAATAATAATAATAATAATAATAGTAAATAAAAAATAAAATAAATAAAAATAAATAAAATTTAAAAAATAATAAAATTAAAATTAAAATAAAATTAAAATAAAAACTAATACAATTAATAGAACATAAACCACGGCAACGAGGGACAACTGACGGGGATGCGAGGTCGGGAGGAATCGATGGAGAAGATTCGGATACCGATGGTGACGGGGGGGGGGGTCTACGGGGAACGTGGTAGGGGATTAGGTAAATTAAGGGCTTTTGAGGAACCTTGAGGATGCGACTGTGGAGGGAGTGTCACTCGGGTATCATGTGAGGTTCCGGGTCCGTGACTTTTAAGGATCCAAACCTGCGACATGTTTATTAAGGGGGTGGGGAGGATTTGTGAAACCTTCCTACGGGGTGTTCGGTCTCTCAGTTGTTTAGGCTTGATGATTCTTGTGGCTTTAGCCTGGGCGGGATACCGGGCTGATGTGTGTGCTTTTTGGGTGTCCCTTGCAGGCGTGGTATGATCGCGACTGGGGAGTTGGCTTCGTTTCGGGACCCAGAAGCTAGTGGCGCCTTTGTACCAACCTTGTGCTGTTGTGAGTGTCTTTTTGACTCGCCAAATAGCGGATTCTCAACAACGTTTTCCGTCGGCAAAAACAACGTGAACATTCACCCATTCCCGTGGTTTGGGTGTCTGTGTTCTGATGTTAACGTTGCGCTAGTCTTGGGTGGCTAGTGGGTTTTGGCGTTCAATTTGGTTGAGCGACTCCGCGCCTTGGGGTTCATCGATGTCCCCTGCAGGCGTGGTATGATTGCGACTGGGTAGTCGGCTTCGTTTCGGGACCCAGAAGTTAGTGGCGCCATTGTGCCAACCTTGTGCGGTTGTGAGTATTTTTATGACTCGCCACACCGCACATTCTCCGTAGCGTGGGTCTTCAGCGAAAACTGCGTGGACGTTCACCCATTCTCGTCGTTTGGGTTTCTGTGTTCTATTGTTAGTGTCGCGTTGGCCATGGGCGGCCGGTGGGTGTCGGTGTGTTGCTTGTTTGGGTAGCTCCACGCTTTGGGGGTCAGCGAGGACAACGAGATGTGATTCGAGTGTTGTTGCGAGGAGGTCCTCAGACTTCAGTCCACCTCCTGTTTGAAAAGAGACGATGTGTTTGCTGGGTGATAGGAGACATTCAGTTATGCGACACCAATCTAAACCGAGGAGGCATTGTGTGTGCATCACTCCGGGTGGGAGTACCCGAACTTGGATTAAGTGCGCGTTGTATTCTGTCTTGATGTTACATCCGAAAGTTCCCAGGCAACATGACGTGGACCCATCGAAGCCACGGAAGTTGTCGTTGCACACTTCGAGGTTTGGGCAACCTAGACGTCTCCATGTTTCGAAGGAGAAAAGGGTTAGCGATGCTCTTGTGTCGATTACCGCCGTCAAAGGCATGTCGTCGACACAACATTGTAGTTGTATTGTTCCATCATTAGAGTTGGCCGCCCAAGCCATGGCTGTCGGATGGGCTTGTCCTTGTCGCTTCAATTTCGCTTGCATATTGCTCAGGTTGGTTTCGAGCCGGGCCATTTGGCCTTCGGAGGCTTTAAGTTTGGCCTCTACCTCTCTGTTGGGAATTCGACGTTCCTTATGTCCGACGCTCGGCCACAACCGAGATTCTTTTCATACACAAAAGAATAGGTAATGAAACGCGACACAAAGGGGAGAAATGGTACACAGGAGGTTTACGTGGAAAACCCCAAAATAGGGGAAAAACCACGGCAGCCCACAGGCTGCAAACTGTCACTATGTAGCAATATACAACAGTGAGTTCACTGAGGCAACGACCTCGTGCTCACAGATCTTCGCCACAGGCGGCGGTTACAACAGAGGCAACGACCTCGTCTCTCTCTCTCTCTCTCTCTCTCTCTCTCTCTCTCTCTGTACAGTTACGCGCTCTCTATTCTTCTTGCACCAACAAGGAAGAATTACAACAACAAAACAAAAACAACAACACAAAAAAGTTTGCCCTAAGTCATATTTATACTAATATGACTTTTCGGCTATTTACAAATGTAGCCTTGATGGGCTCTCAGAAACATATTTACGAATATGTCTCTTCCTTCGGTTCATACCGGGCCTGCACCATCCGACTCTCCGCAGTCGGGTACCCCCCATCCGGTTCATACCGGGCCTACACCATCCGGCTCTCCGTAGTCGGGTACTCCCCATCCGGTTCATACCGGGTCTACACCATCCGGCTCTCCGCAGTCGGGTACTCCCTATCCGGTTCATACCGATTCGGCCTCGGCCGAGTTTGTTCGTCAGCACTGTTCTTCTCCCTTCCCATCCGGAGGGACCTGTCTCCCAACACTCTCGTTGTCGAGCCGTGAGTAGAGCCTCGAGTGTGAGGGGTCCATAGTAACGTTTGAGCTTGCTCCCATTAATGAACCCGGGGATGTCAAAACCTTCGATCGTGCGTAGGCGACATGCTCCTGTCTTGGTAATCTCCGAAACCACATACGAGCCTTCACCCCGTGACTTCAACTTCTGAGGCTAGGGACAAGGAACTCGATGGGTAATACTGCTTCTTGCCCGTACACCAGTTTAAATGGTGTGTGGCGAGTTGCGACTTTGTAGGAACTACGGAAAGCCCATAATGCAGCTTGGAGTTTGGTGCTCCAATCAGATCGTGAGGCAGCGACTATCTTTGTGAGTACTGCACATAGCACCTTATTCGTGCTTTCCGCTTGTCCGTTGCATCGAGGGTAATAAGGAGAACTTTTGCGGTGTGTCACCATAAACTCGCCTAATAAATGTGCTATCACCTCGTTCAGGAAATGTGAGCCTTGGTCACTAATGATTTCGAGCAGACATCCAAACCGTATGATGACATTTTCATATAGGAATTTGGCAGTACTACACGCGTCGGCGTTAATGCAAGCTTTAGCTTCAACCCACTTGGTGGCGTAGTCGGTGGCGGTTATTATGTATTGGTTGAGGTTGGAAGCTGGGCTGATTGGGCCAATAAAGTCGATACCCCATTTCTCGAATGGTTACCATGCCACCACCGAGTTTAACATATTAAAATCCGCTTTTAGCGGGTGTTTGAAACGTTGGCACTCGTCACAACGACGTACATACGCGTATGTGTCTTTGAAGAGTGTTGGCCACCATAGGCCGGACTGAAGGATCTTGCGCGCAGTGGTCTCGTGATTGAAATGACCACTTCCGCTCCCGCAATGAGCTTGTTCGAGGGTGGTGACGACGTCATGGTCTGTTATACACCTCCGAAGTAGATCGTCGTTACCTCGACGGTACAGATTGCCTCGGAGCATCGTGAAGGGGCCACATTTCTTTAGCAAGCCACATGCGTGTGTTTGTGGTAGTTGTTTTAGGAAGGATGCTCCTTCAGTTAGGATGCAAACTATGTCTGATGCCCATGCTGGTATGGTATCGATCGCGAATAATGTTGCATCTGGTGTTTCATCATCAACCCCAGTGGCTTCTTCTCCATTGGGAATCCGGGAGAAATGATCGGCGAGTACATGGTCTTTCCCTTTTCTCACTACTACCTTGAAGTCGAATTCAAATAACGTTACGATCCATCGTGACATGCGACCAATGGCGTGAGTTTTGTTTACTAAGTAGAGTAGGGCCTGATGGTCTACAAAAAACGAGAACCGGGACGCCAATAGGTAGTGGCGGAATTTCTTTACGCTATAGACCATGGCCAAAGCCTCCCGTTCCGTCGTGGAGTAATTTTGTTCCGTGGCATTTAGCTAGCGACTAGCGAAGGTGACCGGTAGGTCGAGTGCCCCCTCACCGGGTTGGGCTAGCACTGCACCAATCGCGAAGGCGGAAGCGTCGGTGTGCACGTGGAATTCTTTGGTCTAGTCGGGAGGCCGGAGGATGGGGGCCTTAGTTAGGCACTCTTTCAAGAGCTTGAAGGAGTGTGTGCATTCTTCTGTCCACACGAACTGGTTTAATAGGGAGTAGAGTGGTCTAGCCTTGTCCGCGAACATCTTAATGAAGTGTCTATAGTAACCCGCGTATCCCATGAACCCTTGTAGTTGTTTCTCGTTCGTGGGGGGTGGCATGTCGAGGATAAGTTTTACTTTTGCCTCATCAGTCGAGATCCCGTGGCGGGACACGACGTGTCCTAATATTATTCCGTGCTTGACCCAGAACTGACACTTGAGCGGGTTGAGAGAGAGTTGATAGGTTCTGCATTTTTCGAACGTCAAACGGAGTAGCCCCAAGTGGTCATGCCATTTCGAATTGCAACATAAGTCGTCAACATAAGACTCCACCCCTTGTCATAACCTTGCGGCAAAGATATGGTTCGCCGCTCTTTGGTAGGTGCTCAAGGTGCTCGTGAGTCCAAAAGGCATCTGTTTATACGCGAACGTACCAAATTCCGTGGCGAAAGCTGTCTTGTGTTGATCAAGGACGCCTCCTCGTCAGGTTGGAGATCTGTAGTTATGAACACTGGTTTGGAGTCTGCCCCTTTCCCAAGGTTGATTTCTTTCACCCTTGCTGGTCCATCATAGACTTCTCCTAGGCCTTGGGGGTTGCGCTGCGGTCTCTTACAAGCCACTGCCCTACTCCCTTGTTCATAGAGTTTGAAATGCTCTGGGAAGTCCGCTTCCGTCACAGCCTCTTGAGTGGTCGTGACGTCACCTGGACGTGTGACTCGTTGTACCAGTTCTTCGTCCTCTACGTCTACGTCTTTTCGCCGAGGACCTAGGGTGGTGACGTTGAAGCACGAGATTGTCTCTCCGCTCTCGTCACAACACTTTGTACCTATAGGGTACATTGCGTCGGTTGTGGCGAGAGTGTGCACCGAATTCATTTCTGACATCTCGGAGGTGACGGATTGGTCGTCTCTCTCACGTGCGTTCTCCTCTTTGGAAGTGGTGGGGCTTTGAGGAAAGTGTTGGCCTCTGGTCAAGAGTTGAACTGTCTTCGTGGGGTTGCACGCTAGGAGGTTGGTCTCGAACTCAGTGGTTTCTGACCAATTGTCTACGAGAGGGTTGCCTTCTTGTTCATGCACTTTTTGTGTGTACGATTTGATGCGAGAGGTTTTGTTGTCCTTTCGCATATAGATTATATCGTTCCCAAAATCCATGACCAGGCGGCTTGTACGAAGGAATGGTCTTCCTAGTAAGCACTCGTAGGCTACATGGTTGGACGATCTTGTGACGACGAAGGTGAGATTGAACTCCACTCCGTGGATAGTGAAGTGATGCGCAGGAATCATGCCTTCCGGTCTTTGGATGGACCCGTATGCTATTCGTAGTTTGACATCAGAAGGCATCATTTTTGGGCTCCCCCACTTACGCCAACATTCGTAACTGACGATACTTACCCCTGCTCCGGTGTCAATGATGGCGTCACACGTCTTACCATTGACACAGACTGGTAGAGTGAAACTAGTGTCGTCGCTCTCGAAGTGGGCTTCGTGGACATCGACTGGCGGTCCTTCGAGTTGTTTGAGGACTGTGGACGTGTGAGGAGTGTGGGTGTGTATCCCTTCACCATATCCCGCCGATAGGCCACCATTGAGGCGTTGGAGGACGTCGTGCCACAGTTGAACGTCGAGTTTGAGTAGTTCTTCGAGCGTGAACTCTATTTCTTTGGCGAGTAGAGGTCGTAGCAGGGGGTTGTCGGTGGTGAAGGTGCCAATGTAGCTCAGCACTTCGCGTAATTTGAGTCACAATCTTAAATTTAAGATTTGTTGGAGTAGAGTTGTGTTGACCTCTTTGATCGAGGTAAGATGGCAAACGGGGGTGTCGGTTGGTGTGACGACGGGGGGAGGTGAGGGGTTTACCCATTCTTCTAGTTGCTCGAAGTTTAAGCTGGGGAGGCTAAGTGATTTTTCAAACTGTTCGTGGTGTATGAGTTTGATGTATTCTTCTACTTTTTGTTTCTCAGCTACTGGGTTTGGGTATGCCGCTAGGTGCGCCGGTAGTTCTTGATTCGGATTGACGGGTAATGTTTCTGTGTCTCCCTCTGGTTCTTGATCTTGTTTTGAGGTCTACGTGGAATTATTCTTTCTAGATTTGCGTCTCTTACGCGCGTTCATGGGGAGACCTTGATCTTGGTATTTTAAATTGTGCGCTACTCGTTGGGCTCATGTGATGACATTGGCACCGATCGTGGATGGTACAATGGACAACAGATTTGTGCCGACCCTTTTCTTCTTTTCCGAGCAATCAGGTACTAGGTGTTCTTTACCGCACCCCGGGCATGATGCTTCTCTTTGGAACCATTCGATGAGGTCTTGCGACTATTGGTGGGCCCTTGCGCCAGTGGTTGCGGAGGCGTGTCGAGTGGGAGGTGTCGTGGTCGTTGGGCCATCCGGTTGTAGTACTCATGTTTGGTTGGGCACTCGCTAACCATATGCGGGCCTTGGCAGTTGAAGCATTTCAATTCTGACCTCCTTGGACCATTGTTGTTGCGGTATCCCATAGGGGGTCCACATTGTTCCCCTCTCAGGACGTACACTAGTATTTGGTCGCCTTCAAAATCCACGAAATGGGACAACACCTCTTCTTCAATGCCATACTCCCTGTACGGGTCTTCATATTCGGGGGTGCTCGCTCCGACCTGGGTTTGGTTATCTGTGGTATACTCCAGTTCAGCGAGGCGGGCGCCGATGCGCGGTAGTGGGGGTTGTTGAGGGAGTATCGCTGGTAGTGGTGGGGGAGAGCGTGGGTGTTCCACCATTGGCGTTTGGCCGTACCTTCCAGTGGGGGCTTGCCAGCAGTTCTCTTCCGTATGCATTACGAAAGCTTTGCCCCACTTACAGTATTGCGGCCGTCGTTGACGAAGGAGGGGACACTCATGTCCCATATGGTGTCCATGACATACCATACACCTTACATTTTCTCGTTGGGCGTATGCTTGGGGTCTTTCTATACGGGGTGTTCACGATGGTGTGGGTAGAGCAGGGGTGAGGTCGGAGGATTTCTTGCGGTTTTTCGTGGGTGCGTGAGTGGGTATGTGTAATCCACTCATCGAATCTTCAAAGGTCATCACTACTGTGCAGGCTTCAGCAAACAATCGACACATCCTGGCAATCAGGAAATTTTGGAGTGTCGTATCAAACAACCCATTAATGAAATGGCTCATCAACTTGTCATCCGACATCTTGTCATTCGGACTACAACGATGATGCAGGCTTTTCGTGCGACGTATGTAGTCCCTGACCGTTTCGTTCGCTTCTTGTTTGAGGGTGAAAAGTTGGTCAATCGGGTTTCATTTATTCCCTCTACGAGCGAAGTTTATCAAGAAATCCTCAATGACATACTCGAAATCGGCGGCGATGTCTTCATTCAAGGTTCGAAACCAGATTCCGGCTTGGTCATCAAGTGTGAGTCCAAACGCGACTACCTTGGTGATCTCTGTGAGGGGTTCATAAGCGCGACAAATCTGTTTGAACCTCTCGACATGGTCATAGGCATCGCCGAAACCGAGGAAACGAGGTACTAGTTTAGAAATGGAAGCACTCTTCCCACTGTCATTTGTGAGATTTCTCGGATGGTCTATGGGTGCTCGCTCTTTTTCCATCAATGCTGCGAGAGTTTGTATGGATTGTAGCGCTAGTGCGAGTTCGGCGTTTGGAGGTGTAGGGGTAGCTTGGTCAGGTGTATGGATTGTGCCCATGCATGGTGGTGTCGGGTGTCGTTGTGCGCGGGTTTCGTTCGGGCTATCGCCCGTTGTGCTCGAACGTGGTACGGGGCTGTGCTCCTGACTTCGGCGGTGTATGTGCGACGATGTTTCTAGGCGGTGAAGTTTTTGTTGCACTCGTGCGAATCTATCCTTCCTTTCTGCCAAAGCGGCTTCGATATCTCGAGTGGTGCTTTCCGGTTGTCCTCCTTTCGCAAGTTGTACCGTCCATAGATTGATTTCGTGTTCTATCACCCGTAACTCTTGCGCTGTGTCTCGTATATGTCGTTCTACACTGAGTGGGTCTGCCATTGGGCTCTCCTGTAGTGGGGGTGTGTTGAGAAGGGCTTTAGTTCCTGGGCTCGATGGGAGGTTCATGTTTGGTAGTATCCCCGAAGTTAGCCACCCTCCGTGGTACTGAGTCGAGTTAGGTGGGCCAACATCGTGGGTTTGGTCGGTTTGCGTGGACTCTTCCAGGCGTGCAGGTCGGGTTTTGAACATTTCTGTCCATGAGGATCCGGCCATGTTTTCTGGTCAAGCTTTTTTATAGGTTCGTTGAAGGATGAATCTTCGTCGAAGGGTGAATCTTCATCGAAGGATGAATCTTCGTCGCAGGTTGAATCTTCGTCGAAGGATGAATCTTCGTCGAAGGGTGAATCTTCGTCTAAGGATGAAGATTCATCGCAGGTTAAATCTTCGTCGCAGGGTGAATCTTCGTCGAGGGGTGAATCTTCGTCGAAGGGTGAATGTTCGTCAAAGGATGAAGATTCGTCGCAGGTTGAATCTTCATCGCAGGTTGAATCTTCGTCTAAGGATGAATCTTCGTCGAATGGTGAATCTTCGTCGAAGGTTGAATCTTCGACGAGCTTTGCGTGGGAAATTCAAACTTTTTGGCGCCAACGGTCGCTTCGTGACCCGTGGAGTGATCGTAAGCCGCGAGACTCGCGGTGATTATGCTTGCCCCGTAATGGCCTAATCTCCACAATGTTTAATGTTAACCGAGCGAATGAACAAAAAATCGACTTAATTAAACTATGAAATGAAAAAAAAACAGAAAATGGAACTTAATTAAACTATGAAATGATGAAAAAAAACAGAAAATGGAACTTAATTAAACTATGAAATGATGAAAAAAACAAAAAATGGAACTTAATTAAACTATGAAATGATGAAAAAAACAGAAAATGGAACTTAATTAAACTATGAAATGATGAAAAAAACAGAAAATGGAACTTAATTAAACTATGAAATGATGAAAAAAACAGAAAATGGAACTTAATTAAACTATGAAATGATTGAAAAACAGAAAATGGTGGTTCTCTTGCGATTTCTTCCTTCGTTGAGTGATTTGCCTCCGAGTTTTTGACTACTCAAAAATGGGTTTCAAGCGTCGGTCGTATCCCTGGCAGCAGCGCCAAATAGATGTTAAGGATCTATGTATCGATGGAGTAAGCTCCTCGATGTCGTGCAGGATTCGGACCGGCGTATACCCTCTTGATGGTGAATCGGGTGGAGATGGTTGTCGGATACCTCCGAGCCTCACACTCACTCAACGATTAGTAAATGATTAAGCATGATATCTCTCTCACTCTCTCAAGCTCTCTCTCATAAACAATAGATCAATAGTAGGGTAAATGGAACTCGGAAGCTGGTATCATTAGGGTAATGGGTCTCATGGACCAAAGATGGTAAAAGGGCCTCGAAGAGGTCTAATTGAACCAAGGGTAACCGGCCTCAAAAAGTGTATAGTTGAATCTTGAAAAGGTCTTGTTAACCAAGGTTAAAAGGCCTCGAAAAGATCTTGTTGAACCAAGGTAAAAAGGTCTCGAAGAGTGTCTTGTTGAACCTCGAAAGATCTTATTGAGGTAGGGTTAAAGGGCCTCGAAGAGGGTCTCACCGAACCGGGGGTCATGGGCATCAAAAAGGGTATTCCTAAACCAATTTAAAGGAATTCGAAAAGGGCCAATGTGATTAGGAATTGGCAAAAGTTCGGTTTCGGATTAAGTGGCTCGGACTTAGACCAAATCGAACCATAAGTAATTTAGGGGTTCTTAGACCTAGACTGAACCGAACCGATCTCTAAACTGGTTACGGATTAATCGGTTTTTATAAGAGCCAATGAAAACTTCGCCAATTCCAATTTCATCTTTTGTTTGAACATCATTTGGCTCTCTCTACATGTATAAGAAATAGCAAAAGCTTAAAGTTTTTTCCACAAATGCTACTTTGAATTAGTTGAGTTTGTAGCATATCATTCTCAGGCATAAGAAATACCTACGGTACAACTTTTTCGCCAATATATTTCTCTCTTCCTTTTCGCAATGTATGCAATCACTTAAATACTTTAGTTTGCTTAATAACTTACCTATTCGGGTCTGACTTGTACTTAACATGATGCTTACAATAAAAAGTATCATGATTTTGTCATTTGTATAAATTAATTAAAGTGTTTGTTAGTTCTCAATCTTTTAATTAATTATTAAAGTCAACCTTACTTGGAGGGTTGCAATAATGCATCCAATTGATGATGGACCATGAAAAACCTTCTTTACATCAACAAAGTTCACTAGTCTATATTCCTCTTGAATTATGATTCGATATGTTTTTCTTACTAGGATCCTAGCGTCTCACCACATGAAGTTCGTGTTTCAATTAGAGAATGAAGCCTATTAGCAACAACCTTAGAAATGTCTAAACCCACATCAAGTCCACAAGTAAACCAAGATGAATACTTGAACCATCTAACCTTTAAATATGGACTCCACTAGAACGATGTGGTTGACATCTTGGATCAATATCTTGATAGAATTGCTCAACCATATGATTGTTGGTCACAACCTCTAATTGGCATGTAGGAACAAAAGTTGGCCTCACCAATGAAAGTTAGTCAACAAATTCATCAAATTTGGTGATATATGTGCCCACTAAAAACCCCCATAATTCTTGTTACAATCCTCCACACCTTAATTCAAAATCCATGTCCAACCCTAGGCCTCAAATTCGGTACGTTATCATGGACCTCTTTTTAAACAATCTAGCTCCGTCTTTGTTGTAGTTTATTGGTTTACAAAGCTGGATTATTTTATTCATTAGTCTAAAGCCACTTGGGAATGGAAGTGATATGTATAATAATCATGAATAAGGTTTCGTTAGGTACGAAATTTTTCTCATATGTTTGGAAGCACGTGTTTCAACCCTCAAAATCTAAGTCAAGTGGCCATGAAGATGTCATCCTTAGATGTTTTCCAAACAAAATAGACAAGCTTGATTCTAAAACACTACTATCTACAATCTATGGTGATCTATTAATAAGATTATTGGGATTGGAACTTACCTCTTTGGTAAGTTTTCCTATAATAAACTCATTTGCTCCTCAATTGGCTCGGCTTCAATTTTCATAAATAGTGGGTTTCATTTGTGGTTAGTGTATGGATGTGACAATATGCTTAGTAAACCCTTCAATGAAAGAACAAATGCAAACACTCTAAGAAAATGGCTAACGCTTGATTAAATTCTAGAGTTCTAAGAAAATGACTAAGAACATAGGCAGAGTTTTGAGAAACTCTAGGGTTTCGCAGGTGAAGCTCACCATATCCAAGCTTCTCCAATGGTAGTGGTAGTCCAACTTCTTCTTCTCTTCGATTGACAAAATTTGAACCCAATGAATAATTTTCCCTTTTCCCTCTCAAGCTTATAATTTTCACATTGAACGTCTTGCGAAAATGTGCATCTGTGTAGTATATTTCCGCACTCAAAGAAATCGTGCTTCTATATATACACATGTCTTTGATCTCTGTCTCTCTCTACCTAAGTAGTGCTTCTAATATCTCCACGTATCATATATCTCTTTACATGTATGTGTAAAGAGATATGTCTATATATATATATGACTATCCAATTCTACATGATAACGGTATACCGTATAGATGTGGTACTTTTCTTTATTTGACTAAGGTGAAATTATTTTCTCCAAGAAAGTGTTCATCTTGCATATGATTGCCTATTCACCATGTTCAACCGCTAAATTATGGCACCATTGTAGTGTTTTTCACAAGCATTTAGGTATATAATTGTATTTTCACTAAAAAGAAAAGAGAAATTTTTACTGTTATGTTCAAAGCATAAAATGTGACTTCGGGAAACCAAAGATGAATCCTTTTTCCACATTGTACGTGTGGAATTGAAAATGAATATTTATGCTCATGAATTGTATGATGACATTGCAATCAAGGGTGACATTGTGACCCTGTAAGAAGTGTACCCAAGGACTAGACCAAAATGACTCTGGTTAATTGCAATTTGCAGCACATTCTATTAAAATGTGATAGTTCTAAATCCACAATATTTTTAATCCAAAGCATTATTCTCTATCTAAATACAAAATAAAAGGACAACAAAAAATTTGCTTGAACAAGGAAACGACGTGAACAATATATATCACAAGTAAGACTTAAGTTTAAGTTCAACGCTGGATGCGCTCATAGACCTTGCCAAATTCCGATAATAGAAATAAATGTACACACAATGGTTAGGATGTTGAAGAAGTTGTGCTTGTAGTTGCAATTTTTTAACGATTGTGTGGTAGCTAAATCAAATCATGGAATGCGTGGTTTGAGCAAGATTGGAAGACCCTTCACAGCGTAGGGCAAGGGGTTGATTGATATGAGTTCATTGGGTTCCTCGAGGGTCCACGAGAACCGGGTGACCAAGCGATGGATGAGCACCAGAATCTCCATGCATGCGAACTCGTTGCCCGGACACATCCTCGGGCCTCCGCCAAACGGGAAGAACGTGTATGGAGCCGGGCCTGCTCCTTCAAAGCGTGACGGATCAAACTTGTCCGGCTCCGGGAAATACTTGGGGTTACGTTGAGTTGTGTGTATGGACGAAAATATCTGTGCAGGAAAATGCAATGTATGGATCAACTTTTATGTCTTGCTCTATTTGACAATGTCGGTTCAAGCCTAAGCGGAGCCGCTAAACCGTTAATAAACTAGTTCTGTGTACTATCGCACCTTCCATGATTTCGGGATCCTGAACCCATCGAAGCTCGTGTCTTCCATACTCCCTGCTCTGGCGGCAAAATCCTCACCGATTCCTGCACCACTCGCCATGAAAGCTTCATCTTCTGTATATCTCCCCAATTCAAGAGCTCACCAGGGCGCTTGCTTGCCGCGATCTCCTTGTTCTCTGCCCACAAGAAAGAAACATATACAAATCATAAGACTATATGTGCACTGATCAAAGAATTGAGCATGATTTGGGGGGCCACAAACAAAGCTACCTCTGTAAACCTCATCCATTATCTCGGGATAAGATGCAAGATGTTTGCAGGCTATGGTGGCTACAGAAGCGCTGGTATCATGGCCTCCAAAGAGCAACGTGAGGATGTTGTCCTTCACTTCCTTATCGGAGAAAGGTTGTCCATGCTCATCCGTATATGCCAGAAAACCAGAGAGGACGTCTTCTTGTCTAGTGACCAAGCCAGCATCCATATCCCTCCGTCTCTCATCAATCCATACCTGCAAGTGCTTTCTTATCGCATCCGAAGCTGCGAAGGCTTTACTATATGTTGTTCCTGGGATGTTGAGTGGCAGCAGAAACATGCCTTTTGCCATGGTGTCGAAGGAATGATGGAGAATATCTTGATCTTTTCTGTCTCCTTTACTGACCAGAACCTCGCAAGCTATGGAGAACATGAGCTTCTTCATAAGGGGGAAGAGAGCAACCTTAGGTTTGCCTTCTACATACTCATGAATGAAGGTGACGAGGATGAGGTCGACACGGCTCGTGGATCTTTGCAAGGATTCGGGCCGCAAGAACACCATGAACGCATTCCGTATGCGAGGGACACGATGTGCGGCACACCCGGCAATGGAGTTGTTCCCGAGAAGAGAGACCACGCTTGCAGGCCACGATGTATAGGTGTTAGAGAAGGCTGTCTTATAACCCAAAGGACCAGAAAGGACTACTGTCAGAGACGCAATTAAGTTCGTCTTGAAGGTCTCTCCATAGGCTATGATGTGGTCATCGATGAATTTCCAAGGGATCCCTTTCCTTAGTGTTCCGATAAACTCTAGGCTTTCACCGATGAAGGGAAGACCGAAACGACCTGGAGGTAAGGGAAGTTTCTTCTCTTGCTGGCTCTTATTCTTCTTGTTTGATGGTCTCCATAGTTGTAGCGTTGCTATTGGTAGTTCTCTAGTTGTCACAAGTTCTAGTTGTCACAAGTTCTAGTTGTCACAAGTTGAATGTTCATCGATCTTTGTTAGAACCATACATCCAAATATATATGGCTCTTCTTCTTTTTCTTCACCATAGCCAAACAAACCTTAAACAAATGCATCCAGAGATGTCCACATCCCTGCATATGTGTGCATAAGTCTTTTATTCATTTCTATATGTGTGCACAAGTCTTTAATATGTTGCTATATGTGTGCAAATAGGCACACCCAGTATATTTCTACTTGGGTTCGGGCCCATCATTTTAGGACTAATGAATCGAAGCCAAGCTTTTATAAATGTCACATGTGTTGTTTTGTACCAAAAGAAGTAGAGTAGGCACCACAATTATTTTATTTATTTTGTTTTTTTTTAAAAAAACCTCTTTCCATTAGTTATAAAATTTTGTAAATGAGATTATTATTTACAAATCCCTATAGAGACGCGATAGTTCCATCTTATGTGGATGCCCACTAACTCAAGAAAGGGAAAGGACAACCATTGTTGGATGAAGGTTATTCGTTGTCTTTTAACTCCATCGGAGCCGCCCTTGAGGCCATCATATTGGCTCTTTAGAGTGGCTACAATTTCACTCCATATCTCTTGCAATAATATTGTTGGATGTGCAGTTTGGTTGGAGAAGACCTGTCTACACTGTTGTTTCTATAGAATCCAAAGAGTTATTGGGCTGACCAATTCCAACACAACTTGAGATTTGCCATTAAGAGGAGTTGAGAGGACATTGTCGATAGTGTGGAAAAAAACCTCTTGTGCTTTTATCACCAAAGTCATCCTCTCCTCTTGATGCTCGTATTTGCTAACTGGGGTCTGTCATGATAGCCACCATATATTTCTCCATTTGATTGAGCCTTGCACCTGGCATAATTGCAACAAGCGGTCAACCCCCCGCCATATTCGATGGGACGCTGGGCAATTCCACAGAGTGTGTCGTATTGATTCTACTGCATTTGGGCACTTTACATAATCAAGAGAGCTAAGGTTCCCACGTTGCCTTGCTCCCACCGGTAGTGACTTATGTATTAATAGCCATTGGAACGTGGTAATTCGCCTTACGTGTTTTTGTTTCCAGATTTTCTGCCAAAACTTGGTGATAATTGTGTGAGGAACTTGATATGTGCGCCAGACCTTTGTAGCAGCGGCCTCTCGGGCGATTTGAGTAGCTAGAATGTGGCAACCCAATCTAGTTGTGAATTGGAAGAAAGGGATGGGTTTGCTTCCTTGCCCTACGTAAGGATCACGCCATGTCCATTGCAAAGGGTCCAAACTGACCTTACGTAGCCATGTGTTTTCATGAGTACATGTGTTAATCGGGTTGTACTTTGATCGGATCTGGATCTACAATCCATTTATGACCAGTATACGCAAGTACTCGAATTGCGTTATTCTTTGTTAGTGTCTCAGTGTCTCGCAATTCAAAACCTTCGATCCTGTCTGGTGTTCCCCTACCTCTCAGGATCAAAGATCCCTCCTCGTAGCCTATCCATTTCTCCATTATCGTCCTTTGAGTAGCATTTTCCCTAATCAGAAGAGCATTAATGATTTCTAATCTCATAGTCCATCTGCTTCTGATTCCATGGAGTATGTTGGCTTGATCTTGTAGTGGTAGTGACATAAACCGTCTCCAACATTCTATGCTTTTTCTTGGACCTTCTCCAATGTATACCCATGACAACCCCTTACTTGATCCAAGTAGTTGATTAGATTCATCCTTGATACATGGGTTCCATAGGATACGTTGACTAAGCCACGCAGGTTCGGAACTCGGTTGATTGCACTTGAGCCCTCGTCTAATGTCACACCATACCTTCCACATGGATGCATTGAATCTGTCCTCCAATTGGTAGGAGAAACTAGGTTTGAAAGTAAGCGAAACGTAACCACGATAGCATTTTCCAACAATTATTTCCTGGTTGGAGTCCTCGCACCACAAATTTGGCAAGGCTTTTGATTGTGAGAGGGGATCAATAAGACCCAATCCCCCGCTCGACTTAGATGCTGTAAGTATAGGTCACGCCACCTTGGCGCGAGTTACGTGATCTTCCTTACTAGACCAAATGTAGTTGCATACTAGTCGTTGAATCTAATGTATACTTTCCTTAGAGATTGTCCAACATCATAGACTATACCATGCTGTTGCGAGTAGTACCTGGTTTGCCACTATGATGTGACCCGCTAGGAACAGTTTTTTCAAACTCCAATGTATCAACTTTTGTCGAATGGAATGGATAAAGGGTGCAATCATAGTCTCTGGCAATATATTGAAACCAATTTGGAAACCCAAATATTTGGTGCTCGCTCCTTGATTGATCCATTTGAAAGCGGGATGTGGGTGCCACGCAGGATGTGTTTCATGAGAAAGCCATATTGCATAGGATTTGTGCCAATTGATCATGGCATTGGATATCTTGCAAAATATGGCTAACCCACTTTCTAACTTTTGTAGGTTTTCCAAGTTCCCTTCTAGGTAGACCGTTATGTCATGTGCAAATTCTATATCCAAGATGCTTTGGTGAGAATGAGGCACGGGAAGACCACGTAGGTTGAGATGCCGTGAGTTGAGAAAGCAAGAGAGGGCCTCGTATAATAGAAATAAGGATGGAGCTAGTGGGCATCCCTGTCGTACAAATCGGGATATTCGGAAAAAGGGGCCCCTTTCATCTGCCAGTGAAACGCAACTGCTGTCATTCCTATAAAGTCCTGTAATGCCTTTGATCCATGTCTCTTAAAAGCGGAGTTTCCCCATCACACTTTCTAGAAAGTTCAAGCATACCCTGTCATATGCTTTCTCAAAATCTAGTAGCACCAGCGCTACCTTATTGTTGGTACGCTTGGCAAGGGCTATTGCTTCCCAGAATGAGAAGAGGTTGTCTAGGATGCTCCGATTTCTAAAGAAACCTGTCCGGGATGGACCACAATTATTTTTGGTTTATATGGTTAGTAACTAATGTGAATATTTTTCATAATCTAGTGTTGATTTTACCATTTAAGCATAAGAGACAACTTGTATTGCATCACTCGTCAAGAATCACTTGATCCTTGTCGCCATAGTACGTAATATACGCATTTGTTAGCCCAAACATTCATTTTCCTATGTTTGCAAACGAATATGTATGGTATTGAAACATTCTTGTGTTTCTTTTTTATACTAAACCCTACAAAAAGTTTACCTTTATAATAAATAACGAGTGCAAAAGTATGGTATTACCATACTTCAAGGGTGTTTTTCATATTCGAATGATAAGAATGTTCGCGAACGCAAATGCATGAATGGTACGTATGTTTCATACTATGCTTGTTGCCATCTACCAAAGAGGAGAAAGAACCACGCCACAATTGTAACATCAATGTTAGATGTGACACAAGATTCTTTCTAAATGTTACAAATGCAATGATTTGGTACATCAATAGAAATTTGCTTTCCACTTCCATGTGTAATAATATGATCTCTCGAGCTTGGCCTTCTATGGATATTAATAGAGCTATCTCTCTCTTCAAGTTTATTTTAACTATTACTTTGTCATACAAGGTTTGATTTTGACAAGCTATGGCTATGATATATGATCTAAGAAGATTAATTTTGTAATAAACTAAAGCTATTTCTTTGGGTCACCCTAAAGCTGGTGTGAATTTATGATAGATTCTAGAAGATCCACATCTAACAATTGTTTTATATAAACACGTTCACGTCTACAAGTGGAAGGATCGTACATTCCACTTTTAGACTCTTTTTGTAGTAGTACAAATTTAGGCTATTGTGAAATATTGGGTGCACCAGTATCACATGATCAACCACTTGTATAGAATTTGCTAAATTATTAATTTGTAACAAGTCTCTAAATAGAGAACATGTAGTTTTTAGGAAAATATTTAAAGTCGATGATCACCACTTCCACAATGTATAATTTAAGAACATCACAATGGCAGTCTTATCTGACACAAGTTAATGATTGGAACAATATTATTAAACTAGATTTTGTTTTTTTGTAAGCTAGAGTCAAAAAGTTCTTATGCTACTTTATCTATCTCGTAGAGGTGTATATGCTAGAGGAGGAAGTGATATCTATACATTAGTGATTACAATTTATTCAAATTTATCCTTAATGGATCTTGTATTATATAATATACATGTTTGTGAGAACTCGAGCAAACTATACATATAAGTATTGAGAAATATTCATTTTGGTTGTGTTTATCATAAAATAGATACACTCAAACATGTATGACACCTATTAAGCCATAAACATGCTAAATAATTGGGAGCCAAAATAGAGATGACATTCAAATTTCAATGATGAATAAGAAACATGTATTGGAAGAGACACCCATAAACCCCAAAGCAAGAAGGCACACACAAACATACCAAGGAGTACTCATGATATTTGGAGAACACCCATAAATAGCTATATATACCAAGGAATTTGAACACCTACAATCATGGACCATTAATTGGAAACGCTAAATGGACACATGGCTATTGATCTAAATTTAAATCCAACTATTGGCAATATTTTAAAATAAGAGAGAAAATAAAATTATAAAGTTTTAAGTGTTTATAAAAGTAGGCTTTAAATCAAAATGTGATTGACAGTAAACGAAATGTGTTTAGGGATTATACACCTGATTTGTGGATAAATATGAAGGAATGTTTCATTGATGAATATGGAATAAATTTTTAGCAAATGCATGTAGATTAATGCTCTAATGAATGAATGTACACTCATGTGCAAATAATAATCAGATTGTACGACAAAGATAAAGCACATATACATGTAATTTGAACATTATACACTGTATAAAATAAATAAATGTTTCAATGGATGTAGATAGACTAATGCTATAAAAAATGAATATAGACCAAAAGATAATCTACAATTAATAATAAGATCGTACAACAAAAAAAGCACATCAACCAAATAATTCAAACATTAAACACCATATAATACAACTAATTGAAACATTACAACAAACATCTATAGGACCACATTAATAAGATAGAACCTTAAAAATTAATTAATTAATTAAAAGCAACACGTTTGTGACAACTACATCAATTGTATCGAGATAAAAATGGTTTACATAGCTATGAGGGTATCTGTATCATTGTCTTAGTCTTCCTTGGTGAACTATCCTCGATATTTTGTGAACTAATATCCACTCTATATAGACTAGCTAGCGTGGGGTTCTCTAATAGCTCATCTTCAAGGTCTATAAGCTCCCCAGTTCAACAGCTAGTGGACGGATGGGCTCACGGGAGGCAAGCTGAAAACATTTTATATTTGTTATATGCATCGCCCCTACCTTTCAATCATCTTGATTAGAGAACATTTTCACTAGGTGCATCTTCAAATGTTGAGGCTTCTAATAAGGATTAACAAGTCCCACTCATAGTCGGTCATATCTCTATATGCAAGGGTTTCCCTCCTACTGTGGCCACAATTTTCTTCTGATTGACCTCATCAAAAGGCTGCCCAAGAATATCATCGTCAAATAATAGTTTTTTCCCTTTTTAGGAATAGGTGATGACAGGGATTTGGGTGGTCTCAATGGGTGAGATCTGATATTTTATTCAAAGTTTTTTAATTGATTTCTCCTCTTAAGGCTCAGTAGACCTAATATTAAACTAATAGAAACATCAACGTTACTCTAAGGTTCAAGTTATTATTTTGCCCTTCAAAGATAGAAAAAAAAAGGCAAATGATGAAAAAAGACCATAAACCCTATATTTTAGCATCATTTGTGAATCACAAGCCTATCTAAAATCTCTCATTTTGAGTTCTAAAGTTTCTATTTAGATTAGCTTGTTGAGACTAATTTCAACATTTTTTCGTTGTTATATACAACTAAAGACCACAAAACCCTCGGTTTTGTCCATGAATAACTCACTTCCATGCATTATATAGAGAGTAGCTCAAACTCCATACCTAGGAGCCTCAAGTCATTACAACGTATGGAGTTTGGATTACAACTTGATTCATTGTATCAAGTTGAAGTCCCATGAGCCTCAAATTGATACAATGTAGTGAGTTGGGACTCCTACTCATCACATTGTATTGAGTTAGGACTCCAACTCGATACATTGCATTGAGTTGGAGAGTCAACTCGATACAATATACCGAGTTCGGGCTCTTGGGACTTCAACTAGTGCACCTAGGAGCCTCAACTCAATATGATGTATCGAGTAACTTAGGGGACCTATGAGCCTCAACTCAATGCATTGCATCGACTTGGAAGGTCAACTCGATAAAATGTAACGAGTTTGGACTCTAACTCGATACAATGTATCTAGTTGAGGCTCATAGGAGACCTTACTCGATTCATCATATCGAGTTGAGGCTCCTAGGTGCACCAAGTCGATACAATGTATCGAGTTGGCTTTCCAACACGATACATTGTATCAAGTTGAACTTCCAACTCGATGCATTTTATCGAGTTGGAAAGCCAACTCAATACATTGTATCTAGTTGACCTTCCAACTCGATACAATGTATCGAATTGAGGCTCATAGGAGACCTAACTCGATACACTGTATCGAGTTGACCTTTAACTTAGCAAGAAGAATAAGAGCCAACAAGAGACGAAACTTCAGTTACCTCAAGGTTGTTTTAGACTTGCCTTCATGGGGCAAAACTTCGATGGGAATTCTTTGATGACCGCATATCAACCGATGGACAGACCACCAAGACGAGGGTAATGTCTTATCCGACAAGACAACCTTCTCTAAGAGATGCCCTTGTGCCCATTAGCATCCTTTCGCCCATTGGGAATGAATCCTCGTCCTAATCCCATACAATACGGAATGCCATTGTGGTATTCCTGCTACCTCAATCCTTTCAAAGATACAGAGCTATGTCGACCTCATGCTCCTCGTGTTCATAAGAAAACACGTTTGAAGGATAACATGTGACTTCCTGAAACCAAAGAAGAATCACTTTTCCACATCGAAATGTGTGGAATTAAAAATGAATCTTTATGTTCAAGAATTTTATGATGACATTGCAATCAAGAGTTACATTGTGACTTTGAAAGAAGTGCATGCAAGGACTAGACCAAATTGACTAAAATCTGGTTAATTGCAATTTGCAACACATTGTATCAAAATGTGATACTTCTAAATCCACAATATTTTTAATGTGAAGCATTATTCTCTATCTAAATACGAAATAAAAAACCAAACAAAAAATTTGCTTGAACAAGGAAACAATGTGAACAATATATATCACAAGTAAAACTCAGTTTAAGTTGAACGATGGACACGCTCATAGACCTTGCCAAATTTCGATAAATAGAAATAAATGTACAAACAATACGTTTGGATAGGTAATGATCTTGAAGTTGCGCATGTAGTTGCAATTATCGAACGATTGTACGAACAATACATTTGGATAGGTAATGATCTTGAAATCAAATAATGGAATGCGTGGTTTGAGCAAGATAGGAAGACCCTTCACAAGGCTGGGCAAGGGGTTCCCTGCATGAGAACCACACGTATGAACTGGTGGAGTTGCCCAAAGGAAAGCGGGCACTCCAGAATAAATGGGTGTACAAGTTGAAACCGGGAGATGCCGACAACCCCCCAAGGTACAAAGCCAGGATCGTGGTGAAGGGGTTCCAACAGAAGAAGGGAGTGGACTTCGACTAGATATTTGCCCCGGTAGTAAAGATGACTTCCATCCGGACGGTGATGAGCATAGCGGCAAGCATGGACCTCGAGGTAGAGCAGTTAGACGTGAAGACGGTGTTCCTCCACGGCGACCTCAAAGAGGAGATCTACATGCAGCAACCGGAGGGATTCGTGAAGAAAGGGAAGGAGCACCTGGTTTGCCGGTTAAAGAAGAGTCTCTACGGTTTGAAGCAGGCTCCCCGGCAATGGTACCGAAAGTTCGACTCCTTCATGACCGATCAAGGGTACCACAAGAAGCAGGCCAATCACTGCGTGTTTGTAAAGAAGTTTGTAGGTGGAGACTTCTTGATACTCCTCCTGTACATGGACGACATGTTGATCGTCAGACGAGAGCAAGTCAAGATACGAACGTTGAAGAAGGCTCTGAACCGGACCTTCTCAATGAAAGACTTGGCTCCAGCAAGGCAGATACTGGGATGTCAGCATGTCGGCTGATGCAGATACCAGCCAGTCAACATCCGGATATGTCATGACATACGCTGGGGGAGCTATTTCGTGGCAGTCGAGGCTGCAGAAGACGGTTGCGTTGTCAACCACGGAAGTGGAGTACATGGCAGTTGTGGAAGCCGGCAAGGAAATATTATGGATGAAGGACTTCATCGGAGAGTTAGGGATCCGGCAAGAGGAATACCAGCTCTATTGCGACAGTCAAAGTGCCATTCACCTTGCAAAGAACGTGGCGTATCATTCCAGGACGAAACACATCCAACGGAGGTACCACTGGATCCAGGAGCGAGTGGAAGATCGAGAGTTCGTGCTGACGAAGATCCACACGGAGGAGAACGGGTCGGATATGCTGACTAAGGTGCTGATAGCCGACAAGCTGGACGCATGCCGGAAGCGAATTGCACTAACCAGATATCCCATGCCAGAGTGAAGGGGGAGTTTGTTAGGATTTCTGTCCCTCCGGATGGGATATGAGTACCCGGCAAGGAAGACCCGGTGTGGACCGGATGATGAAGACCCGGTGAGAACCTCTCACCGGATGGACATATATGTAAATATGTTCTAGAGAGCCCACTGGGGGCTATATTTGTAAATAGCCCGAAAGTCCTATTAGTATAAATATGACCTAGGGCAAACAGAGTATTATAGCGTGTGTATCAGAGTTGGTGCAATTATCTTGTTGTATAGAGTTATTGGTGTAACTGTTGTACAGAGCGTAATAGAGAGAGAGAGAGAGAGAGAGAGAGAAAGAGAGAGCAAAACACATAGTGATTCTCTGTTGTAACTGCTGCCAGGCGAAGAGAGTGAGCACGAGGTCATTGCCTCTGTGCCCCTTGTTGTATTCTTTGACATAGTAATAGGTTGGAGTCTGTGGGCTCCCGTGGTTTTTCCCTCTTAGGGTTTTCCACGTTAACATCTCGTGCACTCTCTTGTTTACAGTTTTTTTGCGTATAGGTGCATCTATCTCCACATTCCCATCTCTGTGTTTGTAATTCTCAACGAAGTGATTAAAGACTCGGTTGTGGCCGAGCATTATTCCGCATATTCTCTACATTAACAAAAATACCCACAATGAGGTATATATAGATCTCATGTGCAAGGGTGCACATATATGAAGAGAATATAGGTACAAGGATGTAAGTCATATATTAAATCTACTTGGTAGTGGAGGATCTAGAATGTATCCATACTTAAGTACAAGTACAAAATCCTATTTAAGGCTTTGAAGTCAACACTCTAACTAGATTCTATGTATGTAACTATTACGTTACACATTTACAAAAATAACTAAATCTAGTTGAGCTTGATATATGAACACACGCCCTCAAACTCAAGTGTGAGCCGTCCAATGTCTGATTCGATTATTGGCGTTGTCAACTTCTGCACCAGTCGGATTTGGATCGGGTACCTCCCCCTCAAGCCTACAACTAAGCCTTGGAGTGGTAAGTGGTCGAAGGCCGAGCACCAGGGAAAACTAATGGAACTTGTCCACTCCTTAGGCCTGTCAAGACTGAACGAGAGAAAGAGAGAGAAAAAGAGATAGAGAGATAATTGAAAGAGAATTATTATATTGAAGCGTAAAATGGATTACAAAGAGTAGGCTACAAAATGGCGTTGAACCAATTTAGGTTTGGGATAGGTGGTAGATCCCTATTTATAAGTAATAGAGAACACTCTAGAATAGAATATTCTAGGTTATCCTAGAATGTAGAGTAATCTAGAAGATCTCTAGAGTATTCTAGAAGGTTCTAGTGGTATAGAACACTCTAGAATATTCTAGGTCATTCTAGAATGTAGAGTAATATAGAATATTCCTATGATATTAGATTTCATATTCTAGAGACTATACATATAAGAATATTAATACAATGGTTAAGGATTTGACATGTGTACAACAAGGTCGTGGGTTCAAATCCTTTCGAGTCATAATGTGGGTGTCACGATCCTTTCAATGCATGATAGTTGTATGTTACTTAGATTGTTGCAGTAGATACATATTGGTTTGTCGATCGATTCATTTAAGTCCTTTAGTTGCCACTTCAACCAAATGGCTTCACAGGTGGCTATGGCCGCGCCTCTGTACTCCGATTCGGTGTTGGACAATGCAACTGTTGGTTGCTTCTTGCTACTCCAATAGATTGCTCCGCTTCCGAGTGAAAAGACGAAACCGGATGTTGACTGTCGATCATATACACTATTGGAGTCTGACACCGTTAGTGTGGAAACAAGAACAACATCTATGCTTAGAATATCACAGAGTTAGCACAGTATAGCAAGATCAAAGAGACAGAGTGAGAGCTAGAGACAGAGAATGACACACAATGTGTAACTATATCATTCGAACTCAAAGTTACAATAGAATGGAGACAATGTTCAACAACGTTAACACTAGGTTACAAGAGTTAGTTTAAATACTAACTAACTTAGGGAAACTGCCTTTTCCACTATTTATAGAAATTGCCTAAACCTAGTGTGTCCACACTCCCTTGTACTGGGCATATGCACGATGGAGAAACCTGTAATATAAAACAAAGTGATGCTTGAGTAGCTTAGCTTGCAACCAGATCGATGAAAACCGAGAGGAAACGAAGGTTGAATCAATTGGTTCGAGTGCAGAAGTTGGTTCAGTTGTCACGGCCGAGTGCTTGAAACTATCTCTGTTGTCCGACTCGATCAGACTGATTTTAGTCACTTAAGCACCAGATGGGCTTAAGTGACTAAAATCAGTCAATTGTGAGACACTTGTTCATCCCATATGATATGTTGTTGGTCGTGGAGATCATCTCAAGGCAGAGCTTCCCGAACACAGTCCCGAACAAAGTGATACTGCACATTGATATGCTTGGAGGCATTGTGATGAACTGGGTTTTTCGACAGAGCAACAACACTCTAACTGTCACTGTAGAAAACTTGAGCCGAATTTGGGTTGTCTTGTTGAACCTTACACGCCAATCAACCGAGCCATAGAGCCTCTTTCGTTGCGTCGCACGCAACTACATATTCGGCCTTAGTCGTTAAAGTGGTTGTGCACTCTTGACGTTTTCACTTCCACGAAATTGCTCGGACTGAAGAGGATGTCAAGGTCTTGTGTGCCCACTAGGTATCTAAATACATGCTTGACTGCTTTTCAATGTGATTCGTCAGGATTGTGCATGAATCTGCCGACAACTCCTACGGCGTGACCAATGTCAAGCCATGTCGCGACTATCGTGTACATCAAGGAGCTAACTACAAGTGCATACGGTACTGACTTCATATCTTCCCCCTCCCAACCTAATGTAGGGCAATCTCACTGAAATAGCCAAAGATTGATGGGGAGAGTGGTTAGAGCAGATTTGTCTTTGGCCGAGTACATGTCGAAGAGGACAAGTTTTATGTAGTTAAGGTGAGATAAAGACATTTTTTGTTGATTCTCCCTAGCTCAACAGCTCACTAGGAGCCTTGCTTGCCACGATCTCCTTGTTCACTGAGCAATCACCACCAAAAACACATACAAATCATTAGACTTTTCTATGTGTAGATCAAGACTTGAGAATGATTGGGGGGGGGGGGCACACAGAAACCTTTGTAAACCTCATCCATTATATCGGGGATTGGATGCCAGATATTTGCAGGCCATGGTGGCTACAAAAGTGCTGGTATAATGGCCTGCAAAGAGCAACGTGAGGATGTTGTCCTTCACCTCCTTATCAGAGAAAGGTCGTCCATGTTGCTCATCCGTATATGCCAAAAAGCCAGAGAGGATGTCTTCATGTCCATTGACCAAGACAACAACCATATCCCTCCTTCTCTCATTGATCCATACCTGCAAGTGCTTGCTTATCGCATGCGAAGCTGCGAGTGCTTTGCTATATGTTGATCCTGGGATGTTGATTGGAAGTTGAAAGAGTTCTTTCACCATGGTGTTGAAGGGATGATGAAGCATATCTTGATCTTCTCTACCCCGCCGGCCAACAAGAACCTCACAAGCTATGGAGACCATGAGCTTCTTCATAAGGGGGAAGTGAGAAACATTAAATTTTCCTTCAGGGTGATCTCTAATGAATGCAAGGGCAATGAGATTGACCCAACTCATGTATCTTTGCAAGGATTTGGGCAGCAAGAACACCATGAGCGCATTCCGTATGCAAGTGGCCCGATGTCCAACACACCCGATGAGAGATTCATCCCCGAGAACAGAGACCACACTCGCATGCCATGATGGATAGGTGTTCAAGAAGGTTGCCTTGTTACCCAAAGGGCTAGCAAGAACTATTTTTGGAAAAGCTAGTAAGCTCGTCTTGAAGGTCTCTCCATAGATCGAGATCAGATCATCGGAGAACTACCATGGGACCCCTTTCCTTAGAATTCCGAAAAACTCCAGGGTTTCACCGACAAATGGAAGGCCGAAATGACTGGAAGGTAAGGGAAGTTTCTTCCCTTGCTGGATCTTATTCTCCTTCCTTGAAGGTCTCCATAGCTAATGCAACCCTGCTATGAGGAGTAGTAGAGACAGAGTAACCCCAACAATGAGCTCTATAGGGATGTTGGAGGTGAGGCTCACCATAGCCAAGTTTCACCAATGGTAGTGCTAGTTCTCTCCAATATGTGTCGATGAACATTGACCAATATTTGTGAGAACCATATATCCAAAGATGTATGATTCTTCTTCTTCTTCTTCACCATAGCCAAACAAATGCATCCAAAGATGTCCACATCCCTGCATGTGTGCACAAGTCTTTAATATGTCTTTCATGTGTGCAAATAGGCGCCTTCAACTATATTTCTACATGGGATCGGGCTGATCATTTTTTCAAAAGATGGGGACTAATGAATTGAAGCCAAGCTTTTATAAATGCTTTACATGTTTTGTTTTGAACCAAAAGAAGTAGCTACAACAATTATATATGTTTGATAACTAGTGCCAACATCTCTCACAATCTAGTGTTGAGTTTACCATTGAGGCATAAGAGACAACTTGTGTCGCATCGCCTTGTCTAGAATCACTACATACTTGTCACCATCTAGCAAAGAGGAGCAAGAACAACTCCACAGTTGTATATCAATTTGACAAGGGATTCTTTCTTAATGTTGCAGATGCAATGATCTCATATATCCATGGAAATTTGCTTCCCACATGTCTAATAAATTTCCTCTCATTCTAACTTTCGTAACCCCCTTGTTTTGCAAATAAACTAAACTTAAATAAAATCAATGGATTATTCTTTGGAGAATATTGTTGCTTAATTTGAGTAAAAACATTACCTGAACTCCATTTTATTATGATTGATCACATATATAATGAGTTCTTAATTAAATTTATGGTGTTGGTATTGTGAAATGCACATAAGAGATCAAAACCAGTCTAGTTCTAGCTTCTTACTTCTTACTCAATTTATAGTTTATGAAAAGGTACCCATTTGGGTTGGCTTAGCCTAAAAGGGTATGCTAAAAGGGTGGGTCGGCTTAGGTACATGCATCCTAAAAAGGGTGTGCTAAAAGAGTGGCACAAAGGCATACATGCACAACACAATATTATGCAACTAGATAATGATGATGTCATTCACATGCGAGGTATGATGCTTTTATTTTTTACAAACACCATGTTAAGTTCATAAGGTTTTTATGGTTCCTGTAATTGTTCTTGATATTGGCTTTCTAAATCATGCTTTCTATATCTCTCTATTGTACACACATTTGTTCACCATTGTGGTTACTATTAACATACTAATACAACAATAACGTTGCGTATTGCAATTGGGTGTTTATATTATTAGGCCAAATTAAGAGCTATAACATTAGTGAGAAGGATCCTGCCACAAATTACTTGCGCTTAGGAATTCAACACATTGGCTTCCATGAAACTTCTTATCATCATCAACCATCACCACTACCAATGAGAAGCACAGAGTCGGAACACAAATACATCTGACAAAATTCAAGATATGATGAAGTAGACCCTCAACCCTTTCTCTTGGTTTAAGGCAATGCCAACGATTGTGCCATTAAAATATATGTTACATGAGAATGCATTAGAAACGATATTATATGATTGATCTTAATTGTTTGAGTAGGATAGGAAGCCCCTTCACAAGGAAGGGCAAATAGTTTATTGATATGAGTTTGTTGGGATTCCATATTTGAATGGATTTAGCCAAAGCAATAAACTTGCCCATCAAAGCCTTACCATGCAAATAATATAGAGTTCCTTTGTTAGTACCTTCACAATTAGCCTAGAGCCTTTGATAAGATCCATGACCTTTTCTCAAAGAGGGTACTATATCCATGTATATCCATTTGTCAAACAGACGATAAGCTTATCTTGATGCTTGGTACATATCTTACATCATGTAAACCAACTCATTAGTACCATTCACTATGAGATGCATTGTGCCAATAATACCTTAAACAAAATAAGCATGGTTCTTTCCAAGATATATATCTCCATGGCTACCTACATGAAAGGTAGTAAAGCACTCCTCAATTAGAGTAATATGAAATGATGCACCTGAATCCATAGTCCACCACGTTTTTGACAAAGCATCATTCAAAGTAAGCAAGACATCAATTAGATCCCTCTTTGAAATCTATATGTTTTGTGCATGAGAATTAACAAAAGATCATTAACTTCAACATGATTTGCTAATATAATAGCGCAAAGTGTATCTTATGCATCTAATTGCTCCTCAATGATTACAATAGAAACCACATTGGCCTTCTCTTTGTCCTTGACCTTAAAAGTTGTTATGTGTTTCATTCTCGTTCTCCTTTTTCTTCTTGCCATTTGTATTATTCTTCTTGTTCTTGCTTTAGCCATATTTACTGAACCATTTCTCTCTCCACCAACGTTCCTCTTGATTTCCTCATTAAAAAAAGAGCACTTTACGCCGTCAAAGGTAGGATTAGGGTTATTCAAGAGTTGAATAACCACAAAACAAGTAAGTTCATCAACAAGAAGATGACCTTAAGCTTATCATTAAATGAATGTAATCCGGAGTCCTGCCATTGTGAGACACTAACTGTAAAGGCAGATAAGTGCTCAACTGCAATTTTCTACTTATCGAGTTGCATATGCACTAGCTTACGTATGAGATGCAATTGATTTTAAGGTGTGATAATTTCATAAGTACCTTTTAGCTTCTCTCATATCTCGAAAGGAGTTGTGATTAAGATCTCCTATGATATAAACCTTCTTATTTAGTTTCATCCATGCTACATCTATCGTATCTTCAGGCATGACTTCAAGAAGTACCCCTTCAAAATTTTCCATGCCTAACATCCTCTCTTTTCATAAATCAGAAACATTATCTTTAATACTTTTTATCTCAAACAAGCTTTTAAGATTATAGGAGGTACTAGTTGTGTTTGTATTTAGTAGTTTGCAAAAAAAAAGTCACCAAAAAGGCCAAATCACATATTGTCATGTGCACAATCACTTGATGAGACAGAAATTCTTCGCAATGAAACTATTTGGCTTTGATACCAATTAAAAGCTATGGGATGGCTTGGTCAATTGCTATAGAACAAAAAGGAAGTAGGTTGTTGTCTGAGGAGAAAGAAAGTAGAGAAAATATGTCGGAAAATGGAGAGAAGAACCTAGATGCAAAAAGTCTTTATCTCGTTATGAGAGATTGGGGACCAATTCTTATTGATAAGTGACTTTTAGGTCATTTAGGCATGTTCACACATGGCCAATGACCAAAAGTTATAAAGATAATGTAAATGCCTATAACCCCCCATATTGGGGCCAAAAATATAGTAAAGTTATGTCTTCAAACCTCTCAAAGGGACCTTTGACATGGAAGGGTTGAAATATAGAAAAAAAGGAAAGTTCTTGGGGACTTTATCCCCAACAATTCTTAACCTCACTACAAATCCTTGAACTCTTGATCACCAACTTGAGCAAGATCTTTCAGTGAAACTTGTGGCTAGAGATTACTACAAAAGTAAAAACGATCCTAGATTTGAACAAAAGAAGGTAACATCGTTCGTATCTAGTATTGGGGAAGGGTTGCCCGTTGTCTAAAGTTACTTTGGGATTGATAACCGACAAGAAGTAGTAAGTTCCATCTTTGGTGTCCCCACAAATTTGCCCCTCCTAAATATCAATCTACTGAAAACGTGCAAGTGTGAGTGAAAGAAAGGTAGAATCAACCAAGTTCTAAACTAGGAAAGGTATCTTGTTAAAAACATTTCAACAAGTTTGTGTCGTGGAATTACGACGAAATATTAGAGTTTGTGTAGGCAAATTGTCATTAGGCAACTAGTTTATTTATTCATTATAAGTGATTCGTCTTTTAGGTTAATAAAAGATAAATTAAATGCCAATTTTGTAAAAATAATTAGTTCTTAAACCTATAACCTTTACATGCTCCTAGGACAAATATACATGCTTTTAGGACAAATTTACATGCTCCTAGAACAAATTTACATGCTCCTAGGACAAATATACATGTTCCTAGAACAAATATACATGCTCCTAACAAATAAACATATGCCCCTAGGACAATTATACATGCTCCTAGAACAAATATACATGCTCCTAGGGCATGCCAACTTCCCATGCATAGAAATAAATGTACATATACATGTTCTAAATCGTGTATTCACTCTTGTTGTTGCAGTTTTTTGAACAATAGAGTGGTAGCAGATCGAATCACATAATGTGTGGTTCGAGCTGGATAGGAAGCCCTTTCACAGGGAAAGGTGGCGGGTTGATTGATGTGAGTTCGTTGGGGTCCCCGAGGGTCCACGAGAATTGGCCGACCATACGATGGATGATTAAGAGAATTTTCATGCGTGTGAACTCATTGCCCGGACACATCCTCGGGCCCCCACCGAATGGGACGAATGTGAAAGGGTCCATGCCTGCTCCTTCGAAGCGTGACGGATTGAACTTCTGCGGCTCCCGGAAATACTTCGGGTTCCGATGGGTGGAGTTCACGGAAGACATTATCTGTGTGCAGGAAAAATGCATACATATATATTTTATGTTACATTATCCGTGTATGGATCAAACTGTTATGTGTTCTATTTGACATTATGAGAAGCAGCCAGAGCTTTGCTATATGAAGTTCCTGGGATGTTGATTGGTATCTGCGCTAGGCTTTTCATCATGGTCTGGAAGAGTTGATGGAGCATATTATCTTGATCTTCTATGTCCAGCCGGCCAACAGGAACCTCACAAGCTATGGAGAACATGAGCTTTTTCATGCGGGGGAAGAGAGCAACCTTAGATTTGCCTTCGAGATGATCTTTTATGAATGCAAGTGCAATGAGATCGACACGGCTCGTGTATCTTTGCAAGGATTCGGGCCGCAAGAACAGCCTGAACGCTTTCCGAATGCAAATGCGGGTGGCACGATGTCCGACATGCCCGATCAAGGAGTGATTGTTACCCAAAGGGCTAGCGAGAACTATTGTCAAAGAAGCTAGTCTTGAAGGTCTCTCCATAGGTTGGGACACGGTCATCCAAGAATTTCCAAGGGATCCCTTTCCTTTATGTTCAAGAATTTTATGATGACATTGCAATCAAGAGTTACATTGCGACTCTGAAAGAAGTGTGCACAAGGATTAGACCAAATTGACTTAAGTCTGGTTAATTGCAATTTGCAGCACATTGTATCGAAATGTGATGCTTCTAAATCAACAATATTTTTAATTCTGAAGCATTATTCTCTATCTAAATACGAAATAAAAAGCCAAACAAATAATTTGCTTGAACAAGGAAACAATGTGAACAATATATATCACAAGTAAAACTTAAATTTAAGTTGAACAGTGGATACGCTCATAGAGCTTGTTAAATTCCGATAAATAGAAATAAATGTACAAACACAACGTTTGGATAGTTTAGGATCTTAAAGCTGTGCTCGTAGTTGCAATTTTCAAATGACTTCACAGCGCAGGGCTCGTGGTAGCTAAATCAAATCATGGAATGCGTGGTTTCAACAAGATAGGAAGCCCTTTCACAGGGAAGGGTAGCGGGTTGATTGATATGAGTTCGTTGGGATCCTCGAGGGTCCACGAGAACTGGGTGACCAAGCGATGGATGAGCGCCAGAATCTCCATGCGTGCGAATTCATTGCCCGGACACATCCTCGGGCCCCCACCGAATGGGACGAACGTGTATGGAGCCGGGCCTGCTCCTTCGAAGCGAGACGGATCAAACTTCTCCGGCTCCCGGAAATACTTGGGGTTACGTAGAGTTGAGTGTGTGGACGAAAATATCTGTGCAGGAAAATGCAATGTATGGATCACCTTTTATGTGTTGCTCTATTTGACATTATCGGTTCAAACCTATATAGAGCCGCTAAACCATGTTTTTAAATGAGTTTTCTGTGCTATCGTACCTTCCATGATTTCGGGATCCTGAAGCCATCGATGCTCATGTCTTCCTGTATCACTCTCCATAATCCCTGCACTGGCGGCACCAGCCTCATCGATTCCTGAACTACTCTCCATGAAAGCTTCATCTTCTGTATATCTCCCCAATTCAAAAGCTCGCCAGGGGGCTTGCTTGCCGCGATCTCCTTGTTCTCTGTCCACAAGAAAAAACATATCCAAATCATAAGACTATATGTGCACTGGTCAAGAATTGAGCATGATTGAGGGACCACAAACAAACCTCTGTAAACCTCATCCATTATCTCGGTATTAGATGCAAGACATTTGCAGGCCATGGTGGCTACAGAAGCGCTGGTATCATGGCCTGCAAAGAGCAACGTGAGGATGTTGTCCTTCACTTCCTTATCGGAGAAAGGTCGTCCATGGTCATCCGTATATGCCAGAAAGCCAGAGAGGATGTCTTCATGTCCAGTGACCAAGCCAGCAGCCATATCCCTCCTCCTCTCATTGATCCATACCTGCAACTGCTTTCTTATCGCATCCGAAGCTGGGATTGCTTTGCTATATGTTGTTCCTGGGATGTTGATTGGAAGCTGAAAGAGGCCTTTCACCATGGTGTCGAAAGGATGATGGAGCATATCTTGATCTTTTCTGTCTCCTTTACCAACCAAAACCTCGCAAGCTATTGAGAACATGAGCTTCCTTATAAGGGGGAAGAGAGCAACCTTAGGTTTGCCTTCTACATACTCATGAATGAAGGTGAGGAGGATGAGGTCGACACGGCTCGTGTATCTTTGCAAGGATTCGGGCCGCAAGAATTGCATGAGCGCATTCCGGATGCGAGGGACACGATGTGCAGCACACGCGATGAGGGAGTCTTTCCCAAGAAGAGAGACCATGCTAGCAGGCCATGCTGTATAGCTATTAGAGAAGGCTGTCTTGTGACCCAAAGGACCAGCAATGACTACTGTCGGCGAAGCCATTAAGCTCGTCTTGAAGGTTTCTCCGTACGCTGAGATGCGGTCATCGATGAATTTCCAAGGGATCCCTTTCCTTTGTGTTCCGACAAACTCTAGGGTTTCGCCAACGAAGGGAAGGCCGAAACGACCCGGAGGTAAGGGAAGTTTCTTCTCTTGCTGGCCCTCATTCTTCTGGCTTGAAGGTCTCCATAGCTGCTGTAGTGCTGCTATTAGTAGTAGAGACAGGGTAACCCCAACAATGAGCTCTACAGGGATGATGGAGGTGAAGCTCACCATAGCCATGCGTCACCAAATGCTAGTGGTAGTTCTCTGGTTGTCACAACTTGAACGTTCTCCAATCTTTGTGAGAACCATACATCCAAATCTCTATGGTTCTTCTTTTTCTTCTTCTTCACCATAGCCAAACAAACCATACACAAATGCATCCACAGATGTCCACATCCCTGCATGTGTACAACATGTCTTTAATATATTTCTACTTGTGATGGGACCAATGAAATTGAATCCAAGCGTTCGCATGGGAATGGGATATCATCGTTTCTGTTAATACGAAAATCGCTTTTATAAATGCCGAATGTTTTGTTTTGTACCAAAAGAAGTAGCTACCACAATTATTTTTGGTTCACATGTTTAGTAACTAATGCCAACATTTTTCACAATCTAGTGTTGATTTTACCATTGAGGCATGAGAGACAACTTGTGTCGCGTCGCCTCTCAAGAATCACTACATCCTTGTCGCCATCTATGAAAGAGGAGCAAGATGTACTCCAGAATTGTACATCATGAATGCAATGGTCTGGTAGATACATGGAAATTTGCTTCCCACATCCTTATGTCTAAGAATTTTTCTCTAATTGTCCCGTAAACTTAAATAAAATCAAGGGATTAGTTATTCTGTGGAGAATCCGGTTGGTTAATTTGGGTGAAAACATCCCTTGAACTCCATTTTATTATGATTGATCACATATATAAACATTTCTTGATTAAATTTACAGTGTTGATATTGTGTAGCTAGATAATGATGACACATGCGAGGTATAATGTTTTGATTTATTACAAATACCATGTTTTATTCACTAGGGTTTATCTTTCATATAATTGTTTTAGACATAGGTTTTCTAAGTTTTGCTTTCTATATCTCTCTCTTGTAAAGACACTTGTTCAACATCGTCATTACTATTAATAACGTTGGTCATAGCAATTGGGTGTTTATATTATTAGCGAGGATTAAGAGCTAACATTAGGGTTAAGAGCTAAGTGAGCCAAATCCTAATCTCTATCCTTTGTACGGTGCGAAACCTCTTTGTATGAAGGAATGTGGTTAAGAATAAATTACCTCATTTCTGTTTACTTTGTTATCATTGTTTGAGAGAGAGTAAAGTAAGAGTGAGAGAGATCAAGTGTTAATGTTTTAAACTAAGTGAGTTAGTAGCTCGGAAGTGTTTACAACCACTTATGCTCTGCTCGCCACCAAGACAGAATCCACCAGTTCGAACCCAAGGTCAATGGCATCAATAAGAGGGAAAAAACTCATACAAAGGCATTTTTGTAATGGACACGGAAGAGATACAAGTTTATTTTCCCATTTTCCCAAAGACAATGAATGATGTAGCCAATTACATGAAGAATGTTCCATATGCATCAACGTTTGGTTCACTTATGGATTCTATGGTTGCCACACGGCTAGACATTGCTCATGCAATGAGAGTTGTTAGTAGGTTCATGGCTAAATCTCGTAGAGCTTATCCGGAGGCAATCAAATCTATCTTTTGAAATTTGAAAGGAACCAAAGGTAAATGCCTATGTTATGGAAAGGGTCCGTTAGAGTTAAAAGGATCATGTGATTCATGCATGGCAAGTGATGTGGATACACACAAGTCCACAAGTGGCTAAGTATATACCCTTTTCGGTGGAGCTATTTCATGGTGCTCTAGACTTTAGAGGACAGTTGTGTTATCTACTACAGAGGCTATATATGTTTAACCATAGAGGATTCCAAACAAGCTATTTGGTTACCCCGCTTGCATAGTTAGTTTGGGATGCTTGAAAAGGCACTTGTTCTTGGATACAATGGCCAAGGTTCCATATGTTTAGCGAAGAATGCAACATTTCATGTGTTGGAGGGTGTCAACTCAATAGTTGCACTCTCTTTCATCTTTATTATCTTTCCTCTACACACACTCTCTTCCTCAATTCTTCTCTCTAGAATCTGCAACTCTTTAAATGCTTTCTCTCTCTAGAATTTGTAATGTTTTAAACTCTTGGTCTACCAAATAGGTAGATAAACGAGCCCCAATTTTATATAAATAGGCTATACTTTATTTTTGTTGCTACTTGCAAACATGCTCTACTCTTTAGTTGTGTCCCTACTCTTTGCAAGTATTGTGCTACTGCAATCTAATAACCGTCTCACAGCTTGGTTGTGTCTATTGATTCTAACAATTGTCTTGCTAGTATTATTAACAAGTTTTCTCACATGGTATCAGAGTTGTGAGGTCTCCATAGTCTCAACCTAATTTTTTGCCAAAGATCACACAAGCCTATCTTCTTTTATCCCACCCTCCCTCCTTGAAGAGGAGTTTTCTTTTCTTTCTAGCCTCCCTCCCAACCTATAAAGGATGTTCTTTTTTCCCCTCTCATTTGGGCCTCACCTAGCATTTAGGGAGTAGAAGATTTATTTGTTAGAAAGTTAATTGTTAAATATTGCTAATGGAGATTATATTTACATTGTGAAGTGTTGTTTTAACTAGAAAAATACTTGCCAAACTTTGGTACACATGAGCAAACAAATCCTTAAATTGAAGTTATTGCCTAGTTAGTAAGAAACATGGAAACAACCCCCACACCCTTTGAAATGGTGTGGCATAAAATGTCAATAAGGTTGTAGATGTGAGTGTACCTGTTTTTTAATGAAAAAACTCTTTTCTTGAAATATAAAGAGATATGGAGTAAGGTGTTTCATGCATGATACATGACTCTATTCATGCATAATGGGTGAACTTGTGCTTTTTTATGTTTAGAGAGATCTAATTTCTCGGATGATGCCTAAATTTGTTGTTGTATCATAAAAACTAACTCAAGGATCAATAATACAAATTCTCCTTAATATGAAATCTACCTCAAAGATATTATAGACACCGATTTCCAACAAGTTAGACAACTTCAATCACGTCTAAATTGAGTTGCATATTGAATATTTTGAAGTACTACTTTGTCAAGGATACAAGTAAGAAATTGATTAGGGTACATCTTTTTGTTTGTTCATTTCCTCAAAAGTCTCATGGAAAGGTTGGTTACGAGTTTCAGGAAGCTTGAGAGTCATGAGACCCCCTACAAGCGATATGGCTCCAATAATGAAAAGTGGAAAAGCAACACCTAAATGTGCAGACAAGACATTAATGGGAGAAATTATGCACCCTATGGACGCCGCTTGATTTGTCAACCCTAGTGCCGCATTGCGCACAACCGTTGGGAAAAGCTCGGCTGTGTAGAGGTAGAGGAGGTTATATGACCCTGCAATGGAAAAGAGGCCCAAGAGCCCGCCGATCAATTGCATGTACGAGCTTGTTCTCAACAATGCTTGTACTTGACTATGATAATCAATAACAACATCACGACCGGTCAATGAAGTCACAACATTACGATGAGACAATGAAGTTGCATACTCGGAGAGCCAGAAAGAGACCCCACCAGCCATTAAACAACTAGTAGCACATAGTAACATGGAGGCGACGAGTGTTAACCGACGACCAGGTTTGTTTACGAGAATCGTGGAGATCGCATATCCGGGGATCTCGGCCAATGCATTTAGTATGAGGCTTAAGCTCAAGTTCGTGCCAACATTTCCTACATTAAGGTTTAGTGAATAATACCCTAGAGCACTTACAAACCATACTACTATCACTATTAAAATTTTCATCCTAGAATCATCCCTCTTAAACACATCTAACAAAGTCCCTCTAGCTTGAACCGTGGTACTCCCACATTCCTTTACACATCGGGCCTTCTTTGTAACTATTGGCTTATCTTCTAATTCTATGTTCTCTTTTCTAAGTTCTACCCCATGTAGAGGCTGTGTTGTTTTATCAGTGACACCATTTTCAATCGGTCCACATGGCACTTGATCGTCATCCAATTCCATGGATAATGCAACACCTTCCGGCAACTTCCTCCCATTCATCTTTGCTATCCTCATAAGTACTCCCATTGCCTCCTCTTTCCGTCCTCTTATAAGATACCACCTCGGCGATTCGGCCAAGAAAGGCAAAATGAGCACAAGATATACCAACGATGGTGCCGATGTGATAAGGTAGAGATACCTCCATGATAGACCACTTGCCATGGTGGCCAACCCGGCTAGGAGGATCGTCCCAAAAGGGTAAAAATACAAGGAGGACATAGCGACGGAGCTACGCTTGGTTGGCCCGATGCATTCAGTGCCCAAGACGAAGGAGGTGAGGCCGAGACCACCCGAAGATATGCCGGTCAAAGCACGGAGAATTGCATAGACCGGTAAATTTGGCGAGGCCGCAGTGAGCATGCCGAAGATGCCATTGCTAAGACATGCGAGCACTAATGCACCTTTCCTACCGATTCGGGAATCCGAGAGGTACCCGAATATGCCAGAACCTACATATCACACCAAGGTCCTTCAAATCAATCTCAACTAGACATAATTAAGTGGTGGGTTAAATAAAGACTTAGCAAAAAGAAACTAGTTCATATGTGACCTGTCCTGAATTCCTTTCATTTAGTTTGGTTACCTATGAGACATCCAATAAAGAAGGATGATTGGGCCAAGCCTTTCTTATAGCTATTGTCACAAATCAAGTCCCATTCGGAGACGGTCGATTCCGACTTGCCACGGGTCCATTCCCAAAGGCTCCTATCCATTGAGCATATCGATGACATGGGCATGCTATCACCACATAGTATCGGGACAGAATGTCCGCTAGAATGGGTGGGCATAGGATTGGCATTGGTTACGCATCGCCACGACGGGTTCCTGTCCGCGAAGACTACGACAAGCGTGTGAAGTGCCTCGAGAGCCCATGCGAAGCTCGAGAAGGTGAAATGGAGGGCTTGTGACCTTCCGAACTCTCCTGCCCAATTCTTGAGAATGTCATCGATAGACACGATTTGTGGTGGAGGTTTCGGTTCCACACTCGGGCGATGGTCAGGAATGCTAGTCTCTTGGTCGGTATTGTGAAGCTCGCGATCCGTGTTATCGTGTTCGGGAGGTTTTGAACAGAAGAAAGGTATCATGCAAGAATGAATGGCATTATGGATTAATCCATGTAGAGTAAGTCCCATGATAAAGCTTAGAATGTGTGTGTGTGTATGTTGGTAATGGAAACCTTCCCTCTAGTGAAACTATTTGTAAGGGCATGAAGATCTCTTCAATATCTTTTATGTGTGTGTTTCAGTTACAATGAAAATAAAGTGGCAAACGCATTTCCATGAATACAAAAGGTAAAATATATATCTACAGATAAAAAGGAAAACAAAAACTATAATGCTCTCCACAATAGCAATAGCCCATGAAATTGAAGGAAAGCAATTTTGTAGCTTTTCATGGTTCTAAACAAAACAAAATATCCTTTCCTACTAACCAAATATTCCTTTCTCACTTTGTGGTGGATGGATGGGGATCAGCCTAGGATGACAAAGGCATAGAATATTGATGATATGGTGACATCTGACTCCTCACGTGCGTATTGCATTGAAACCGTGTGTAATGTCTCACTACTTACCTCGAAATTGCGTAGCCTACCACTTGATCTCCAAGGGTGCACACACATTGCTCTATCATTGTTGCTTGTGTACTATAGTCATCATCGGTGAGTAGTTTCTCACTGCATCAACTCAATTACAAAGTGGGCTTTCACCATTACTTACGTGATGACTCTCGCTAGTGAGCTCCTTTGCAAACTAGTGTCTAAGTCTATTGGACTTTGATCATAAGAATAGACACGAAGATTGGTATATATGCTATGCTACAATTGTGTCATTGTCAATACACCATGCTTATGATTCCAATACAAAATATTGTGCTCTTGTAGATGCTTTATTAGCGCTATCATTATTTGGCTTAAAGAGACAACTTATTGTTTTGAGAAGCTTAGTTTGAAAAGCTATTATAAATAGTATATATCAATATTTAAGGAGGGACATGTGTTGCACTCCCTTCAACTTTCGTAGATATGCTTTCACTCCATGTCTACCATTGAATACAAAAGCGTTGCGCATATTCCATTAGCTAATTCTTTTCTCACCTTATACATGTCGTATAAAGTTATCATCATGTTCACTACATTATAAAAGATAGTGCATCACATTAGCTATGCAAAAAAGTGACTTAAGTTATATTGCAATGCTTTTCATGGCCAAACTATATAATTCTTTTTTAATACTACTATCGACATTAGTGTTGAGAACATTTATAATTGTACCTACGCTTCTTTTGCATCATTAAGTATGGAACTACCATTGGCAATATCACACTAGATATTTTATTCGGTCATTATCATTAAAACAAATTTGGATATCATCTTTCTAATCGTGTTATCTCTAGTGTCACATTACTTGGGTGTTAATATGAACCTTGCTTTTGTAAATGCCAGATGTTTTTGAACCAAGAAAAGTTACCACAATTATTTCTCATTTATATGTTTAATAACTAGTGCCAACATTTCTCGCAATCTAGTGTTGATTTTATCGTTGAGGCATAAGACACAACGTTATCACGCTTAAATGCATTTGTTATGTATATGCTTGAAAATTCAATGCAAATTGTGTGCCTATCAAGAGTCACTACACATTATCACCATCTACTAAAGAGAAGCAAGAATCACCACACACTTGTACATTGTTGTTAGATTTGACACAATATTCTTTCTAAATGTTATAAATGCAACAATCTGGTAGATCCACGGAAATTTGCTACCCACATCCTTATGCCTAATAATATTTTCTCTCATCATTCCATAACCCCCCTACCCCCCATTTTGCGAATAAACTAAACTTGAATGAAGTTAATGGATCATTCTTTGGAGAATCGTTTTGCTTAATTTGAGTAAAAATATTCCCTAAACACAATTTTTTTTATGATTGATCACATATATAAACACTTCTTAATTAAATGTATGGTGTTGGTATCATGCAACTACATAATGATGACCTATTTCACATGCGAGGTATGATGTTTTTATTTATTACAAACACCATGTTTACTTCACAAGGCTTTTATGGTTCCTATAATTGTTCTTGATATTGGCTTTCTAAATCATGCTTTCTAGATCTCTCTCTTGTATACACACTTGTTCAACATCGTGATTACTATTCATATACTAATACAACAATAATGGTGGTCATTGCAATTAGGTGTTTATATTATTAGTAAGGATTAAGATCTAACATTAGCGAGAGTGATCCTGCCACAAAGTACCCGCGCTTAGGAATTCAACGCATTGGGTTCCATGAAACTTCTTATCATCATGAACCATCACCACTACCAATGAGAATCTAAGAGTCACAACACAAGTAGAGTTCAACATCGTGATTACTATTAATATACTAATACAACAATAATGTTGTTCATTGCAATTATATGTTTATATTATTAGTAAGGATTAAGAGCTAACATTAGCGAGAGTGGTCTTGCCACAAAGTACCTGTGTTTAGGAATTCAACGCATTGGGTTCCATGAAACTTCTTATCATCATGAATCATCACCACTACCAATGAGAATCCAAGAATCACAACACAAGTAGACATAACATAATTCAAGATATGATGAAGTAAACTCTAAACCCTTTCTCTTGGTTCATGGCAATGCCAACGGTTGTGCCACTGAAATATATGTAACATGAGAATGCTTTGAAAGGATATAGGGTTATCATAGTCAAGTATGGGGTTCGGTTTTAATGTGATTGCCAATACATATGCTACATAAGAAATAGCAGCATTGAATTAGTTGAGTTTGTGATATATCATTTTAGACATAACAAAACATCCACCAAAGCAATTTTTGAAAGCATTGACATATATTACATAAGACACTTTAGACATCCCCAACAATTTGAAAGTTGAAGTCTCTAGGAATGGGTTTGAACTATAAAAAATCTTTGTTTTTGTGGTTTGAAATCATGCCCTCTTGCTAACAATTTGGTCATAAAAATACAGCTTAAAAATCACTCACTAGAAACCAAGGTTTGCTTGGGTTCCATACATAGTACTATAGTAGATATATGTAGGCATACTTGCTTTGCCATTCAAATTAGTGGATATAGAGAATGCATTAATCACAATGTTAAAGGATAGTTTTTCAATCTCTAGATTTCCAAAATTAATTTCTCTACTTATTGAACAAGCAAACCTCAATTCGCCTAAAGTTGATGAGATGCCATATAACCTTTGAGGTGCTTTATGAATATATATAATATCTTCAAAAGTTTACTTTCCACCACAATCATCAGAAGTGCACTTTTTCGTTGTTCCATTCACGTTTTACGAATAACATCTAGAATAGGATAATGGTGTTCCCTACATAAGACTATCAAAATGATCTTAAAAGATATATGATGGGTTTTTGAAATCCCACTCTCAATTGGTAGTATATATGTAGATTATCCAAGTGAGCCATTAAGAAGAAGAACTTTAATATATATGATCATGATTTAAGTTTAATATGTTTGAACATTTTCTTTCTAAATGCTTCAATGAATTGAAATCTTGACATTATTGATGTTCCTATGACATGTTCATTAAGTAATTCATTATAATATTAAGTTGAATTGCAAACATTGATAGAGGGTCATTAAACAATTGTAATATGCAATTTGGCAACAACAACAAAAACATGATAAGAATATTGAGAATGTGACGGTCGTATAACCTTTCACCCTACATGAGAATTCTTATTATAAGCGTCTAGTTCATGTTTCAAATGATTAAATAAACAAATATCGAGGGAATATTATAAATACCCCTCTTGTATGGAGCATTATTGATTACCCCACATCGTTTTTCATAATACCAAAACACCCAATCAAGCAATAGAAACACGAAACTTTTTTCATGACCTAGACCTTAGTTAAAAGGAAAAGTTATTAGTGAACGGGAAACTAGATCAACTGATATTTTAAAAAGACTCACGGTGATCTAATTAATTTATTAATTTAAGAAGGTGAGCTTATTTGTGCACTAATATCACTTGAACTCCTCGATTATCTTGTCAAGTGTGTAAGCTAAACAGAAGAAGAAAGAAATAAACCGACCCCTAATCCTCTCTTTTACGCTTTTAGGTGGTTTATACATGATGAAATCTTCAATGGCCATCATTTAAAGTAATTAACATTGATTATCGATGGTGGCACATCTTAAAATGTAGTTGGCATTCTACATTGGCATTTGTAGTGAAAGTTTTCATTTAATGGCAAGCAAGCTATAGCAATCTATGAAAGTTGATAGGGAGTATAGACATGGCAATTTTGTTTATTTAACCAAGGTGAAATTGTTCTCTTGACAAAGTGTTCATGTCGCATATTAGCACCACTCGATTATGTCACCATTGTAGTGTTTGTCACAAGCACTTAGCTATATAATTGTGGTTTTAATAAGAGAAGAGAAAGTTTTACTATCATGTTTCGAGAGGTGAAATATGACTTCGGAAACCAATTAAGTGAATGATTTTTCTACATGTCAGTATGTGTGAAATTGACTAGTGATTGGGGAGCAACAAAACAAACCTCCTCCATAATGTGGGGATTAGATGCAATATATTTGCAGGTCATAGTGGCTGCAGATGAAGAGCAAAGAGCAACTCCAGGGTTTCGCCCCGATGAAGGGAAGGCTAAAGACGGCCCCGAGGTAAGGGAAGTTTCATCTCTTCCCAGCTCTTATTCTTATCGCTTGAAGGTCTCCATAGCTCCTATACCACTGCTATGAAGAGTAATAGAGACAGAGTAATCCCAACAATGAGCTCTACAGGAATGGTGGAGGTGAAGCTCACCATAGCCATGCTGCACCAATGCTAGTGGTAGTTCTCTTTTTTCTTTTCCTGTTTTTTTTAGTAAAGATCTATGTTTGTTATTAAAACAAAGATGGTAATACAACCCTTTGGTTATCTTCACAACTTCTTTACTACCCATACGGAAAGTGTTGTAATGCTAGATGACTTCTTTTTCTTCCCTCCAATTATGTGCCAATGAACGTTCACCAATATGTTTGAGAACCATATGTATATCCAAAAATGTAAGCCGCCATAGCCGATCAAACCATACACACATGCATCGAAAGATGTCCCCATCCCCGCATGTGTTCAACAAGTCTTTAATATATATCTCTATGTGTTCAACAAGTCTTTAATATATATATCTGCATGTCTGCAAATAGTGCCTTGAGTATATTTCTACTTGGGATCGGGTCGAACCTTTTTATAAATATAGGGAGGGACCAATGTGTCATACCAATTAATTGAAGACAAGCATCGGGAATCATGGGAATGGGTCAACCTCGATCTCATCTTGATTGTCAATAAACCAAGGCAAAGGGCCTCGAAAAGGGTCTTGGTTATCGATCACTCCTCCTTGAAACAAGCCGAGCTATATTTAATGACAAATTCCAAAATGCTTATAGCTTCTAGAACTTCCTAGATAGGCAACATTCTAAACATGCCCCAAATACGCAAATTAGAGGTTACTTTATGCTTTACCAAAGGAATGGCCGAGCATCCTCCATCTTTTTGTACATGATTATTTTACTTTAGAGAAATTGAAGCTTAGACCTTGCCAAACCAACATAACTAGTAGTTAAGTAAAAAATATCAAGGATCTTTCTTCCTCACCATAGCCAAACCATATATTTGAAATGTGAACTATCCAAAGGTCTCCACATTTCCTCTCCTTTTCCCTTTTATCTCTCAAGCTTATAGAGTCATGAAAATAAATTCAAATTGTATTGCAAGTGTCATGTGTAAGGCGTGAAACCATAACGTTACACACATAGCACCAAGGTGTTACCATTAGGATACACATTTCTACATTAATTGATTGTAACATTTGAGTATGCTTTCTGCATATTTGTGACCACACCAAATGCTTGAACGAATTCCTTGCACAATCACAATATGCACTCTTCATCTCAACATTCATTGGTAAAGTTCTTGATAATCGAGAGTCACTACTCACTACTCACTTTCACATGTAGCACATGAAAGTGTTATATTTTTTGTCTCATAGATCATATTTGACCTCTAAAGATGTTAATAAAATGTATCTATCTCTCTCTCTAATCCTAAACCTTATCTTACGCTTTTCACATCCAAGATTAAGCCCTAAGTCTTTACTTTAAATACTTAAGCTCCATTCTTGTATTGTAAGTATGATTGGTCGAGATATTGTTGATCAAACTTTTTGTTTGATATTTTGTCCTCTTCTTATGTTTGGTGAGTAAGCATCTTCCACTAACTTAACTCTTTCATTGTTTGTGTTAATTTTTCGTTACTGATAAGAGGAGAGGCACATGATTAGAGAGTTTGATTAGGAAGAAAAGGAAATATTGATAGATATGCTCAAGAGTTGTTGACACCGACTTCTCACGTGCCTCACCACAAAAGGGTCCCTGCAAACCTCATCCCTCGCAGTGATCAAACTCAAAGATACCCATTAGGTTAATGCATTAGCCCAAAATGACAACCATCTTCTCGATAATTGGCAACGAATGCACATTGATATTGTCATCCTTCAAGCAAGAAGAATAAGAGCCATCAAGACAAACAACTTCTCTTATCTCCTTCTTGTTCTGGCCTTCCCTTCATCAACAAATATTCGATCCATTGTGCTTTGAAGGAGCAAGCCCCACTCCATTCATGTTTGTCCGTTTAGAAATTTTGGCACTCATCAATTGCTTGGTCACTCATTTCTCGTGGATCCTTGAGGGTCCCAACAAAGTCACATCGATCGACCTCCTACCCTTCCATTTGAACGAGCTTCCAACATCCTCCTTCACCTTCACATTACATGATCTGATTTTTGACCATAATGTAGCTTTGGCATTCATAACCACCCAAATTGTACCCATACATTTATTTATATGCTTCGGAATTTGGCAAACCTTAGAGGGATGTACATTTGTTCAACTGAATAATTGACAAAACACCCTCCATAAGTTTTAACAATGATATACTTCACATTGTTTTCGTGTTCAAGCAAATTTGAGGTCTGGCATTTTGACTAATATTTATATGTATATTATAACATGATTGAGATTAAAAACATGTGGGAGTCAAAAGTATCACATTTTGATTAATTGTGTCGTATTCTACCACATTCAAGTCAATTTGGTCCACTCTTTGCACACATCGTCGTGATGTGGGAGCGGACATGAAGGAATAGGATAAACTAAATTACAATACGAAGGATTGAAGGAAAGGTAGAAATACGAAAAGAAGGTAATGACACAAGACGAAGTTAGATATAACAAAAGACTTAGCTCAATCGTCAAAAGCTTATAAAAACGTTTTACCTTATAGTAAATAATGAATACAAAAGTATGGTATTTACCATACTTGGAGGGTGTTTACCATACTCGAACTATCGAAACATACTCGAGTGTGAATGCACATATGGTACATATGGTTCATACTATAGAATTTCCATAACCCCCGCTTATTTTGCAAATAAACTAAAATTGAATATAAACAATGGATTATTCTCTCGACAAATAAACGTCGAGATAACATGCT